>NW_026690921.1:314994-629988 GCF_020826845.1 Diceros bicornis minor | reverse complement strand
TAATCTCCAAGTGTCTGCCAGGCACACTGTGGTCAGTGGGAAGGCCTACTGGGTTAGTTAACACAGTATTATATTTTATATATTACCAATTTTGAGATTATTTGTATTTAAAAATACTGTTTCAAACCTCTAAATCATTGTAAGTGGTAGAGTCTGCCATCTGCTTTGGCTGAACAATTATATACAATAAGTCAGCCAAAACTCTTCCATTCCTGTATAATCTTATATGTGGGTGGTAATGGTTGGTTCTTATAGATTGTTTGAACACGTGCATATCACAAAATACAAGTGACCATTAAAAATTAAAATGTTCACCAAATACAAGACTCTCTGATTCCTAGAAAAAGAAAACAATACTGTAACATTAAGGCTAAAACTGTCAAAAAGGAAGCCAAGATACACTCAAGTCAAGCTTTTGCTGAAAAGTTAATTGACTCATCTTTGAAACTTTGTCATGTTTATTGTGTAAGCAAGATACTTTCAGAGCCGAGAATATAGAAAGTGCTTATTGGTAAGTTAACATTGTGATCGTTTATTTTGTAAATGTTAATATGAGAGATGTAATTCATTTTCCACTATATTCAGATTTTCAAGTTCTGCTAAATCTAAGGCCACATTACTGGCAAGTTGGGATACCTCTAGACATCTGAAAAATATGAGTCCTACACAGAAGCATATAAATTCTCTATTCATCAGGTTCTAAATTCTAAAACATTCTAAGGTTTTGGAACAAACCAATGGCATTCCACATTTACAGTAAGGCTGCATGTGCAATACATGATCCTATAGGAAGAGAAATCCAGATTTTAAATAAAAGAGATTGTGAACAAAAAATAAAGTATATTTTCACGTCTGAAAGTGGATTTCAAGAAAGAAAGGACTCTCAGAACATGTGGTAAGTGGTAAATAAGTTACCCAAGGGTCTCTAAAAGAGAACATATTGTGGAAAAAAAAGCCTAAAAGCAGAGAGCTAAAATGGCATCTCTGGAATCCTTATGATGAAACAGACGCTGAACTACTTTTTCCTAAAATTTAAAATGCATCTTATCCTCTAAACAAATACCACCACGCTCCAGGGAGCTTACCTGGACATGGTGACGTGTTGGAATCATTTTTCTAATTCATTGGTTCTTAAACTTGATGGGCACCAGAAGCACCGGGAGGCCTTGTTGAAACCCAGATTGTCGGGCCCCACCGCAGAGTTTCCAGTTCAGCAGGTCTGTGGTGGCACCGGAGAATTTGCATTTCTACCGAGTTCCCAGGTGATGCTGATGCTGCAGGTCCAGGGACCCCACTTTGAGAACCACAGCCTAACTTACACCCTATATATGGTTACCAAATCCATTATTTCATCCTTTGGCTGCTACTTTTCCTTTATCACATCAGCACCTTAGATCCGAATCTCCTCACCTAACAATGGGAATACTTGGAGAATTTAACAGCTGGTCCTCCTTTCCAGCTCAGTTCTCCCTCTTCCTCTCAATACTACATTCTCTTGCCAGGTAATTGTTCCTTAAACATCAGTTCATCATAGATCTTCCTTGCTCAAAATCTCATGGCTCTTATGCTGAGCACAAGATATTTTAAATTCTCTACTTGGCTCATACGGTTTGTAATAGCCTGTAGAATGTGGACACCCTGATCCTTACCCTGCCTACTATAAAGAAGTACGTGAAGATTACATAAGATACAGTCAGTTCTCGTTATGCACAATGTGGCATTCTATAAAGTTGCTGTGAACACTGAATTGGTGAATATGACCCACTGCTCCTATGGGAAATGCAGGGTTAGGTTGCTGCAAGCCTTAGTCACAATTTCTTCAACTGATCAACACATAACCTTGTTCTCTGTGTGTTTCTCGTTAAAGTCACCTTATTTAATATATATTGTTGATATATTAACATTGAACTCACACCAACAGCACTGTACCTCGTCTGAAAGAAGATTGTCCAACACACATACTTTCTCTGTAAAGGTACGTCACAGCCTCCTGCCCTGAAGAACACCAGGCAGCATTGCAGCACTACACATGGGGGACATATTAAACAGCAAAATCATCAACACAAGGCACAAAAAGATAAGAAATGAGGCAATAAATAGACTGCAAGAAGGACACTTGTTTACGGTGTGGGCTGAAACGAGGACAGAGGGTCACCTGGTTCCCCCTCAGCTGGGAACGTGCACGTCCAGTGAATCAAATGTTTCCCCACTTTGTGCATATCTGCAAATGGACATGAAAGCCCTGTGGGTGTTTATTCGGAGGCTGCCAGTACATTTTAGCTAGTGGGCAAGTATGCAAACACGGAATCCACAAATAATGAGGATCAACTATATTATGAAGGCATCTTTTCAAAACCAGAGTATTGCTCAGATATAAGAGCAATAATGATAACTTAAGGTAGCTAACATTTTAGTGCCTACTATGTCCCAGGAGCTCTTCTAAGTACTTTACATAAGTTAATGCATTTAAATCTCACTAAAACCCTATGAGACAAGAGTTATCAGTAGCCGCATTTTATAGATGAGGAAACTAAGGCTCAGAGAGTAAATACTTTGCACCTGTTCCCCAGTTAAAAGTGGAATAACTGGGATTTGTGCCCAGACAAACTGGTCCAAAGCCCACAGCCTCAACCACTATGGTAGGAATGTGAGCGGATTTTCTACCACTCCCTGAAAAGCCCCTTCTGCTCCAGTCAGTGTGGTCTCCCACATACTTATTCACTCATCAAACATTTTCTGAGTGCCCCAAAGGTGTCAGGTACTGTGTTTAGATACTGGAAGGACTAATAGAATGTCGAAGCAAATAATCCAACCAATATATAAATCAAAATTGGGTTGAGTTTATTATGAGCCAACCTTTGAGGGCCATAAAGCCCAGGAGAGTCCTTTCACAAAGAAATGGAGGCCCAAAGAAGTGAGGTGTACAGAGTGGTTATATACCATCAAAGACCATGTATCACATGTGATTGCAATGTCCCTTTTACAGTAGTCATGATGTTGACCTGTCAGCACGTCAATTGATGGACACAGTGGGTATCAGGTCTGCTGTCTCCATGTGCGTGGCTGTTGTCTCGAGTTGGGTGGTCACAGGATGAGCACAGCAATCAAATCCTAGCCTAGGGAGAAATGCTTATCCTTAAGGAAATGCCAATGTGGGGGAAGTTGCATTTACAACTTAAGGACATTGCTTTTGTCTTTGGGACATGTTAATTGCTTAAAGCGGATATACAATGGATGAACAGAGGCTACAGGCCCCTTTTGGGAAAAAAAAAAAAACCAAGTTCAGGCCCAATTAGTTTTACACCAAATGGCTTCCCCATGTGCTCCAATATATCCTATTGCTTGCCATTTATTCATCAAGAAGAAGGATAGTCTCAGCTTTAAGGAGGTCACTGTCTATGAGACAGTTATGGAAAAGTAGATAAGTACAGGGTCCCAGAGTGGGGACATCAAAAGGGGTCTCTAGATGGAGACCTCTCAGGAAAAGTGTCCAAGAGGAAGGAACATTTGACATGAGTTTAGATTGAGAAATAGGAATTAAGTTGATCAAAAAAGAGGGTAGGAAGACAGAAGAAACACATATAAAAAGACAGATATAAAGGATGCTAAAGCTTTCAGAAAATTGCCAGCCATTTTTAAGGCTGGAACAAAGCGAACATGTAGGAAACAGTGGGTGATGAGGCTAAAGATGAGGACGGCAAGGCAAAGCCTGCGTGTCCAGCTCAGGAGTCTGAATGATCTCACGGATGCTCTGAGCAGTCATTGAAAGGGTTAAGCAGATGTCAGATTTAAGCAAATTTGGATTCTAGAAGGTAACTTTGGAGGCATTTTGGAGGAAAGATTAGAAAAAATTAAGACTGGAAGTAAAGGGACCTGTTGGGAGACTGGGCAGCGATCCAGATAAGATAGGCCTTGGCTCAGGCAGGGGGGCTGCAGGTGGAGGAGACCAGGAGGTGGGAGGCAGTGCTGGGCTCCTGCAGGAGGAAACTGAGCTGCCTCTCAGTCACGGGAAGACTGTGCCTGTCGTGGCCTCCACACCCCCATGCCCAAATGTCATGTTCCTTTCTACGTCTGTACCTTTCCCCTCTTCCCCCATCTGAAATCCTCACTCTTTCTTCCCTCCACCTGCCCAAAAGTGGTCCCTTTGAGGACATGATCTAGTCCACCTCTCCTAAGAGGCCGTCCTTAATTACAATTTCTCAATAACATTCTCATTTTTTTAAGTTCTGTAATACAACATAAACTAAATACCTTGGCAGAATCTAAATACATCTTGCAAACCATGTCATGGATGTGGAGGAGCTTGGAACCTTATAATTCTTTGTATTTCCTTCAATACCTACCACAGATACCTTGCACATATAGGTCAATGGATATCCAGTAAAGTTCAGTAAAGAAGAAGCACCTTTTATTAGCTAAGAACTTTTATGAGCTCAGTTATTCCTTTAGATCAGCTGCTTGAATCACTTGTCTTTCTCCACAGGTCAACAGTGTTGCCCAGCACAAATGAATTTCACATCTTCTCAAACTCAATAGAGCAAAGATGGAACTTCATTCCCCCTGCAAGCCTTGCTGCCCTACAGAAAAGCAAAAACAACGTGTGACATCTAATTCTTTCTCCACATTCTCATCCTAAATTGCAACTGTTTTCCAGATGCTAACCGGTTTTCATTCTTAAAACTGACAGAAAAGTTTCTCATTATTTCCTTTTCTTTCTTTTTTTGTGAGGAAGATCAGCCCTGAGCTAACTTCCGATGTCAATCTTCCTCTTTTTGCTGAGGAAGATTGGCCCTGGATTAACATCTGCGCCTATCTTCCCCTACTTTATATGGGATGCTACCACAGCATGGTTTGACAAGCGGTGCATCGGTGTGCGCCAGGATCCGAACCTGTGAACCCGGGGCCGCCGCAGCGGAGCATGTGCATTTAACCGCTGTGCCACAGGGCTGGCCCCTCTCTTTATTTCTAAAGCTGAAATGTCTAAATTGTTCTCTGGGCTAGTTGGAGTTTCCACAAAATGAAAACGCACATTCCAGAAAAATCGTTATCTTTCCAGGATAATCCTTAATATATTATGGTAAACACCTTGGCAAAATGTCACTGATTTTCAATGTCAGTGCCTCCACAAGGGTATCCTCGCATTGTCTCCCGTCCCAACCACCTCTCACTTTGCCTCTCCCCAGGCTCATGGGCTCAAAGTGTTTACTGAGCACTAAGAATGAGCAGAGTCTGAGGGAGACTTCAAGGATGACTAAGCCACGTTTTCTGACCCCAACCATCTCTCTCCATCTCTCCTTTAACCTCTATTTTTTTTTACTCTGGTTTCTACTTTAGTTGTTTACTTGTCTTGTGAATTGTTCTTTTGTGGTTTATAATTACCATGTAAATCCATATTACTTTTTGCCTTCGAGTTTTGAAAGAGCTTACATTAAACAAGGTTTTTTTCCCAGCCCTTTGATGTGTCTAATACCTTCCAACGCAATTCAAGTGGCTTCTTGCTTTTACGTCTCCATCATTATTCCTTCAGAATTATGTTCATCCCACACTTGTGATCTGACCAATGCTGCTTTACTCTTTAAACTTTTCTATGCCAAGATTCACGTGAGGAATCCCTCAAACACCATCAGCTAGGCGACCCCACATTCCTGACATCTGTTTCCTTGATTTGTTCCTAAATAAAGATGTTACTTTTTTTGTTTTGTTTTGTGAGGAAGATCAGCCCTGAGCTAACATCCCTGCTAATCCTCCTCTTTTTGCTGAGGAAGACCGGCTCTGAGCTAACATCTATTGCCAATCCTCTTCCATTTTTTTTCCGCAAAGCACCATTGGATAGTTGTATGTCATAGTTGCACATCCTTCTATGTGCTGTATGTGGGACACGGCCTCAGAATGGCCAGAGAAGCGGTGCGTCAGTGCTCGTCCAGGATCCAAACCTAGGCTGCCAGTAGCGAAGTGCGCGCACTTAACCGCTAAGCCACGAGGCCAGCCCAAGGTGTTTCTGAAACTAATAATAAATTGTACCAAGTGGTCATTGTATAAAAAGCACTATCACAGATACCTTCAAGAGAACAAATGGAAAAGAATATTTAATTCCTCAGATAGGTTTGCAACCAAATGACGCGTTGAGGGGACCAGGGGGCACTGATAAGAGCAGTGATCCTAAGAGAACAGTTTTAAGTCAATTTCAAATGAGGTTAATACTGGAATGAGATAGTATTTTACCAGTTATCTGAAATCAGAAGCATTTTTCTGACCTTTGAGAGTTTATTTGCATATAAACTGTACATGTGGGGTAAGAGAGTGCTGATATTGTTTAATTTCTTGTTATTATTCAGCACTTTGTAACAGATGTGGCTATTCACAATTAATAAATATCGTAATGTGGAGAGACCCAACTTTCAACTGCCTGATATTATCATTTCTTACACAAAGCTAGAGTTTTAAAGATCAAATTTCATTCTAGTTACTTGTCAACTAGTCCATTTATCAGAATGATGCTGAGTTTTAGGAAAATACTTCAAAACACAAATTTTATATGTAATTTCAAAAGCAAAAAATGAGTTAAAAACTGGGTGGTAACCCGTTTTGCTACAATATATTAATCTTTAACATGGGAGCAAACATTTTTAGAGAATATAATTGAAATTTGCCTGTTTGTATATTGTAGAATGTTAAAGGATTTACAGTTTTAATAGTATTTCAAATACCAGAGAATAAAAAACAGAATTTTTTCAGTTTTGTGAAATAATTTTTTAGACATAGCATATTTTCACAGCATATTACTTGAAAATAAAATAATCAGTTAGTGATATTTAAGTAATGTGGTTTTATTTTAAACTTGTTCATTCCATAGGAGCATCAATAAAAGCGCTTCAGGAGTGGCTGACGCTCTTTCCCTCCACATGAGCACCAGCTGCGTTTGCTTTAAGCATCAGACTCTCAGGCAACACCATAGCCCTCAACTCCGTTTAGTTGAGAAAAGGCTTTATGAGCCGTGTGTTTTTTTCTAGGGGTATGGAGCTCCCAGACTTATTAACTACAGGGAGAAAGTAAGAGTCAGAACACATTCAATAAACTCCAGTGTGCTCAGGTGAGAGGATAGGTGCCTGAACTCACATCTGAAAAAGAACTTAGAGGATGCTTTCTGACTCTGCTTCGTGCCTTTGACTAAGTAATCCTGGACATCGCCGTTACGGCCACAGAATAACACAAGCAGCCTTGATGGACCAGAAATCCTCCTTTGTCCATCATTTGTACAGAGCAAACTGGCTTAAGATCTCTCATTTCCTGCTGCAGTGGTAATTTACAGAGATACAAAACTGCCATCTAGTGACTAAGAAGAAAACAGCAAGGTGCTTTACATGGAAAATGAAATTGTAAGTTTTTTTAAAAAGAACAGTGCAGCACTAAAGTTGGTAAAGTTGACACAATGTGACACATGAAAGTTATAGTAAAACTGAAAAATGTGTAGGTGAAGTAATCAGTTGTTCTCTCTGTCTCTAAAACATGTCTTGACATCTGACTCATAAATAGTTAGTTTAAATATAATAGAATAACTTTGGAAATAAACTTCTCATCTCATCTCATCCAATGATGCTGGCAAGAACTGGTATTAAATAGCCAGATGGTGAGTACCCATGTTGCAGTACCATTTTTATCACAGTGGAGAGAATAGAGGCATAAAACCCAACAGACTGATCTTCAGATCTTCCCTCTACCCTTGATCAATTTTGTGAACATAGTCTTATTTTGTTTGTGAGGAAGATCAGCCCTGTGCTAATATCTGCCAATCCTCATCTTTTTTTGCTGAGGAAGACTGGCCCTGGGGTAACATCCGTGCCCATCTTCCTCCACTTTATACGGGAGGCCACCACAGCATGCCTTGCCAAGCGGTGCATCGGCGCGCGCCCAGGATCCGAACCAGTGAACCCCGGGCTGGTGCAGCGGACCGCGCACACTTAACCGCTTGCGCCACCGAGCAAGCCCCTAAACATGGTTTTCTTTATCAGTTAAATATGAATTATAATAGTTACTTTAAAGGATTACTGTAAGAATTGCATGAGGTAATACAGTAAAGGAACCGGTGTAGAGTGATAGTTAATTCTCCTGCCCTGTCTCTCTTCTATGAAACATACACAAATCATCTAAGGAGAGAACTCGTCTATACAATAAACTTATGACAAAGAGTCAATTGCTCCAGAAGTAAGGGCCACCATTGTTGAGGGCTTAACCTCAACTGCTTCCAAATACTGTTAACTCTCAATTAATTTTATGTCTTCCAGACACTTCACTGGCTAGAAGGAAAGAAGGTGTGAAATTTAAATTGATGTATTTCACCCTTGAATGGCAAAGCTGTAACATCAGGTGTTTTAAATCACCTAGTTCGTCAGGTTTTCTGCTTATTATTATATATTTACCATGGTTCACAGCCCGAGAAAAATAGAAAATCATTATAATTTTGCACACATGAATATATATCTTGACCATTACAGCTGGAATCTTAATATGTAGAGCAATGTTGTACATGTTTTGTCCTTGTTGATAGTACAGAATACTTTTGTCCAGGTTTTCTTTGGCATTATCATATATACTGAAGAACTCAGTAACATATGCCCTGGAGATAAGGATTTAGAAAAATCTAACATGCTATCCTAGTCATGCCTCAAAAAAAAAAAAAAAAAGCTATAAAAATAATGAGAGAATATTTTGAAGGCATTATTTTTCTTAATTATTTCCAACTTTATGTCCATTTACCTGTTTTTAATCATTCTGCATCCTATTCGCTATTGGCTAATCATCTCAAGGTAATTAAATTACCCTCAGCTGAATCCACCATGCCTCTTCAAGTGCCCCAGCCTGATGTTGGTTTCAGCTCTGACAAATGTAGCTGGGAAAACCTGTTTTGTGGCACTATTCTTAAGGATATCTTTACTCTTACAATAATAGCTATATTTTTGAAAGGCACCAGTGGATTATAAAATCAAGTACTCGACCAATGTTGTATCCTCATTTTCCCTCCAGGGCGAGGACAACTTTCATGTGTAATGCAGGGCTGCTGCTTTATTTTCTCCTTTCAAGACATTTTATTACTTGTAAAACATGTCGATGTAAATAATCCATAATCAATCTATAAATCAAAATTGGGGCGAGTTTATTAGGAACTAACTTTTGAAGACCATGGCCCTGGGCCTTCCTTCCCTAAGGAAGGAAGGGCACCGAAGAAGTGGTGTGTACAGAGTGGTTATATACTGTGAAAGAGTATGTATCACATGAGATTGCAATGTCCCTTTCACAATAGCCACAAGATCGCCCTGCCAGGTTGCCCTGCCAGAATAGCTATTGATGGACACAGTGAGGAGCAGGTCCACTGTCTCGATGGGCATGGCTGGTGTCAGGTCTGTTGTCTAGAGCTGGGCTGTCACAGGATGACTGCAGCAGTCAAATCCTAGCCTAGGGAAAAATGCTTATCCTTAAGGAAATGCCAAGGATGGGGAAGTTGCATCCTTATCTTAAGGCCATTTACTCTTATTTTGGGACATGGCAAAGCAGATACACAATGCAGGCGACAGGCCCTTCTGGAAAAACAAACCCAGGCCGAATTACTTTTACCCCAAACGGCTTCCTCATATGCTCCAATATATCCTATTGCTTGCCATTTATTTATCATTTTCCCCTTTTTGATTTATAATCTTTTGATAGAAAGCATTGATGATCAAAATACTGTCCGTCAGCCCCAGGGTGGTTGCTGCCTGCCCTGGGTCCCTCATGTCCCTCGGTGCCAGGCTTTTATCTCATTTATTTGCCCACTTGTCCCCGTTTGGGGGGATTTAATTGAATATAGTGGACAAGCAAAGAGGTATACATATATTAATAGAGGAAGCATTTCTTGGGTTTTGGATTAATTTTAGGTTGTTGCACAAGCATTGTGTATGTGCTTTTTATCACTGCTTGTATTTAAGCTACGCACAATTATAGAACAAGTACAATAACAATGATAATAATTTAACATCTTTGAAAAGATTAGTTTAAAATGAGTTCTTAGGCATAGTCCTTATCAAAAAGGGAAGTTTGTCCAAGGTTATAAGATCAATCAACCACCTCAGCTTTCATTACTCCAGCCTACATGACAGTCTTACAGCACTGAGTAAAGAAAACAGCAATTAGTTTAAATATTATGGCTAGTACAAGAATTTCAAGAAGTAATAGAAATAGGAATTGCAATCCAGATCAAAAAAGGGAACCAATACCAGAAGGGAGACAACCAAACAACTCAAGACTGAGCGCAGGCTCGCTTAAGGCATTCACCTGCTTTTTCATGGGCTTTAGCAGAGACGACACATTGGAAGACTCGTCAGGTATGAAAACACAGCATTCAGTTTGAATGATTGTACATGTACCACCTTGGGATGTAGTTTAAATATCTAAGGCCATTCTATTTTGAAAGACAGTCTTTTTATTAAAGACATTTTAGTATTTAATAAGGCAATTCCTGCTTGACTGTCACTAAGCGCTTCTGTATGTGATGTGACATCCTTTAGTCCTAAAAAAGGAACAAATATAGCTAGCTGCTCGGTGGTCATACCAGGGGAACACTGAATGAGCCCGTCTGGCCTTAAGCAGAGAAAGGTTGGCAGGAGTTGTCACTGTGAATCCTTCCCTGCATTTAAGGGAAGATCGGGTGCAGTGTTTTAGCCATCAGAGCAGTAGTCAAGGCCAGAGATTTGTTCTATACAACCATTAAGTTATATTAGGAGCCACCCGATAAATGCCTGGACATTAAGACCAGTCTGTTCCAAATCAAGCACCTTCCTTAAGTATGATAGTATTCTGAAAATCTTAACTGTAACAATTATAAAATAAGTATACAGTTTAAGCATAACAAAGGTTTAAATGAGTGGATTTAAGGTTGGGAATACAGTCCTGGTCCGGAGTCTTGGGACAGCTGTCTACAAGTGATGTTGTCTTCTTCTCATCCTGGTTTGGAGATATTCGTATTGGCCAGTTGAAGTCAGGTTTCAGAAATAGGAAGTGTAACGCGCTTAGAGGCAAAAGCCTCTTTTTAAAACAAGAAATGTGAATCCATGAGTCTATGTCTTTTGATTCTGCAGCGCACGAACTGGTTAAAAGTACCTGATATATTCCTTTCCAATAGGGCTGTAGAGTCTTTTATTTGATGACTCTTCTGATAAATAAATTTTCTAGGTTATCATCCTTAAGGTCTGGGAGGGCTCTGTAAAAAGAATCGGCTACCGACTTCTCATATATATATATATATATATATATATATTTTTTTTTAAGTGTCTCAATGAGACCTTGGCAGTAATTAAGATATTTTCTTTACGTGAAGTTGATTCATACATTTCTTTTTCTAATTGCATAGGCTGTCCAGTTATTATCTCAAAAGGAGACAGCCGATGTTTAGTAAAGGGCGTAGATGTAAGATTGAGGACCAGTAGTGGAAGAGCTTTCAGCCATGAGATGAAATGTTCCTGAAAGCTTTGCCAATTGAGTTTTGATTGTGCCGTTAGTTCTTTCCACCAATCGTGAGGATTGGGAATGTTAAGCGCAGTGGAAATGCTGTATCATTGGCCCAATATTAAAATAGACTAATTATTTGTCCAGTGAAATGAGTTCCCTGGTCACTATGTAACTCAGCAGGAATTCCCCAAACAGGACTTATTCTCTCTAATAGCAATTTACCTACTATTAGAGCCATTGCTCTTCTGCAAGGAAAGGCCTCAACCCAATGTGAGAACATGCAGTCATTACGAGATATATTTATCCTTGAGATGGTGGCATTTGGAGACAGTCCGATTGCTATACCTCAAAGGGTCCTTTAGTAAAGGCGAAGTGGCCTTGTGATTCATGTAGTAGTGTCCCTAGATGATATTTGGGGCATATAACACAATCAGTATAGCTTTATGAGCCACTGTGGGAGAAGGTTTTTAAAAGCATTGCTCTTCCCACAAAATTATCTTTTCAGGTGCCCAATGGGTTAATTGGTGTATATGCTGGAGCAGTGGCAATTGTGCTCCAATAGGTACTATGGGTTTTTTTACTGGGTGCAAACCACATCTGTGAGGGGCTGTCAAAAACTCCCCCTTTTGACTCCTATATCTGTTTCTCTTTTTCCGTGGCGATTTCTTTCAAGCCTGTGGAAAGAAGTCTTTTATTGGGTTAGCAGAGTTACTAGGAATAAGCAGGTGTGGGAGGTCAAGATTTGGCCACCCTGAAATATATCTCTTTACCTCGATTGTTTTCTCTGACGGACATTTGACCTCCCCCACTAACTGCCTAAAGAATTTGACATAGTAACTCTTTCCCGTAACAGATCTTCTATCTGATGGCTGTAATATAATGTAAAATAGATGTTACAATAGGAAAGACACCAACAAGCCCATCTTATCAGAAGTTCTGTCTCTCTGGCCACATTGTCTGGATGGCCCTGTGAGGAGTTGCCAGACAAACATTTACATTTATAAGGGAAATCTCCATTTGTAAAGGGATCTCTCTCTCTGTATTGGGAAGAGGGAGTATGACTTCATTTCTAGAAACTTATCAATGTGGAAGGTGAGGCCTTAAATCTGCATAATAACCTCACTCTTGTTTACAGAGCTTTAGTGGTGATCTCCTGTAACTGACACCCCCCACCCCCAACATCCTCCTCTGTCTTTACATAAAGACGGTATTTAAGATGAGAATTTCTGCTATTGTGTTGAGAAACGCAGTGTCCCTGGTTTCTCCCATGTATACATGTTATTATAGTTGGTATTATTTTCTCCAGCTAACCTGTCTTGTTTTTTATTTGGCCAGCCATAAGAACCTTAAGGGAAAGGGCAGAAGGTGATTCTCCCTCTTCCCCCACACAGGCATTCTCGAGGCTGGACAGCATATCCAGCTTGGTAATATCTTGTTTATCACTTAAGTAAGACTCATCTGTATACCAAATTAAATAGAATGCAGTCGTGGTCCTTCCTCTTGTAATGTTGGAAGCAAGATAACAGGGTTAAAATAGTGAGTAATATTTACCTACGCAGTATAACCTAAGAAGTTTTCTCATTTACTTGACAATGCTGCCCGTGCAATTTAGTATACTTAACAAGTCTAGTTAGTTTAGTATCTCCCTCTTTATAAGAAGAGATAAAATTTTCTTGAGAATTGCCAGGGCCCTTTGAAAATTCTCAAAGAAAAAGGTTATTAGACAGACTTTATTTAGGATATGAATTTTGGGGAGATTGTCAAAAATATAGAAGGGTTTTAAACACTTGGTCAGACAAGATCAAGGAGTTGCTGCTCTTGTAGCAGTGAAATCATGCTTAGTTAACAAACAGCAGTTAAACAGTCAAAAAGACCTTAATAGAGAGACCTCAGTCTTTTGAACTTAGGAAATTACCTTAACAAAACAGATCTCTGTTCTTTAGATAAACTTAACTCAAAGGTGAAGAAAAATCTTTTTACGTAATAACCTCTATCGAGAGTAGATTAAGAGTAGAATAGGGCCGGCCCCGTAGCTTAGCGGTTGAGTGCGCACTCTCCACTGCTGGCGGCCCTGGTTCGCATCCCAGGCTTGCACCGACGCACTGCTTCTTCAGCCATGATGAGGCCATGTCCCACATACAGCAAATAGAAGGATGTGCAACTATGATGTACAAGTATCTACTGGGGCTTTGGGGGAAGATAAAAAAGAGTAGAATAAAATTATCCCTTTAAAAGGATGAAGACCAAATTTGAATTTTGTACCAGCTTACTTTTGATATTAAAAATCATTTACTTAGTTGGATTTAGTTTAATCTTAGCCAACTTGACCATGTATAAAACTCCTCAGGGTTTCTCTTCAACAAACCTTCTATAACTTTTTGTTTACATTCAGAATTTGTACCATGCGCTCCTTTTTTTCCTTCTAGTACTTTTCAGGGCAAATTTATCTTTCTTAACCAAACAAAAATATTTCCATTTTTCATATCTTCTTAATGAAAACACACATCCTTACTCTCCTTGAATACAAACATAGTTTTCTTAATTTTTTAGTAGCTTAATCACATCTTAGAAATTTTTAACGCTTAGAAACCTTAATTTTTAAGTAAAAACTAAGTAAGCAATTATAAAATTTCTTTTACCATAGCATTTCGTGGCTTGACAAATTTATGTGGACACATTTTATAATTTTGGGAAACGTTACTTTATAGTACAATCTGTTAAATAAAACACAAGACATGTTTACCAATAGACCCAAAACACCTTTTAGTTTTTCTGTAATAAGGCAAAATTAGATAAACTTATATTTAGCAATCAATGTCTAATATTTTATCTTATTTGGAAATGATCTAGATACTCAATGAATTTTTTTTTTTCTGAGGAAGATCAGCCCTGAGCTAACATCCGTGCTAATCCTCCTCTTTTCTTGAGGAAGACTGGCCCTGGGCTAACATTTGTGCCCATCTTCCTCCACTTTATATGGGACGCCGCCACAGCATGGCCTGACAAGTGGTGCATCGCTGCGCACCCAGGATCCGAACCCGAGTCACCAGCAGCGGAGCGCGCGCACTTAACCGCCAAGTCACGCGGCCCGCCCCTCAATAATTATTTAGATTGCCTACAAGACTTTATGAGACATTAGATAATATTAGCCATCATTTACTATTTTTGAGACCAGTTTTGTAATAGAAATAACATCAATTTATTTGACGAATAAAGGCTGCATATCTGCATTATATCCAATGCTGAAAACTAACAAGCTTAAATAAGCTTTTATTTACCAAAGATTATTTCATATCACGTTAACTGGAAAAACATGTGGATTTAGAAACAACTTTTGTAAGTGCTTACTTCAAGTTAATTGAATAGACATCTTGATTTTGACCCTACCCTCCGGAGGTAAAATATCACGCACATATAACATACACGTAGAGACACACACATAAAGAACAGACAAATGCAACAAAGATTTTATAGTCGCTGTTTTAGAAAATTTATTAGTTTCTATCTGCAGAAAGCTTCTTAACCATTTTTTTTTCTTTCAGTCTTAGGCCCCCTGCTGTCTTAGCACTTGGGCAAGTCTCCTGGGTTCAGAGGCCAGGCCACCCAGCCAGGAACGGTCCAGCAAACTCAATTTCCCACTTTTCTTTGCTTTTATTTTGCTACAAAGTCTGAACAATTTCTAGGGACTGTGTAGTCGGTCAGGAGTGTGCTGCTTGTGAGTGTTACTCGCTAAAGAAAGGTCGTAATCACTCTCTTACGTACCACGGTTTCTCCCGCCCGCAGTCTAGGTACTGCCGTGGGGGTTTGGAGCGCGGGTGACCAACCCTCCTGTGCGCGTCCCCGGACGAACCTGTGATTAATTAACATGAATGATAGTGGAACTCCCTAAAGGAAGGACCGTTACACGTCGTGGTGTTCGCCTCTGACACCGCCGATGAGATTCTCAGTTGCCTGAGAATGCCCGAAAGGCCGGGAGGAGCAATGTCCCTTTTCTTCAGAGCTGAACAGATTCAGTCTCTCATTTCTCTATCAAGCAGTTTTGTTCATACTTTATAAACATAATTCTTCCCAATTTTAAGCCATATTAATAAGTCACCCTGCCCCATTCACTCCAAAAGTTCCCCCTAGGCTCCCCAGGCCTATGAAATTCCCTTTACATTTCTCTTTCCTAGGAATTCCTCCCTAGGTTCCTCTGACCTAGAGAATGTACCAGCACCCCCTTAAGACACCTAACCTTAAGCCTTGAAAACAGCTCAAATAAATTCTGGACCGTCGACTTAAAATAAAGAGGTCTAGGTTTCAGGAGAACTCACTGGGGTCACCTGAAGAATGCAGTGATCTGGAGGGCACAATGGGCCCCTATTGGTACCCAATGCCAGTTCAGTGTAGATTCCAGGTGGTCTCTGGTGGGTTTCTCTGAAATCCTGCCATAACTACACCAACAAATGTCTATGTAAATAATCTGTAACCAATGTATAAATCAAAATTGGGGTGAATTTATTATGAACCAACTTTTGAGGACCATGGCCCTGGGCCTTCCTTCCATTAGGAAGGAAGGGCACTGAAGAAGTGGGATGTACAGAGCGGTTATATATCGTCAAAGAGCATGTATCACATAGGATTGTAATGTACCTTTTACATTAGCCACAAGATCACCATGCCAGGTTGCCCTGCCAGAATAGCTATTGATGGACACAGCAGGGAGCAGGTCTGCTGTCTCGATGGGCATGGCTGGTGTCAGGTCTGTTGTCTGGAGCTGGGTGGTCACAGGATGAGTGAAGCAGTATAATCCCAGCCTAGGGAGAAATGCTTGTCCTTAAGGCAATGCCAATGAGGGGGAAGCTGCATCCTTATCTTAAGGGCATTTACTCTTCTCTTTGAGACATGGCAAAGCAGATACACAATGCAGGCGACAGGCCCTTTTGGAAAAACAAACTCAGGCCGAATTAGATTTACCCCAAACGGCTTCCTCATATGCTCCAATATACCCTATTGTTTGCCATTTATTTATCAAGCTCAGGGCATGTATTTCAAACAGAAATCATCGAGAATAGCATGAACTAGTCACTTACCAACAGATGTCACTGTGGCAACAGAAAATTAACAAGTGGCCATCAAATATAACCATTTTCCCAAATATTGTATTTCACTGAGTTAATCAAAAAGGGATTCTTCTTTCTTATACTCACAAATCTCAACTCTGAACTTAACACTAGTGGTAGCCAATCTTGAATAAAGACCTTTAACATCAAAGCCAGCCAATAGATCTTGTTAAAGCAAATCCAAACTTGGGAACACTTTGTTTTCAGTCACATGCAAATCCTCTCAAACTCAAGATGGGTCCTGGTTTTGTGCAGATGGAGAAAAGCTTCTCTTCCTCTTTTTCTATTCAGATAGTGCAGGGAAGAGCCCAAGAGGTCTCCTGGTGGAACATGAACAGTTCTTTACATTAGAAACGCAGGCAGTGTTTCCTAGCTTCTTTTCTATAGGCCGAGCGAGACCTGCTGACCTGCCCAGAGGAGCAAACTTCTGGGGTCCAACAGTAAATAAGACTGTGTGCAGTTTACCACACAAATGAACTACAAAGATGTATCAAGAAATATTTTTTTTTAAATCAATCATTACTTTTTTTTTAAGATTTTTTATTTATTTATTTTCCCCCCAAAGCCCCAGTAGATAGTTGTATGTCATAGCTGCACATCCTTCTAGTTGCTGTATGTGGGACGCGGCCTCAGCATGGCTGGAGAAGCAGTGTGTCGGTGAACACCTGGGATCCGAGCCCAGGATCCGAACCCGGGCCGCCAGCAGCGGAGCGCGCGCACTTAACCGCTAAGCCACGGGGTCGGCCCTCAAGAAATATTTTGAACACTCACACCTAAGCTCTCAGTTTCCCTCTAATTCCATGGCTGCCTGATCTGAATTCATTCTCCATCCCCATCCCTTTCGTGATAGTTTTTATCTCCTTGAATCACCATGTTATAACATCTAAGAGAAATTTATCAAAACACTTTCTTCAAAATAGCTAACTGAACTATAAAAGTTGTAGAGGGTCAAGATTTTAAGATGAACGTGATGTACAGAGTAACTGTACTACCAAATAAAAAGAAAATAAATGAGAACAATAAGAGAAGGAAGAAAAAAATGATAAGGAATAAATAAGGAATATAATAGAGAGTAAAAGTAAGAAAGAGAGAAAAAAGAAGAAAGAAGGTGTAGGAAAGAGAAAGAGTCAGGAGAAGCATGAGAAATGGCAAAAAGGGGCACGAGCAGAGGGAAGACACCATGTTCAGAGGGAATGACAAGTCAACTGGCTTCCGAGCAGGGCTCAGGTCTAGAGTCACTGGGCTGCATTTGAGAACTCCACTCAGTTCTAACATCCACGGAATGACCACGCCTCATCCAAACTCTGACGACACTGATTACCAGCGCTGTCTTCTCCCGGGATCTGCTGGAGCTTTGGGAACTGCCTCTGTCAGCAGCTCTGGGACTGACAGAGTCCCCACTAAATATTCATCAACTGGGATTGTGGTTTTCATTTTGAATTACATTTTTTAAATTTTATTTATTTTTATTTTTCCCCTAAAGCCCCAGTATACAGTTGTATGTCATAGCTGCACATCCTTCTAGTTGCTGTATGTGGGACGCGGCCTCAGCATGGCCAGAGAAGCTTTGTGTCTGTTTGCGCCTAGGATCTGAACCAGGGCCACCAGCAATGGAGCGTGTGCACCTAACTGCTAAGCCATGGGGTCGGCCCAGGATGGTTGTTTTGAAAGAGTAACCCAGAAAGAGATCTCTCAAGGGTACATTTAATCCTGCCAACTCCTTCACTCACCCATCTGAAGAGTTAAGACACTAAACTTTTTTATTTTTTAATTACTGTGAAGAAATTTAGAAGAAAATTTTTCTGGCAAAATTTTAAATGTTCCATCTTCTTTGAAGTTACCTCACAAAATTCTGAACATAATCTAAAATTCTGGGCTCCCTACAGTTCCAAACATGTTTCAGAAATGATCTCTTTATCATCACAACGTAAGCCTATGCCTTATAAAACAAAATAAACTTGGATGAGTTTTATCTTGTAGAGAGAAGGCAGCAAGAAAAAGAGTAGGATGTGCCTTTCTACTATGAAGGAAAATAAATGAAATCATCAAAATATACAAAATATGCCTCTAAAACTGAATGAAGCAGTCTCTAAAGAATTTTACATTTTAAGTAAAAATGCACCTATATAAAATTATACATCAGTTTGTCTGAAATCTAGTCAACTTGATAGAAGAAGAATTCATTCAGTTTCATTTAAATAGCATGACTTATGATTAGCTGCATAATAAATGGCAGATATTTTTATTCTGGTATACCATGTCCTTCCACCAATGAACGTGGCCTTAAACCTGTAATTTTCCTAAAAGGGGCCAACCGGATGTTCTGCTTATTTGATTATTTAATAGTATGGATCTACTCCTCATTGCCAACGAAGGATGTCTACACACAGGCTTTAGTTTGCATATGTAATGGGAAATGCAGACTGAGTTTACAAAAAGAAAAATTGAAAATGGAGCATTGTCTTGAGGAGACATGGTCAATCTGTTCAAGAACATTTTCTACTTTGGTCAAATGAGAAGCTGAGAGAGAATGCTGTCGGCCTCTTCCTTGGCCCCTTATAGAATTCTGCATTACCTCAATTGAACGTGTCCTAAAGTGTTTGAACTAAACTTGGAAATGAGTTGATGATACTGTATTTGCATCATGTCACACTGAATCTCTTTCATTTAGACACCATTCAAAACACTTTTTGGGACATTAGAGGCCAGGAAAGTTTTGCTTCTCTGAGAGACTGTTGCTTTTAATCTCATGGACATGAGATAATAGAGAATTGTTCCCATTTCCCTTTCTACTTTAAACCTGAGGGATACATTTCCAACTACCTTTAAAAACTGCGGGTCCTTCCGAAACACATTTCAGTGCACTGGCTTACTTCAGCTTCATCTCATTGTTCCATCCTAAATTCCTTTCAGTTTGATCTATTTTCCTTTGTAATCCTTTTGTATACCTAGATATTTAAAAGCTGCTCAAATCTATATTGGAGAAATGTTGGGTTATAGTTCTTTCAGCCAGCATGTAAACCCAATTTTTAGGGTTTCTACACAAAAAGTTTCTGCCGTGTTTCTACCAGTTCTCCTTCTATATTTTTTCCTCCAAGATTTCCTGTGACAAAATTGCCTTTCTAAAAGCCAGTCCTCTGTTCATTCTCTTGGCCAGTCACATTTTCATAGAAAGATAAAGGATTGGATTTTCCAAAGATGCAACAAGAATGATCAAGTCCTGATCCACACCTAGATATGCTGCTCCTGTTCTCCAAGAATTTTAAAACTAAAGTTAATTATCTCTTTCATTTTATTTAAATCTATTGAGTAACCTTGGCACTGAGCCCCTAAACTGGTCCACAGCCTGCTTCAGCATACACAAAACTCTCTCTCAAATGCTTGCATTCATGTGCTTAGTAGGTATTTTATTTATTTTGATCTTATTCCACAAAAGAGCATCATTTATTCATTCAAATACTTAAGTATACACTATGTGCCCAAAGGTCTTGAAATGTTGGCAGTCTGCAAGGAAGACAGATATGTATGAACAGATAAATTACAATACAGAAATAATTTGAATGAAAGAGATATGAATAAACTGCCATGGGACTCCAGGAAAAGAACCACCATGGGGGGTGGACACGGTTTGTACCATCTAAGTAAAGGAAAATGAAGATAGAGAACATAAAGAGAAAACAAGATAAATGGAAACGTGTTTTTCTTATTAATGTTTCTGCCACCAACTTTTGGAGCACACTGCTTGCTGATGTCCTTTCTAGCCAATCTTATCCTTCAGCAGGCTTCTATAGACTTCAAAAATTCGATTGTACCAAGCTAGGCTCCTCCGTGGAGACAATCCCAAATATGTAGAGAGTCAGGAGGGGATCAGAAGATTCACAGGAATCTGCAGGCCTTCTGCACCTCACTGGTGGGGAGGGGCACCGAGGCTTCACCTTGGCCTCTGTCTCCAAGTTCACATGAAGGATGGTCCGTACCTTCCTCCACTTATGAAGGTGGAGATAAACATCTTTCACAGACGGGATTATAGAAAAATTAAAGTGAGAGCCATGAAAGAGGCAGAGGAGGTAGCACCATGAATCTGAAGTAACTGGACATGTGAATTAGTAACCACTATAACGAAGAGCTTAGGACAAAAAAAACAAGTTCTCAATTTTCTAAGATGGAAATGCAAGTCTTTCTTCTTCAAAAAAAAAGTCATTGAACCCTTTCCTTTAAAATAAAATTGAAAGGGGTCACATGTTGCAAATAACGGTTTTAACCATGATGTCACTACACAATAATGTGTAGCAATCAGTTGTTACGTGCACTGCAAATAGTTCATTACTTAATAATTATGTTATCAAAGTTTGCTATTGATATATATATTTTAGTAAATAGTAGACTGTGTGCAAAGTTGTCACTATATTATTGACAGTGTCACTCTTACAAGTGAAGACATGACTAGGAGGGAAAAGATGGTGTGACCTCAGATTGCTAGAGTCACAGCAAGAAAAGTGAAGAAAGTGCCATCAAGGCATTTGGACAAAAGGATGCTATATGGCTGTTGGGTTTATAACAGATCAACTGGAGAAAAACAAGTCATTACATTAAATTACTCTCTACTTACCTCCATCACCCTCTCCAAGGACACATATATTAAAATGACACAATATATTACATGAAAAATTACTTGCTCTGTCATTTTGAAAACTACATCAAATAATGAAGAAGAAACTAGGTTACAAACATCCTGTTATCAATTCCAACTACCATCTTTTACCAAACTAAAACTCTATCACTAATTAACATGCAATCTAGAGCTCCTCCAGTATACAAAATCAATAACTTAAAATGTTTCATAACTTTTTTTAAATTGTCCTAAAATTTTAGAGAATAATATAAATATATCTCTTGGAAAAGTTGAGAAAGATAAAGACACTAGGAAAGGAAATGATGAAAATATTACCCTAATCAATGATGTAAAACACAAGATATGAACAACTGTTAAGAAGAATTCTCTATGAAATTGATCAATTCTACTATCTCCACACCTGGCTATTTCTTATCAGTAATTTGATGCATAAACAAATAGAATAGTGTATTTAATCAGATAAATTATTTTAGTTGTGTGCTTTTCCTTTGAAAACTTCATATGCTTTTATGTGCTTGCTTTATTTTCAGGTGGTGTCACATTAGAACACCCTCATCTCTGAAGATCTTTGCATTAAGGAACTCTACCTTTGCCCTTGATCAACTGAACTCAGAGTTATGATAAACTCAGAGACCTACATGGAACAATGTTTTCTACGTCTTATCTCCCATGAGTAGTTCACGTCAGGGAGTATAGTCCACCAAGTAAACACTAAGCAGTGTCTCAAAAGCATCGGATACTAAAAGGAGGACATGCAGGGCTGGGTGTGGACCTCCATTCAGTGCCTTAGTGCAAAGAAGAAAGAGGTAAATGCATCCCTCCAGAGACTGGGATAAAAACAGGAGGTTAAAAGCACGAGGCTCCCTTTGTAGGTCTTTAAGCAGGGACGTGGAATAAAACTGTTGACACTGTGGATCATTGTTGGTTTTACAGGGAACTCATGAGGAAGATAAGGAGATGAAATAATGATAATTATAATAACAGCACCAAACACTTCTACTTAACCAGGCACTGCACTCTGAATGTTAATTCTGTGCTTGAACGTACATTAACTCCCATAACCCTCAAAATATCCTGACGTAGTCGATGTTGTGCTTCTCATAATTTCATAGATGAAGAGACTGGGTACAGTGGCTGGAAAACTCAGCCAGGTTACAAAGCGGATAAATGGCCGAGCCCAAGCTCAGTGCTCTTCTGTGATGCTCTTGGACTACAACTCCAAGTGAAGTCTCTAATGACTATCTTTCTCTCTATAATCCAATGGGGGGAAAACCAAAATTCTTAACTCTAACACCCATGCTATCATTTAGGAAATGTTAGTGAGGAAGAGATTTATGAATAGTAATAATGCCCTTATATTTACTCTTCACTTATAGATCAGACATCAATATTCCTGATCAGTCCACCAAGAAGAAACTGGGACATTATTATGCCAAAAAGAAGAAAAAACAAGGAATAAAACAACCAAATTCCTTTAAACATCATTACACAAATGTGATTCTTAATTCCATATGACAAATATAAAGTGCTTTCCTGGTTTGGGGCTCAATATAAAGCTGATGTTAATATCATGTTATCTTCCCAGCCAATAACACAAAATACTTTAAGAGAACAAAAGGGAGAAAGACAAAAAACAACCCAACAGAAAAATAAATATTACATCTGAACGCTGTACAATTTTTTAAAGATTACTTAAGTGTTAGATTTAGTAAAATTTGTATCTCTATCTTGCCTTTCCCAGTTATCTCTGAAGGTAAAGAAAAGGACTAAGAAAAGCACAACGAAGCCAGTTAGGGAAGCGAGTCAGCGGGAAGAGGTGAGGTGGCCGCCCCTCTGCAGACGACAGACAGAAATCTCCCCTGTGAGCCGTCTCAGGCCTCACAAGATGTGGAGCTTTGACCTCGGGCAGTGGCTACAGCTAGACACCAGCAGCAGTGCTTCTCAGACTTCAGTCTACACGATAATAACTGGACAAGTCCAGTGTCCCTTCCCCGGAATTCTAACTCAGCAGCTTTGAAGTTGGGACACGAGAATTTTCCATTTAAGAAGCCTAAGAGTGATTTTCCTTGAGTTATTGGCAGATTATGACCAAAGGCATACCTTGAAGAGAAGCACAAACTCACTACCCAGTATGCACTGCACAGATACTTTGTGTCACACACTCTCAGAACATTCCCTGCCCCAGGGGTCCCACCTGCTTCAGCATCCTAGGGCCTGTGTTCTTCATCAGGAGGTTCCGAGGGTGGCAAAGCAGACAGGACTCACCTGGGAAACTGCCCTTCTGTGTAATTCAGTGAGTGCGTGGGCTGCCTGCAGCCCAGGTGTAAAATGGGTCTTGCTATATTTAAAAATAAATTTCTTTTTAATTTTATTGAGGTCATATGGCTTATAACTGTGTAAATTTCAGGCGTACATTACTATATTTCAGTTCTGTATAGACTGGATCATGTTCCCCACCAATAGTCTTGTTTTCATCTGTCACCATACATATGTGCCCCTTTACACCTTTCCCTCTTTCCCTCTGGTAACTACAATCTGTACTCCTTATCTATGTGTTTGTTTATTTTCCAAATATGAGTGAACTCAATCAGTATTTTTCTTTGTCTATCTGACTCGTTTCACTTAGTATAATACCGTCAATGTCCATCCATACTTTCACAAATGGCATGAGGTTGTCTTCTTTATGGCTGAGTAGTATTCCATAGTATATATGTATATATATCACATCTTTATTCATTCATCCATTGATAAGTACTTGAGTTGCTTCCCAGTGTTGGCTATTGTGAATAATGCTGTGAAGAACATAGGGGCGCATACATTTTTTGAATTACAGACTTCATATTCTTCAGATAAATATCCAGAGGTAGAATAGCTGGATCTTATGGTATTTTTATTTTTAATTTTTTGAGTAATCTCCATCCTTTTTTCCATTGTGGCTGCAGCAGTTTTTATTCCCACCAGCAATGTATGAGGGTTCCCTTTTCTCCACATCATTTTCAACACTTATTATTTCTTGCCTTTTTAATTATAGCCATTCTGATGGGTGTGATGTGATATCTCGTTGTAGTTTTGATTTGCATTGCCCTAATAATTAGTGATGTTGAACATCTTTCATGTGCCTGTTGGCCATCTGTATAACTTCTTTGGAAAAATGTCTTTTCATATCCTCTGCTCATGTTTTGATCAGGTCGTTCATTTTTTTGTTGTGGAGTTGTTTGTGTTCATTATATATTTTGGAAATTAACCCCTTGTCAGATATATGATTTGCAAATATTTTCTCCCAGTTGTTAGGTTGTCTTTTCATTTTGTTGACAGTTTCCTTTGCTGTGCAGAAACTTTTTAGTCTGATGTAGTCCCACTTCCTTATTTTTTCTTTTGTTTCCCTTGCCTGACAAGAGACAAAGACAGACATTACATAAGGATAAAAGGGACATTTCACCAAGAAGACATAATACATTAATATACATGCACCTAACACAGGAGCAACAAACTATATAAAGCAACTATTATCAGACTTAAAGGGAAAAATTGACAGCAACACAATAATTGTAGGAGACTTCAACACCCCACCCACATCAATGGATTGATCATCCACACAGAAAGTCAACAAGGAAACAGTGGCCTTATATGAAACATCAGACCAGATGGTCTTAATAGATATATATAGAACATTTCATCCTAAAACAGCAGAATACACATTCTTCTCAAGTTCACATGGAACATTATCAAAGATAGAAATACGTTGGGAAACAAAGCAAGCCTCAATATTTCTAAGAAGACTGAAATCATATCACGCATTTTTCTGACCACAAGTGTATGAAACTAGAAATCAACTAGAAGAAAAAATTGGAAAAGTCACAAATATTTGGACAGTAAACCACATGCTACTGAACAACTATTGGATCAATGAATAAGTCAAAGGAGAATTCAAAATATACCTAGAGACAAATGAAAATGAAAAACAACATATGAAAACATATGGGATGCAACAAAAGTAGTACTAAGAGTGAAATTTATAGCAATACAAGCCTACCTCAAGGAATGAGAAAAAGCCCAAATAAACAATCTAACACAGTATCTAAAAGAACTAGAAAAAGAAGAATAAACAAAGCCTAAAGTCAGTAGAAGGACAGAAATAAAAATCAGAGCAGAAATAGATGAAAGAGAGGCTAGAAAAAGAACAGAAAAGTTCAATGAAACTAAGAGCTGATTCTTTGAGACGATAAGTCTCTTTCTTTAGAGGTAGAGATGGCACGTGGGCCGAGATTATAAGATCAGAAAATCCAGACACTCAATCGGAGAGCTCCCTGAACTTTAAGCATCTTTTAAGCAATTTCTTAGCATCTTTACTACATTCAAATATGCTGTCCCTTTAACATCTGTTTGAATACGTGTGGCAAAGTCAAAGGACAGCGTATACTAGGCACCACAGGATGATAATAGCTTCCCTGCCTTCAACAACAAAAGGTCCAGGAAACCGAATTATCTTGGGTCCAAGTTGGGAAGTGTTTTGGAGAAATATAGTGAAAAAGTAAATAAACCAGACAAGAATGAAAGAATTGGACAGGGATCTGCTGGCAAAGAAAACTTTTCCCAGCTACAGGCCAATAGAATCTGGACAGAATGAGAAGGCTCACAACTACACCTGGCACCAGGGAATAAAGTGGAAATCTCACAAAGGAGGCCACTTTGAGGCCTATAAACACCTTGCAAAGCTACTCATTAGGGTTTCAGAACAACAACATGTTTAGGGTGTGTGTGTTCCATATCCGCACGTCCCGGGTTCTCCTCATGACATTTGCCTTACCTATATGTATATTCCGCTAAACCTTTGTGGATTATAAAGCAAAGCGAAGAGAGTAAGAGTGTGGCAGAGGTAAAGCGCAAATTAAAAGCAAAAAACATACTGTAGTCATCATGTTGAGACTATAAAGTAAACTGAATTAACTGATGGACAGGAGATGCTCTTTCTGTAATTTTTTTAAATAAATTAAGAAATTCATAAAATATTCTTCAACATTGACGGTAATATACAACGCATAGATGAGTTAGTTCAAGCTTTACCTTCAGGGACAGTCATTGACCCTAATAGAGAATTCAGATTCCAGGGGTCAGCTAGTCTTGTATCAGAAAGTGTCACATTTCAGACCTGGCTGTGCGTTTCAGCTATTCACGTCTCTTTAAGCTGTTTAGTCATATCTAGGGCCGGCCCCATGGCTTAGCGGTTGGGTGCACGCGCTCCGCTGCTGGCGGCCTGGGTTCGGATCCCGGGTGCGCACCGACACGCCACTTCTCTGGCCATGCTGAGGCCGTGTCCCACATGCAGCAGCTGGAAGGATGTGCAACTATGACATACAGCTATCTACTGGGGTTTTGGAGGGGAAAAAATAAATAAATAAAATCTTTAAGCTAGTCATATCTTGATAAGCACCACAGGCTTTGCTACTTAGCTTACTGAATATCAGAAATAGCTTTTCATTGGTGAAATGAGTGGTTCGTTTAATTAGCATGAATTTAGAAATGAGCTCTCATTGGTGAAACTGAAGGGATTCTGTATATGTGGATTGGCCAAAACATCAGAGAATATACTCATACTTAGAGGAAGAAGGTAAGAGTCGGGCAAGCGAGATGTCACGTGTGATGTCCTGACAGTGCTGCGCCAGCTGCTGGTTTAGGAAAATGTCTCCCTGCCTGTTGCCAGCCATTAGGCACAAGATCTTGCCTCCTTCATATCTGTATCATGTGAACCTTTCATGGAAGGTGTAGCCGGGCATCTATCCGGGTAGCAAGCTGCACATCCCCTGATGAATGGACTCTTGCTTAGAGCGCTTCATCATCCTAATACAATGCCACTCAGTCTTGGACATCTCTGCCTCCATGTAAAACAGGCGGCACCAACAGCCAAAGAGATAAATGGTTTCACTTAGGATTCCACGTTCACCCCAATACAATGTATGCTATAAGCACTCTATACAACCCCATGTAAACTATATATATATGGAAAGTTCAGTTGGTCCGCCAGGCTTTCAGACACGCCCCAGGGCTCTCACACATTACAGTGCTGTGATGTAATCTCAAAACCTCTCCTTCACCTCATGGCTCCAGTAGCAGAAAATAAGGAAAACACAATTTCTTTCGTGGCTTTTTAGTGTCTACAGATGCCATCTCTTCAAGCAGACTATCACTTATATTTTTCTACATGCCTCCCGTCCACCCCCCAAATTCGTCTCTCCCTGTTTCCTGAGTCAAGCTCCACTCCACTAGAAGGCCCTCCCTGGTCCTCCCCTCACAGAGTCTCATCAATCAATAAAGTCAGGTTGAAGCCCCAGCTCACCTGGACCCCTCTGGAATCAACACACAGACACGGCACACCTGCATCCCTCGTTTTGACAATAATGTTGTGCTGTCTGGAAGGGTAGCGCCTTAACACTTTCATGAGTGTATCTTATCTTCCCTCAAATGCACTGAAAGTCTCTTCAGCATGAGAAGTGTGCACACTTGTCCTGTCAATCCCCCCACTCTTGACAATTCCATGATGACTGCATAACAGCCACTTAATGTCTATTGCATGAACACGCTTGTCAGGTAGAAAAATAAATGAAATGGTTTGTCAATATGAGCAGCAGCTGTAGCTGGTAATCTAATTTTCCTCATTTGCTTAATAAGGTACCAAAAGATACCCACAAACTTTGTGGGTTTCATTTGAAAAACCATGGTAGCAAGTTACCAATTATATCGAAATCTAATGGCAATTACAGAAGATAAAGAAAAATACATAGTAGATAAAAATCCTAGGATATCATCAATACCGGCGCCCGGACAGATCTCCTAACTTTACAAGGCCTCAGCGTACTCATCAGGAAATCATGAATGATACCCGCCCTGGCCCTGTTCATAGGGCTGGTGTGAGGCAGGAGCAAACACTATACGGAAAGAGCTAAGACAATGACAGCTGTTATTCAGAAACAACACACCAGGAGTACCACTCATTTTGACATTTTAAAAATCTATGTTTAGGGCCAGCCCCGTGGCTTAGCGGTTAGGTGTGCGAACTCCACTGTTGGTGGCCTGGGTTCGGATCCCGGGCGCGAACTGACGCACCGCTTCTCTGGCAATGCTGAGGCCGTGTCCCACATACAGCAACTAGAAGGATGTGCAACTATGATATGCAACTATCTGTTGGGGTTTTGGGGGGGGGGGGGGAAGGAGGAGGATTGGCAATAGATGTTAGCTCAGAGCCAGTGTTCCTCAGCAAAAAGAGGAGGATTACCATGGATGTTAGCTCAGGGCTGATCTTCCTCACAAAAAAACAGAAAGAAATGTAGTTATTTTCCAAGTAGGGTAATAAGCTTCTTGTCTACAGACACTATATCCTATAACCCCCGTTTTCCCCAGGATATTACATATTCTGTATACATAACAGACACACAATGAGTACTAAGGAACTGATAAATAAATGGCAAGCAATAGGATATATTGGAGTACATGAGGAAGCCATTTGGGGTAAAACTAATTTGGCCGGAGTTTGTTTTTACAAAGGGGCCTGTCGCCTGCATTGTGTATCTGCTTTCCCATGTCCCAAAGAGAAGAGAATATGCCCTTAAGATAAAGATGCCCTCATTGGCAGAACCTTAAGGATGAGCATTTCTCCCTAAGCTAGGACTTGGTTGCTGCAGTCATCCTGTGACCACCCAGTTTGAGACAACAGACCTGACACCAGCCAAGCCCATCGAGACAGCAGACCTGCTCCCTGCTGTGTCCATCAATAGCTATTCTGGCAGGGCAGTCTGACAGGGCGATCTTGTCACTATAGTAAAAGGGACATTACAATCCTATGTGATACATGCTCTTTGACAGCATATAACTGCTCTCTACACCCCACTTCGTTGATGCCCTTCCTTCCTTAGGGAAGGAAGGCCCTGGCCATGGTCCTCAAAAGGCGGCTCATAATAAACTCACTCCAATTTTGATTTATACATTGATTATGGATTATTTACGTAGACATTTGTTGGTGTAGTCATGGCAGGATTTCAGAGAAACCCACCAGAGACCACCTGGAATCTACACTGAACTGGCATTGGGTACCAATAGGGGCCCACTGTGCCCTCCAGATCACTGCATTCTTCAGGTGACCCCAGTGAGTTCTCCTGAAACCTGGACCTCCTTATTGTAAGTCAACAGTTCAGAGTTTATTTGAGCTGTTTTCAAGGCTTAAGGCTAGCTGTCTTAAGGGGGTACTGGTACATTCCCTAGGTCAGAGGAACCTAGGGCGGAATTCCTAGGAACGAGAAACCCAGGGGGAATTTCCTTAACCAGGGGAGCCTAAGGGGCACTTTTGGAGTGAATGGGGGAGGCTGACCTTTTTAATTTGGCTTAAAATTGGGAAGAATTGTGTTTATAAGGTCTGAACAAAACTGCTTGATAGAGAAATGAGAGACTGAATCTGTTCAGCTCCGAAAAAAAGGGACATTGCTCCTCCCGGCCTTTTGGGCATTCTCAGACCTGAAGCTGTAAAACTGCTAGAAGAAAACATAGGGAAGAGGCTCCTCCACATTGGTCTTGGCAATGATTTTGTGGATACCCCACCAAAACTGCAAACAACAAAAGAAAAAATCAACAAATGGGACTACATCAAACTTAAAAGCTTCTGCCCAGCAAAAGAAACAACCAACAAAATCAAAAGGCTGGGAGAAAAGTTTTACAAACCATGTATCAGATAAAGAGTTAAATATCTAAATTTTATAAAAACTTTATACAACCCATAACAAAATTTATAAAGAACTCATACAACCCAATAACAAAAAAGCAATCCAATTGAAAAATGGGCAAAGGACTAAGTAGACATTTGTCCCAAGAAGACATTTAAATGGCCAACACGTACATTAGAAGGAGCTCAATGTCACTAATCATCAGGGAAATGCAAACCCAAAGCACAAAGAGCTATCACCTCACACCTGTAAGGGTGGTGATCATCAAAGTGACAAGAGATAATAAGTGTTGGCAAGGATGTGAAGAAAAGGAAACCCTTGTGTGCTGTTCATGGGGATTTAAACTGGTGCAGCCACTATGGAAAAGACAGTGGAGGTTCCTGAAAAAATTAAAAATAGATACACTTCAGTGTATTTATCCAAAGAAAATGAAAACACTAACTTGAAAAGATATATACACCCCTGTGATTATTACAGAATTATTTATAATAGCTAAGATATGGAAACAACCTAAATGTCCATCAATAGATGAATGGATAAAGAAAACGTGGTATGGGCTGGCCTGGTGGCATAGTGGTTAAGTGTGTGTGCTCTGCTGTGGCAGCCCGGGGTTCAGATCCCTGGCACGCACTGCCTCACCACTTCTCAGGCCATGTTGTGATGCAGTCCCATATAAAGTGGAGGAAGGTGGGCACGGATGTTAGCACAGGGCCAGTCTTCCTCAGCAAAAAGAGGAGGATTGGCACATGTTAGCTCAGGGCTGATCTTCCTCACAAAAAAAAAGGAAAGAAAATGGGGTATATACTTACAATGGAATATTATTCAGCCATAAAAATGAAAAAATCTTGCCATTTGCAATGTCATGGATGGACCTTGAGGTCATTATAGTAAGTGATATAACTGAGACAGAGAAAGACAAATACCATTTGATCTCAGTTATACATACAATCTGGCTCTGCAGTTTCTCACCAAATTGCCACTGGCAGGCCGAGTCAAGTACCGATTTTCTTTAGTGAATCCAAGGGAATGCCTCTCAGAAAAGGCTTTTAACTGCAGTGTGTCTTGGAATTTATGTGTGAGACAGTCTTAATTCCTAGAGCTGAGAGAGGTTCTGCACGGTCTCAGATCCAGAAATGGAAGACAGAGATAGTTTGGCTCAGCTCTAGGGACAAGACTTTAAGGGCTCTGCCGTTTCTTGCCAAATTGCCACTGGCGGGCCGAGTTGAGAACTGGCTTTCTTTAGTGAGTCCGAGGGAATGACTCTCAGAAAAGGCTTGTAACTGCAGTGTGTCTGGGAAGTTATGTGTGAGAGAGCCTTAATTCCTAGAGCCGAGGGAGGTTCAGGTCAGTCTCCATTTTAGGAATGGAAGACAGGGATAGTTTGTCTCAGCTCTAGGACCAAGCCTGTAAGGGCTCTGCAGTCTTCCTGCCAAACTGCCACTACCAGGCTGAGTGGAAAATGGGCGTTCTTTAATGAATCCGAGGGCATGCCTCTCAGAAAAGGCTTGTAACTGCAGTGTTAGTGGTGGCTGTGTGCCTTGGCAGTTCTGGTGAATGGCTGAAATTCAGTGTTCAGATTATTCAATGTTATGATTTGGGATGTTCAAACAGAAACGGAGCCCCCTGTTCTGTGCCCAGATGGGAATTTATAGAGATATCATGAAGAGAAGTTCAAATTCAGATACAAAATTCAGTTGATTTTCTATATACCAACAAATAATTGGAATATGAAACGATACCGTTAACAACACACACACATACACAAAGAAATCCTCAAGTGTAAATCCAATAAAATATTTACAGATATCTGTGGAAAAAAATATGAGACACTCTTAAAAACAATAAAGGAAAAATAAATCGATTGAGATATATTCCTTGCTCATGATCAAAAGTCACAATATTATTAAGATGTCAATTCATCTTAAATTGATCTAAAGATCCAGTGCAATTCCAATAAAAATCTCACCAAGCTATTTTGTAGATATTGAAGAACTCATTTGAAACCTTGAGTGGTCTAGACAATCCTGATGAAGAACAAATTGATGAACTCACACTTCTCAATGTCAAGATTAATTACAAAGTCAAGAGACTGTGATATTTTACAATACTACAATAATCAAGAGACAGTGATTTTTTTTTTATAATTTTATTTATTTATTGTTTTCCCCCAAAGAACCAGTAGATAGTTGAATGTCATAGCTGCACATCCTTCTAGTTGCTGTATGTGGGATTCAGCCTCAGCATGGCCGGAGAAGCCATGCATCGGTGCACGCCCGGGATCCAAACTGTGATATTTTAAAATGAATGGGGCTGGCCCCATGGCTTGGCGGTTGGGTACGCGCGCTCCGCTGCTGGCGGCCCGGGTTCGGATCCGGGGCGTGAACCGAAGCACTGCTTCTCTGGCCATGCTGGGGCGGCGTCCCACGTGCAGCAGCTGGAAGGATGTGCAGCTGTGACATACAACTATCTACTGGGGCTTTGGGGGAAAAATAAACAAATAAAAATTAAAAAATAAATAAAAAATAAAATGAATAGACATAGAGGTAAATGAAAAAGCACGGAAAGTCCACACACAGACCTCTGCAAATACAGACAACTTGATCTTGGTCAAGACAATAAATGCACTCCAACATAAAAAATAATAGTCTTTTAGGTCTTTAGTCATCATCAACCATGGTGATGATAAAAAAGGACGACCCTATGGAAATAAATGAACCAAGACACCAACTTTGCACCTTAGATATATTTTCTCAAAATCACTCATCAACTTAAATATAAAATGTAAAACTGTAAAAATCATACTGGGAAACAGGAGAAAATCTTCATGATATACAGTTTGATGATTAGTTTTCATGTACAACACAAAAAGCACAATCCATGAGGAAAATAATTGATCATGTGGACTTGGTTAAATTTAAACTGTCCAATCTGGGAAAGGCGGCATTCACAGAGTGGAAATACAAACTCCTGCCTAGGAGAATACATTTGTAAAACACATATCTGCAGAAAGACCTGTATGCAAAATATTCAAAGAACCAATCAAATGCTGCAACAAGAAAACAAACTCCCGAAATTAAAATAAATAGACGAAAATGTGAATAGACAAGTTACCAAAAATATATATATACATGGCAAATAAGCAAATAAAAATTGCTCAACAACAAGGAATTATTGGAAAATAAAATCCATTGTGCATTAAGAAAAAGCAAATTAAAACACCAATGAGATACTCTACTCTTCTAGTAGAATAGCTAAAAAACAAAAACTGACAATACCAATTACTGGTGAGGGGTTAGGAAAATAAGAAATCTCATTCACTGCTGATGGGAATACACACAATACAACCTCTTAAGAAGACATCTTGCTAATTCTTGTGAAGCTAAATATAGTGTCACTATATGGTGCACCAATTGTGCACCAGTGTATTTCTCCAACTACTGTGAAAATATACATCCACACACAGACCCCTAAGAACATCTAAAAAGCAGCTTTATTCACAGTGGCCAAAACCTAGAAGGAACCAATATGTCCTTTAACAAGTGAATGACACCCAAGTGTGGGACACTGAGTGAAGACACTTGAGGCACACATGGGCTACAGGCACAGGGTAAGGAAACACACGAGTTCAGACAAGGGCTAGAGGAACAGTAGATGAAAACACTGGTTGTCTAGATAGGCTGGAGGCACAGAGAATGTAGACAAACACGAGCTGGCATGGGCTGAAGCACAGCGGACAGGCACACTCAGGGGTGGAAAGGGATGCAGACACATGGAGTGAGAGAGACATGTGAGGTCTGGTATAAAATGTGGGCACAGGAGATAGAAACACTCGAGGAAATGTATGCGCTGCAGGTACATGAGAGAATTACATTAGTTGTCTGACATGGGTTTTCGAGAGAGGGGATGGAAACTCATATGGGTTGGCAAGGGCTACAGGAACAAGGAATGGAGAATTTTGAGAGGTGGTATGGACAGAGGGGAGAGAAAATCTTGACAAAACAAAAGGGCAGACATGGGCTGCAGTCATATGAGATGGTGACACTCGACACAAGATATGAGCTTCAGGTAGAGGGACGGAGACACACAAAGGCTGGCATGGTTGCAGACCATGGGCTGGAGACGTTATGGGGCAGACATGGCTTGCAGCACAGAGTTTAGTAATACATTAGGGAAAACAAAAGATACCAGCTACATCTGTGTGTAGCCTTAAATGAATGTATGAGTATGGAAGAAAGACAGGAAATCCACAATCTCAGCTTCTGTCCCAAGAATTAAAAGAGAATAACACTGAAAAAAATACAGATAGGAAACAATAATAAAGATAAGAATCAATGAAATGGAAAAATACTAAAGAAATAAATCAGGCTAAAAGTAGTTATTTTTAAAATATTAATAATGTTAATAAACCACTAGCAACACTGATTAAGGAAAAGAAAAAGAAGTGAAACACAAATGACCAGTATCAGAAATCAAATAAGAAGTATTGTCTACAGAGTGCTTAGATCTTAACGAGATACACCATTTTGTGAAATACTTAGCACTACGAATTAGACAGCAAAGGTCAAAATTCACTTTATAAAAAACCCATATACTGAAACTGACACACAAAAAAACATAAAATAGGAAAACTGACATATCTACTAAATAAATTGAATTGTTAGAACGTCAAGCCAACTAACCAACAAGAACAACAAACACTTTCCACAAGCCAAACTCTAGGTCTGGGATCATTAACTATTCCAGACAGTAGAGGGAGGGAGGAAGGAAAGGTTCAGATTCTAGATTAGACTGAACACAAAAGTAAGTATAGATTTTATTCACATTGAGTACAGTACAAAGATGATTCTTTACCACACAGGACCTCTGAAGTCACCTTTCCACTATACTACCCAATAAATTGAACCTAGAGAAGAACTGGAGAAAAAAAGCACAACACTTAATAAATATTTTTAATACAGTAAAGAAACTGAGGTTATCTAAACAGAAGAGGAAAAGGTTAATAGGTGACAATTACCATCTTCAATGTATGAGGAAGTCCAGAGAAGGCTAACTTTAAAAAGTGGATATAAAGTGAAAATTATTTAAATAACATGAAGAAAAATTTTATCATATGGCAAAGTAATATAGCAGACAATCAACCAATCAATAAAAAACCAATTAATTAATGTATATCATTGATTAGAGATATTAATATTCAACAGAACTAGTTTCTGGAGGTTGTGGAGTTTTTGTCCCTGGAAACTTCTCAGAAACAAACATTAAGCCATTTGTCCTGGATAGACTTTAGACCTTCTCCTGCTGGGGTTCACGACCCCTTCAAGTTTCTTCTGTAATTTTAATCTACTGCTAAATTAAATGAGAGAAGGCATGGTGAAGTCAAATATGAGTGTGGTCTGGGGGGTTCATTAGAGGAGTGGTGGAGAAACAGTGAACACACATGGGATGCCATAGGGTTCTGAGAAGCAGAGGAATAAAAGTATGTAAAGGGCTTGAGACATATTAGGTCCTCAGTAAATAACCATTGTTATCACTAATAATTTGTTTCCAATAGTGTAGATAAAAGAAAGTTGGCTATTCTGTCAAAAAAAATCTTACTCAAAAATGTCTTAATTGACTGAAGATTAAATAATCAAAGCTGGCTTTGTTTTTAATATTCTTTTCTAGCCAGGTAGGGGTCAAGGGAAGCAAGCAAAGGAATTGGGCGACACTTAGGAGAGTCACAAACCTTGAACTTAGCGTAATCTTTGCTTTAGTCTCTGAAAATTCAGGAGCCTCTAGATCCAAATGCCAACACATTGAAGTTGTTGGTGAATCTTGATTAAGATTTTGATAGTTTTGGCTGTCTGCTCAAGGAAAGCATCCTTTGAAACCTAAGGTTTCTAAGCCGGTGGTTCTCAATGTGTAGCTGGTTCAGGAGCATCACCTAGGAAATGGTCAGAGACGTAAATTCTCGGGTCCGCCATCCTACTGGATCACAAACTCTGGGATGGGCTCAGCATTCTGTGTTGTAGGGGACCTCCACACAGTTCTAATGCACACTGGAGTTGGAGAACCACTGTCTTAGGAGAAGCCAGTCCTAGGTACAACATAGAGTTAGCAAGGATTCCTCTCTCACGAGGGCTTCTCCTGAGGCCCCATGGACAAAATAAGGATTCTTTTTTATGGTTCTTTTTATAGGAAGAACTATCCGCTCAACTCCAGGCAGCCTTCTTCAGGAATTTTTCCAATACAACCAGGAGCTCTGAAATTTGGATTCAAAAAAGAAAAAAATATAAAAAATTGGTTCAACGTTCAAGAAATTTTCCTGCTTCAGATTGAGGGTGGAGAAGTAGCTGAAATAGAGAAAATTTTCCCAGAACACTGATCTATCATTTCTTGATGGAAACCACTGACTTCTTTCAGTGGAACTAAACAATGACCAGGAAGGTTATGGTTAGTCTGATGTGTTAGAGGAGAAAGCACAAAGAGGAAAAAAAAAAAAAAAGGAGAGAGGGAAAGTGAGGAAGGGAGATAGAAACAGCGACCATCAGTCAGAGGTAGTGAGAGGCGGGGTAAAGGAATAGAAGATGCAGAGGGAGAGAAGCAGGTGCCGCTCGGTAGGAAACACACCTGTTGATACTGTGCACGTGTGGCTTTCATAGAAAGGTGTAAGGTTTCTAAAAAGCAAAGAAAATAAAAACAAATCCACCCAATATAGTAATTTGTCCTAAATATTAATTGATCAGGTCTGATCACGCTGATGTCTTCCTTCTCCTTTACTTCATTCCTGTCTCAAAGTCTATGTCCTGCCCTTGTCTAAGGCTTCAGAAACACACCACAATTCAAACTTTCACAAGGTGAACTGTTTAAATCATTTCACCTTCTTCTTTCCTTGCCCTTCTGCACAAAATAGATGCCTTACACTGTTAAATTACCTTTCAGTGCCTTTCAAAAAAACTTTAAAAAATTTGATTCTTAAAAGTACAGTTTTAGATTTACAGATAATTGAACAGAGAGTACATAGCGTTCCATACACCCACCGCACTGCCCCTCTCCTCTCCTCCAAGCCCCATCTCCCCTATTATTAGCACCTTACATTAGTGTGATACATTTGTTATAATGAATGAACAATATTGATACATTGTTATGAACTACAGAGCCTAGTTTGAGGGTCACTCTTTGTGTTGTACAGTTCCATGGGTTTTGACACACATATAGTGACATGTAGCCACCATTATGTACAGAACAGTCTCACTACCCTAAAAATCCTCTAAACATCAGATTAGCTGTTAATGGCTTTTTAAAATATTAAGTTGTCAGAATAACGTAAATTTTTACGATGAAAAATGTTCCACAGGTGCTAAGTTTTGTTAGTTTCACTATTATGATCACTATTAGAAATAATGGAAAAAAAATGAATCCCTATATAAATAGCAAAAATCATAGAATTTGAAAGATAAAAAGATCTTTAAGATGAGGAAACCCCATATTCTTCAAGACCCTGCCCTCCAGTCTCTCAGCTTTCTGTGCCATTTATCTGCCAAATCCACTGAGGAGAAAGAAAGACATCGATAAAGAAAAACAAAGCAAAAAACAAATTTTGGTTCTAAGTGGTCCTCTTGAGCCCAATTTAATCAAATACGGATTCTTTTTTATTGCCTATTTGCATCAGGAACATAATTACTAGCTGGAGCCTAATTTGAGAACATTCATTATGAATGAAATGTCATATCTAAGAACAGAATGGAATTCACTGAGGCTTTATTCTTGGAACATTTGTAGGATTAAGTCAGGACACACTGTGAGAGTGATAAATAAGTTCTGTATATTTTTCTTCTCCAAGACCATGGATTTCAGCCACACTTTATACCCATGTACTTTGCAACAATGAAAAACAATTAAACAATGACCTTGAATATTTAGCCCTCAGATTCATTAGTCTTTAAAATATAAATTGAGCAATTTAAATGTAGATGACTGAAAGACTATGGAGATTTCTAGAATGTCACATTAGGTCCTTTAGAAGTGAAGAATTGACTCTATAAAACATTTCTATTCCTTCTCATACCTTGACAATAGTGCTACTGTGACTCTGTTTTAAAGAGGATAATGCCAGGCTTTACTTTAATTTACACGTTTTTAAGTACGTGTACTTAATAATTCTCAGTCTCTTGAAAACTTTTATCATTAAACTCAAACTTCATTTAAATCACCAGACCTATTTGATGAAGTCAACATGATGATTTACTTGCAAACCCCTCAGAAAATTACTAATTTAACCTTACTTTGGATGATCCATTCTAGAACTCAAACTGGATTTGCCAGGCCCGTCAAAACGGCTCATAGCTCTGTGTTTGTACATTTATCTGGGAAGATAGCAACTAAGGGTAATTGTTCTTCCCAGATGCTTTCTTTACCTCAAACAGCAATACTTCCAAAGTTTTAATGAAAATGTGGACAATTTGGTGAAAACCAAGTGACTTGTTTGTTTTAGCATGCCAATGAGATTAGGAAAATAAGTATTTTAATTATTGTTATTGATTATAAAAATCAGAAGAAAACAAACTTCTTTGTCCAAAGACATTTCTGCAAGTGAAATTGTCTAAAAAACTGACAGCTTGCCTCCTCTTTTAACCACTAAACCATAAGAAATGTAATACCGTGGGCAAACACTTGAGCACTGTCACCTGCACAAGTCCCCAGCGCTGTCACCCCATCAAGGCCACAGATCAGGGTGAGGAGTTGGCGGAGGGGAGACGGCTTTGCACTCAGCGTCTTTCCTTCCTGGGTCAGAACTCGGTCCCAGCTGCTCGCTGTCTAGTCTTCTGGGGAAGCAGAGAATTCTTCTGGGGACACGACACACTTCAGGTGTTAAGAATGTCATCATTCTTTTTTAAACAAATGTTAGATCGTGTGACGCACTTCTCAGGACAGGAGGAGCCGCCTCAAGGGAAGGCAGATCTTCTCCAGGAGCTGACGGTCATCCAGGGAGAGCAGAGTCAAGGGCTGCAAAGCGCCAGCCAGCTCCTGCTCGCGTCTCATGGACACCTCGGTAACCACGCGCCCATGCCCGGGCCGTGCCCCCCCCCCAGCCGTTCTCATTGTAGCCTCAGAGGCCCGCGCATGCGCAGAACCGGCGCTCAGAGCGGCAGAGGGGCCGGCGAGCTGGAGAGCTGCGTGACGCGTGCACTGGAGGCAGGGTCCCTGGTGCGGAGGTGGCGGCTGCGCTGGTTTGTGTGTGGGGATTGGCAGTTTCTGGATCCTTCCTCCAGGATTTTCAGCGCTGTGGAGCTCTCCTTTCTGCAGTGTGGAGGAGCGCTGGGCAGGAGGCGGCGCCGAGGTAGGCGGTGGGCGGTGGGCGGCGGGCTCCGCGAGGAGATCTCCGCCGCTGATGGCGGGAGCGCGGTGGGGGGGGGGGTCGGCGGATGGGGACGGGGCTGCTGGCGGGCTGCCTCAGGCGGGGGAGCCAAACCTCTGTCCCTTGGAGGAGCAGAGGAGCGTCGCCTGGCCGGCGGGCCCCTTTGCCTTGGCGGGGCCCCACCTCGGCAGGGCCTCCTGCCCACCCAGCAGAAGTGCAGGGGGCGGCAGGGAGTCGCCTGCCCTCTGTGTGCGCCCTTGAGTTCACGCTCCCCCAGGACCCCGTCTAGGCCAGGTCGCGACATCCCGGGGTGAACACTTTCCTTCAGAAGACGCCCGTGGTCAGCGCTCCTCTGCCTGACTCCGCGCAGGCTATTGGGCTCCTCACTGCGTTCTTGAAACAAATAAGCGTTCCTACTTCCTTGGGACCACTTTTATAGAAAAGCCTAATCCCATTAATGGTTTCTGATAATTGACTCTATATTTGCAAGGGGAACTTTGAAGCCTGTGAATTGTTGTAAACTGCATTTAATGAAAGGAGCTTCAAACAATCCTTGGTGAAAATTATGTAACTTCCTAATAATAACTCACCTTTGGTTAAGATAGATTGATGACTGATCAATTGATGATTGACATAATGTGTATGGAATTTTGGTTTCAGTGGAAAGGTTTTTCTTGGCAGTTGGTGCTAAAATTAAAATCGGATAAGGAGGAGGTTTTTAGAAGTAGTATGTAGTGTGTGTTTTGTCTCCGTACTCATTTAGAATCGTAAGAATTTAGATTTGGAAAGCCCATAGAACAAGAATTTTGAAATTTTGATTTGACATGGTGAAAGGTCAAAAGGCTAAATATGGTAGGATTTCATTTATATGATATTCTAGAAAAGATAAACCATAAAGAAAGACAACAGATCGTTAGTTGCCATTAGTTTTAATATTTAGTTAATTATTTAATTTAATAGTTTAATCATTAGTTTTAATATTTCTGATTAAAAAAATACATTTTAATGATAACATCCTAATTATGCTTTTGGATGATTACAGAAGTTAATAACCTATTAAATTCTGCAGTAGGAACAAATGACTTGTTATTGGTGTCTTTGAAGTGTAAGTATTGGTGGTACTGAAATTTTTAACTAAGCTTTTTGGATTCTGAACTACTGGTTTTTTTACTAGATCATGTGGGACGTGGCATATTACAAGTTTCAAAAGGCTCTTTAAATTATTGTAGCAGGCTGAAGCTATTAAATTGTAATGTAAGAGCTTTATAGATGAAACAGGCAAAATACAAAAAGCCATTCATCATTTTATCTTTGTTAAAAAATCAAGTAAATCTTATCATATACATGAATGACTTTTGGCTAGACAGACCTGAACTTGACAAGATGGACTCATTAGTATGGGGAACTTGTTTTGGAATGTTAAAATGGGAGAAGATATATTAGTTTTACCTGAGGGTGACCTGAGTCAATATGGTGGGTTTAGCTGCTTATACACTCTTTCTGAGTTACGATCTTGATTAAAAATCTGGTCATAGACATACCAAGAAATTTGGACCATTTTATGTATCAACATATTAAGAAGTCCTATTTCTCTAATAGTTTCTGATTTCAGGGTGTCTGGGAAGAACAGTTTCTCAACATAGGTACTTTGGAATATAATTTTTGATAGTTGGCTTATTGAATCATAGAATCGTGGAGATGGAAATAATTTTAGTGGTTGTAGAGCCTAAACTCTTCATTTTCCAGGAAATGGAAAGTGAGGTTTCTTGAGTTAAGTCATCCACAGTCTGACTGCTAGTTAGTGACAGAGTTGGAAGTAAATGCTCGGATGCTTGTCTCCAGATTCTTAGTACAGTGCTCTCTGTGCTGTATACATACTATTAAGGAGACAAACTAATGAGTTGCCTTCTCAGATCATATATGTAGCCAGCAGGGTTGATTCTTTCCCATATGCATTTTTTCCTTTCTTTTTAAAATAACTACTAACTACAATTAATTCATTCTCCTACCATGTCTAATGACTATCCTTATGTGTGTCTCCTTGAGCACACATGGATTCCCTAGAATGGACACCTGCCTGTGAGTGGATTGCTGGGCCAAAGGCTGATGTGCATCGGCAACTTGACGAGCTGCAGCCAAATCATCCTCTGAAGTTTTAACAATTTCCATTCCCACCAACAGTGTATGGGTCATCCTTGCCCTGGGAATTGTCAGATTGGCATTGTCAGATTTTTAAAGGTTTGCCAATCTGATGGGTGAGCAATGATGTATTTGTTTTCCTCTTGTTACAACTGTTTTGACAAATGCAGAGAGCTGTGCCACTACCACCTTCAATATACAGAACAGTTCCAGCACCCAGAACTCCCTTCAGCTGCTCTTTTGTAGTCAATTCTTCCCCCACCCTTAACCCCTGGAGACTAACGATCTGCTGTCTTTCCCTATGGTTTGTCCTTTCTAGAATATCATATAAATGGAATTCTACAGCATTTGGCCTTTTGAGTCTGGATTCCTTCATTTAGCACAATACATTCATTTTAGTGTTCATCCATGTTGTTGCCTGTATCAGCACTTCCTTCTGTTTTATTGCTGAATGTAGTATCCATTGTATGAATGTACCACAGTTTGTCCATCCACCAGTTGAAGGACATTTGAGTTATTTTCAGTTTTGTCTTTTTTGACTATGAATAAAGCTGCTATAAATCTTTGCAAACAAGTTTTTGTGTGAACATAAGTCTTCTTCTCTTGGGTAAGCACTTAAAAGTGGAATTGCTGGGTCACATGGTATGTGTATGTTTAACTTTATTTTAAAAACTGTTTGTGTAGCAAAGTCATGGCCCACAAATGTGTGTTAATCCCTGGAACATAGGAATATATTAGTTTACTTGCCAAAGGTGAATTAAATTTGCAGATGGAATTAAGGTTGCTAATCAACTGACTTCAAAATAGGGCGATTATCCTGGATTATCTAGGTGGGCCCAGTGCATCACAAAGGCCCTTAAAAGGGAAAGAGAAGCAGCAGAGTAGAAAAAGATGCAACAAGGGAAGCAGGGCCAGAGAGATGCAGAGTTTCTGGTTTTGAGGGTGGAGGAGGGGGGCCACAGCCTAAGGAATGTGGTTGTCTCTAGAAGCTTGAAAAGGCTAGGAAATGGATTAACCTTTAGAGTCCCCCAAAAAGAACCCAGCTCTGCCAACACCTTGATTATAGTCCAAGGAGACCCGTGTCAGACTGTTAACCTACAGAACTGTAAAACAATAAATCTGAGTTGTTTTTAAGCCATGAAATTTGTGCTAATTGGTTACAGCAGCATAACAAACTCCACTTTAAAACTTTTCCAAAGAGTCTGAACCACTTTGTGTTCCCACCAGCAATGTAGGAGTGTTCCAGTTACTTTCCATCCTCATTAACACTTGGTATGGTCAACCTCTTTAATTCTAGTCATTCTAATAGGTACGTAGCAGTATGTCAATGTGGTTTTTATGTGCATTTTTCTCATGATTAATGACATTGAGCATCTTTTCATGTGCTTATTTGCCATCTGTGTATCGTCTTTAGTGAAGTCTCCAAATCTGTGCCCATTTTAAACTTGGATTTTCTTATTGCTGAGTTTTGAGGGTTCTTTATAGTCCTGTCAGATATGTGACTGGCAAAAGTCTTCTTCCAGTCTGTGGCTTGCCTTCTCCATCCTCTCACCAGTGTCTTTGGAAGGTCTGTGTAATGTAACTCGAGAGGCTCCACATGAACTTGTCTTCCTTCCTTGGGAAACAGAGTGAGGTTGGAGCACCTGAGTCCAATCAGACGTTGATCAGAGTTGGGGCCGGGTCTCACTTTTAGTAAACCCAGCCCTTCCGCTTTCCCCTGTTCCTGTTTGGTGTGCTCCTCTCCCTCTGGTTCTAAGTCTGGTAGATCTCTGTCTCCTCTGGTTTGGGAGCCCACAGAAAATTCAGCTATGCCCTTCAGACATCTCAGCGCAGTTCTCCAACCTCCTACATTACATCGCTTCACAATATGGCACATTCCCTGAAGGTCAGACTAATAGTATGTTTGGCTTTGGCCACTTCCACCACTGCTGGAGGTTTCACTTTGCTTCGTGGAAGCTTTTGGCCTAGTTCCCCAGATTCCTGTGTGGCACCAAAACTTAGCACAGGTGCTGTGAGGAAGAGCAGTTTGTGTGTCTGAAAGCCCTCAGGTTTCCTCTGCCACACCAGTCCTGCAGAATCACTACAAGTTTGGCTAGTTTCTCTTTTCCCTAGCCGAGACTCAGGCTGAGCAAGCCAGATCCTCGGCAAGCACCCTGAATCAGAAAACGCCTGCAGGAGAAAGAAAGATAAAAATCCTTGCTCACATAAAAGTGTTTTTCTTCTTTCTGGAATTTTAGTTGGTTGGTTCTGAAGCTCTCTGATGCTCTAAAAATATATCTATAATTTATCTGGCTGTGTCCAGTTTTGCAGCAAGTGTGCTTTCCTGTCTTACTCTACTCTAAAACAGAAGTTCCCTTGTCATTAGTTTTTAACTCCATCAGTTATACATTGTCAATATTATTATTGTTTGGTAAAGTCATGCTTTCAATGATTTATTCAGATGTTTACCCTTTTTTATCCTGATGATCCATTTTTACATCTTAGCATTTCTTCTATCAATTTTTTGTTAAAGTACATTCATTTTACTTTTTATTTTTTTTCCTTGAGTAATATTAGCTCTGTGCTAACATCTGTGCCAACCTTCCTCTATTTTGATGTGTGTCACCACCGTGGCATGGCTGATGTGTGGTGTAGGTCCACGCCTAGGCTCTGAACCCATGAACCCAGGCCTTGGAAGCAGAGCGTGCTGAACTTAAACCTCTACACTGGGTGGCTGGCCCCCTTAAAGTACATTCATTAGAAGTTCCTTAATGAGCATTTGTTGGTGGTAATACTCTTAGTAAATGTTTGCATAAAAATATCTTTAGGGGCCGGCCCGGTGGCGCAAGCGGTTAAGTGCACGCTCTCCACTGCGGCGGCCCGGGGTTCGCTGGTTCGGATCCCGGGCGCGCACCGACGCACTGCTTGGTAAGCCATGCTGTGGCGGCGTCCCATATAAAGTGGAGGAAGATAGGCACCGATGTTAGCCCAGGGCCGTCTTCCTCAGCAAAAAAGGAGGAGGATTGGTGGATGTTAGCTCAGGGCTGATCTCCTCACAAAAAAAAAAAAAAAAAAATCTTTAATTCACCCCAGTTCTTGAGATATGGTTTGATTGGGTATACACTGAAAGTTATTTTCTCTCTGTACCTTGAAGATTTAATCCAACTCTCTCTTGCCTTCCATTGTTAAGAAATGTATCATAGGTCTAAATGTAAGTCTCTGTAAGTGTTCTGTCCCTCTGTGGGGCTTTGAATATCTTCTTTTGTATTTGGTGTTCTTTGGTTTCCCTGGATGGATCTGACTCTAGATTTTTTTGTTTTAATTGTGCTTGAGATGTGTTCAGCTGCCTGAATCTAGAATAGAAGTCTTTTATCAATTCTGGAAATTTCTTTGTGTGTGTGTGTGGGGAAAATCAGCCCTGAGCTAACATCCATGCTAATCTTCCTCTTTTTGCTGAGGAAGACTGACTCTGAGCTAACATCTATTGCCAATCCTCCTCCTTTTTTTGTTTCCCCCAAAGCCCCAGTAGATAGTTGTATTTCATAGTTGCACATCCTTCTAGTTGCTGTATGTGGGATGCTGCCTCAGCATGGCCAGAGAAGGGGTGCATTGGTGCGTGCCCAGGATCCAAACCTGGCCCATCAGCAGCACAGCGCGTGCACCTGACCGCTAAGCCATGGGGCTGGCCATGGAATCTTCTGTTATTATGTCTGAATATTCCTTTAAATCATATATATATTTATATTATTTGTGAATAGCTTCTGTTGGAATATGAATGTCCTTTTTCTTGTGTCTTAGAGGAGGAGAGTTCAATAGGGGAAGCTCACTCTGCCATGATGCTGATGTCACTCTCTTCTATATATTTATATGATTTAATTCAAATATATATACACATACTTATTTATACACATTCAATATATATTCATTAAATATATATTATTTAATTCAACATATTGTTCAATATAATGATTTATATTATTCAAAAAATGTACATATCTTATTTCTATATATGATCCTGTACTTGACCAAACTCAAGCCAGGCTCCATTGAGCCCTCTTCTTGACTAGGTCTCAATCTTGGCCAATTATAACTATGGCCTCTCAGCACAAATCATTTCACCCCCCCCACACACGTTATAAGACTTAAACGCTGACATAGTTTCTAACAGCTCAAATCCACTTCCTTAGGATGACCCCTGCCCCCTTAAAGTGCCTGCCAGAGAAAGCTCAAGGCAGCCAAAAGAATTGACTGTTTGTTCTCGCCAACACTCGATCATTGGCCCCTGACATCCTTTTCTTAGAGCATTTACCCAAAAGTGCTTACAACTGTGAATATTTCCTTTGTCCTTTTCAGTTCTATATGTGTCTCCAATAACCCAGGAGTGCATTTCTCAAGGTCCTGAGAGCCATTCCTTGAGCTGAGGACAGGGTGTCTGTCCCAGACTCTGTAAGAGGAGAGAAGTGAAACTTTGATCATTTCCAACCAGCAGACACAACTGGCCAGATCACACTGCACTGACCAACACTGTAACTTTCCCCTCCCTGACTCGACTGAGCCCCTGCTCACCCCTCTGCCTGCTCCCTCATTCTCCCTTTCAAATGTCCAGTCACTTCTGTACAAATCAAATTGAGTTCAGTTCATCCTGTTCCCTCTTCCCTATTGCAGTGGTATATTACTGATTAAAATCTGTCCTGACCACTTTAACTAGAGTCTGGCTTTGTGTATACGCTATATTTAACACACATACAGATAATCTCATGCATATACCAACATAACCATGGGCCCTCCAGGACCAGTTCAACTGACTCCTTCTTATCAACAGAGTAGTTAAGAGTTTTCTTTCAGGAACTGAGACCCCTAGTCCAGTTAAGGCCAGTTGAGACCACCAACCCATCAACTAGGCCTGCGCAAATGCTCAATAAATGCCATTTTTTATATCAAGGAGCTAAAAGCTCCATCCTCAGATCATCATAACACTGCCAATTTCTGAACACACATCAGATGAAGAGCCACAAAGCTTGACTTTGTTTGTGAAGATCATCAATTACCTCATTTCTCCTTACTTCCAATCATCTACCTCCACATGTCAGACCACCCTGCCCTTCATCCCATAAATTGTGCCCCAAGCCTTGCATCGGGGAGACAGATCTGAGACAGACACATGAGCCCTGTCTCCTTGTAGATAAATCTCACAAAATAAAGCTACAATTCTTTTCCCAAAAGTTGATGCCAGAATAATTGGCTTTTTTAATGTGCATTGGGAAAGAGAACCCCAATATTGTGCGGTAACATCAATACATACATATACACTTAATGGATGTTTTATCTTTTCTTTTTTTCTTTGCTGAGGATTCACCCTGAGCTAACATATGTGCCAGTCTTCCTCTATTTTGCATGTGAGTTGCCACTACAGCCTGGCCACTGATGAGTGGTGTAGGTCTACTCCCAGGAATGGAGCGTGGGCTGCTGAAGTAGAGTTCTCTGAACTTAACCACTAGGCCATGGGACCGGCCCATGTCTAATTGTTTTGAAGATGTTACTAGATATGCAATTGAAGTTTCACTATGATCTCTGGATTTCCTTGCTGCTCCTTTAGTCCCTCACTTCAGTGTATGTGTTTCTTGCTCCATTTTTCATGCTAGAGGAATTCTTCAAATATCAAGTGGTCCTTGGCTACCTGTTCATATTTCTGTGATGGGAAGAAAACAGCTGAGTAGGATCTCTGTGGGCCTGATGGGGCCTGTGAATGTCTGGACTCAATGTTTCTTCAGGGATGTTGAGTGTTGAACTAGTAACAGGCAAACAGTGTTGGTGCCCATGCTAGTCTGTAACAACATATTTATTCCACACATTCCTACAATGACAGACATCATCTGAACACATGGAAATGCTGACAACAAACCCACACACACACTATTTGCAAATGACCATCAGCATTCAGACTGTAAACTACACCTGATAATGCACACTGATACTCAGAACATACACACAAACTCAGACACACATACAGACCACTCAGAGCCCACAGTGACTTGAATTCTCTAAACACACACAGACATCAACAAAACACACCTTCTGAGTAGTTTTAAGCCATGAAATTTGTGCTAGTTTGTTACAGCAGCATAACAAACTCCACTTTAAAACTGTTGTCCAGGTGCCAGCCCCATGGCTTAGCGGTTAAGTGCGTCCGCTCTGCTACTGGCGAGCCGGGTTCGGATCCCAGGCCTGCACCGATGCACCGCTTCTCTGGCCATGCTACGGCCGCGTCCCACATACAGCAACTATAAAGATGTGCAACTATGACATACAACTATCTACTGGGGCTTTGGGGAAGAAAAAAAGTAGGAGGATTGGCATAGATGTTAGCTCAGGGTTGATCTTCCTCACAAAAATATAAATAAATAAATAAATAAATAAATAATGGACTGTTTTCCAACCACTTTGTGTTCCCACCAGCAATGTAGGAGTGTTCCAGTTACTTTCCATCCTCATTAACACTTCTTATGGTCCTCCTGTTTAATTCTAGTCATTCCAATAGGTACGTAGCGGTATGTCAATGTGGTTTTTATGTGCATTTTTCTCACGATTAATGACATTGAGCATCTTTTCATGTGCTTATTTACCATCTGTTTATCTTCTTTAGTGAAGTGTCCAAATCTGTGCCCATTTTAAACTTGGATTTTCTTATTGCCGAGTTTTGAGAGTTATTTATTGTCCTGTCAGATATGTGATTTGCAAAGGTCTTCTCCCAGTCTGTGGCTTGCCTTCTCCATCCTCTCACCAGTGTCTTTGGAAGGTCTGTGTAACGTAACTCGAGAGGCTCCACATGACCTTATTGTCCTTTGCTGAGAAACAGAGTGAGGTTGGATCACCTGAGTCCAATCAGATGTTGATCAGAGTTGGGGCTGGGTCTCACTTTTAGTAAACCCAGCCCTTCTGCTTTCCCCGTTCCTGTTTGCTGTGCTCCCCTCCCCCGCACAGGGGTCTGGTTCTAAGTCTGGTAGATCTCTCTCTCTTCAGGTTTGGGAGGCCACAGAAAATTCAGCTACTCCCTTCAGATATCTCAGCGCAGCTCTCCAGCCTCCTACCTTACATCGCTTCACAATATGGCACATTCCCTGAAGGTCAGACTAGCAGTATGTTGGACTTAGGCCACTTCCACCACTTCTGGACGTTTCACTTTGTTTTGTGGAAGCTTTTGGCCTAGTTCCTCAGATTCCTGTGCGGAACCAAAACTTAGCACATGTGCTGTGAGAAAGAGTAGTTGTGTGTTTGCAAGCCCTCAGGTTTCCTCTGCCACACCAGTCCTGCAGAATCACTACAAGTTTGGCTAGTTTCTCTTTTCCCTAGCCGAAGCTCTGACTGAGCAAGCCAGATCCTCGGCAACCAGCTAGAATCAGAAAACACCTGCAGGGGAAAGAAAGATAAATATCCTTGCTCACATAAAAGACTTTTTCTTCTTTCTGGAATTTTAGTTGGTTGATTCTGAAGTTGTCTGATGCTCTAAAAATATATTTATAATTTATCTGCCTGTGTCCAGTTTTGCAGCAAGTGTGCTTTCCTGTCCTAGTCTCCTCTAAAACAGAAGTTCTCTTGTCATTAGTTTTTAACTCCATCTGTTATACATTGTCAATATTATTATTGTTTGGTAAAGTCATGCTTTCAATGATTTATTCAGATGTTACCCTTTTTTACCCTCACGATCCATTTTTACCTCTTAGCAGTTCTTCTATCAGTTTCTTTCTTCTTAAAGAAGAAAGTTTTCACTTTTTAAGTTTTTTTCCTTGAGGAAGATTAGCCCTGGGCTAACATCTGTGCCAGTCTTCCTCTATTTTGTATGTGGGTCACCACCATGGCATGGCTGATGAGTGTTGTAGATCCACTCTTGGGATCCAAACCCACGAACCCAGGCCTTGGAAACGGAGCGTGCTGAACTTAAACCACTACACCAGGTGGCTGGCCCCCTTAAAGTATATTCTTTAGAAGATCCTTAATGAGCATTTGTTGGTGGTAATACCCTTAGTAAATGTTTGCATAAAAATATCTTTAAGTCACCCTAGTTCTTGAGGTATGGTTTGATTGGATATACACTGAAAGTTCTTTTCTCTCTGTACCTGGAAGATTTATTCCAACTCTCTTTTGCCTTCCATTGTTAAGAAATGTATCATAGGTTTAAATGTAAGTCTCTGTAAGTGTTCTGTTCCTCTGTGGAGCTTCGAATATCTTCTTTTGTATTTAGTGTTCTTTGGTTTCCCTGGATGGATCTGGCTCTAGATTTTTTTTTTTTTTTTTTAGTTGTGCTTGAGATGTATTCAGCTGCCTGAATCTAGAGTAGGAGTCTTTTATCAATTCTGTAAATTACTGTTATTATGTCTGAATATTCCTTTAAATCATATATATATTTATATTATTTAATTCAAATATATATAAACATACTTATACATATTTATTATATATTCATTAAATATATATTTATATTATTTAACTCATATTATTCAGTCTAGTGATTTGTATTATTCAAAAAATATACATATATTATTTATATATGTAGATTCCTGTACTTACTATTTGTACTGGGAGAAACACAGAAGAGATAGAAACAGACTGGATTAGTCTTGTCTGAACTCCTATCACGTAGGACTTGAATCATTCAACAAATGAGCCATTAATGGCGGCTATACCACTGGGATCACTTCTCCTTCCTTACCATCGCCTCCCCTCTGTGCTCCCACTCTACTTCCAGGGCAAGTTACCTGTGGCTCCTGAGTGCTGCTCCTTGGCCTGGAAGGGCCTTCCTTCACCACATCCACCCTGTGAGCTCACCTTACCCTTCAAGACTCGACTCCAGTGATGCCTCCTTGGGAAGCCCTCCCTGACGTTCTATCTCCCCAGACCTGCTCTAGGCCACCACCCTGCCTCCTGCCCACGTCCATCACTGCCTGGCACCTTGCTGGGCCCCCTTGTCTGGACTTCATGTCCAGCCCAGCCCCTCAGGAGGGGAGGAAATGCTTAGGCTCAGGGCAATGGAGCAGATTCCTGGACTGTGGTGACACTGCCCACCCCAGGAGAGGTCATTCTTTGGGCCTCTTCCAGCTTGGGCCCAATGCAGCTCAGGGGGAGCCAGGACACAGGGAGGCTGGCTCTGGGCTCAGCAGATCACAGGGTGGGCCTAGGGAAAAGGCACAGGGGGCCACACAGAGGGGCTCGGGGCAAAACTCCAAGTCGACAATACCCTTGCTAAGGGCAGCATGGGCCAAAGGCAGCTGCGCAGGCCGCAGGACGTGCTGGCGAGCCTTTCATCTGCTCAGAGAGTCCCAGGGCTGGATAGAAGGAACTCAGGAGGCCCATCTGAGGTGGAGGTCACCTCGGGGGCATGCAAGCAGAAGCTGAGGGTCCCACAGCAAGTGGAATCTGAAGAGGTGACCCTCAAACTCCTTGCGGCTCTAACGTCTCCGAGTTGGAAGTCAGTCCCCTCAGTCACAGCCTCTAGCTGCCCCCTCACAAGGCTGTGCCTCTCAAACACCGCTACCAAGGAGAGTGGAGGCTGAGGGTGAAGGCAACCTCCTACCCCTGAGAACCGTTGTGATCACAGCCTCCCGCAAGGGGCCAAGGATGATGAGAAAGGGACAGAGGGACTGACCCACATGACTTCCACTCGGATGCTGAACATGCTTGTGATTCACCAGGCCAATCAGTATCTGTCCCCATCCTCCACTCCTCTCTCCCCAAAAGGACATGTCAGTGTTTACTATGACATCCACAGACACATCAAGGGCATCTGGGAAGAATCGTGTACATCTGGAGAGAAGGGCACTGTGAAAACCAGTAATATCTGCATCCATGTGTGCAGATACTGACATCCACATACAGCTGTCACATTCCTCCAGCAGCCCTGGAATACTCTGCAATCACGCTGGCAGATTTTGGCACATGGTAGCCAAACCAACTTGTGGTGTCCCCAAGGGCCACCACTGCTGGGGCCTACCATGAGGGTGGGAGGAGGCAGGGTGCCATGCCTCATCTCACAAAAGTCTGGCTGGTGTCCAGGAGGGTCTCACAGCCTTCGACAATCATGCCCCCCATGGCTATGTTTTCCTGGATGCTCTGTGTTTCATTTACTTCATTGTGCATTATCCTGTGGAGAGAGAAAATGTCAGAGACAGGCTGCCCCACCTCTCAGCGAGAAGGTAATGCCAGGCCTCTGGCCAGACCTAGGAAGAAAGCCTAGGATTCTCAGGTGGATCCTGTGTTCACAAAGGGGGAGAGAGCATGCATATTGAATGCCCGCTCTGCAGGGCACTCTAGGGGCATGATCTCCCATCATCCTTTTGATAGCCCAAGGAGACAGGTGTTGGAAATGTAAATAGAAATTAATAGCTAGAAAGCAGGTCTGATTTAAAAGTCTGAACCACGTGGAACAGAGATGGCAAAACTGGGAGGACAGGAGTACTGGAAAAAACCTTTCTTCATTACTCTGATCTCCACACCACTACTGGGCTTATCTCCATCCATAGAACTCCACCCACCCATCCTTCCTCAGGGCCTTTGCACTTAATGTCTCCACCCTTCCCCCAATGCACTTTATACAGTTGCTTCCTTAATGTTTGGGCCCTGGAATGACTTAGTTTTGGAGCACCTGGCAATCCAGCTGGCTCACGGAAAGACTGACTCCATTAGGCTCCAGCACGTCTTGGGGGGAGCAAGACACACCTTGCCCCTTAATCTAGAAAGAAGGACAACTCTCTTATTTGTCCTGTTCTGACTGCCGCAACACCCCTCCTCCAGGAGGTGGCGCCATTTAACTGCTTTTTAAAAATAGCATTGGCGGTGGGGCCGGCCCCGTGGCTTAGTGGTTAAGTATGCAAGCTCCGCTACCGGTGGCCCGGGTTCGGATCCCCGGTGCTCACCAACGCACCGCTTCTCCAGCCATGCTGGGGACGCGTCCCACATACAGCAACTAGAAGGATGTGCAACTATGACACACAACTATCTACTGGGGCTTTGGGGAAAAAAAGGAGGAGGATTGTCAATAGATGATAGCTCAGAGCCGGTCTTCCTCAGCAAAAGAAAAAAAGGAGGATTACCATGGATGTTAGCTCAGGGCTGATCTTCCTTACCAAAAAAAAAAACAAAAATAGCAGTGGTGGGAAAAGAAGCCTGTGAGTTACCAACTTTGCTAAGAGCCTTGGTGGGTTTTCAGGAGTCTTAGGAGGTTAGTAATCATGTGGGGAGGAGCTTCTGGAGAAATTACCCCACCTACTCCAAGAAAAGCACAAAACCTCTTATTTGTCTGCTGATGCCTCAAATTCTACAACCACGACCAGATCACCAAGAGGGCTGGTTAATGTGTGTGGTAGTAGACACTGTCCAGTTTAACCCTCCCAGCAATGAGAGATGACACTGGTCGAGCTGCATCTCTAATTAATGAACTCAGCGTGATGAGCAAATTACTGGGCCCCTCCGACCCTCAGTTTGCTCACCTGTAGAAGGTCGGAGTGAGGATGGAAGAGAATGCATTTCACTTGCTGACCTCAGGCCCAGCACATGGCAGGCGCTTGAGTAAAGGGCCGTGATCGCTGTTGCTAGTATCACTGGTTGCAAAGGTGTTATTATAAAACTATTATTATCCGTTGTTTTCTGGTTATCAGACTGGGGCATGGAGATGGGGTCTCTTCCTTAGGAGCCTCAGTCTGTCTCTCCCAGCAATGCTCTTCTCAGCAGCCCAGGCCCTAGCCCTCTTCTGGAAGGGACGGGGCACAGGGAGGCACCTTTCAAGGATATGCTAGTTCCCTGGATAGGGATTCATATTTGGAGGTGAGCAAAAGTAAGCAGAACCATTTCTTTTGACGAGGGTGGGGATTTTGCTGAGGAGGGCTGTATTTGCTACAAACAAGGGGGCGATCCCACAGTAGCAACACTAGTTTCACTGTTAGACAAGTGCCAGCTGCAGCTGCTCAGGACTCCTGCCAGCCCCAACTGGAGTTTGTGCTGAGAGCCACACCGTCCAGGCAGCTGGGGAGGAGTTCCCAGGGCCACAGGCTCCCGGGGGAACTGGAAGTGACGACCTGGGTTACAGTGAGCCCAACAGATGAGATTCAGGAGAAAAAGCGGGACAAAGGCCAGAGGTAGGAGAGACCCAGCCCCAGGCGAGGAGTGTTTCTGAGCACAGCCAGAGAGGGTTGGTTATCTGATGGCTTCATGCCTGGCTGGGAGCCTTCCTCAGTCCCCCAAGGGGAGAGAGGAGCATGAAAGGGCTGCTGTCAGGGCGATGGGAAAACTCACTTCTGTGCCATTAAGGTTGTGTTCAGGTCAGATGCAGGTGATCAGGTGGAACAAAGGATGAGTAGGCTTTGGGAAAGGGGATCAGAATCTTAGGATAAATGCCTTGGCACCCATGTGCCTTCCTCGCAACTGCCCGCACCGGGACAGGGCATCCCACAGGGATGAGGAGCCTCGCTGGAGCCCCAAGTCTTCTCCTTGGGGAAGTGTGCAGGATTTGGCTCCTTGGGGTATGAGAGGACTGGGGTCCCCACCCCACAATGGTTTCTGTTAGTCTGCAATCACGCTCTGATTACATCTGCTCCCTGAATGAACCTCCACTCCGGGGCCTGTGCTCTGCCCTAGTCCAGCCTGGTTCTCCCACTGCCAGGCTGGGAGACATGGCCCTACTGGCTGCCTTTTGCTGGACACGGGAAGACATTTAGGGCACTGAGTGGTTGGCAGGGCTGGGGACTGTACCCCACATGCTGCAGAACCACACTCCCTTGCAGCTTCTGGCAGCCCATCACTGCGTATGAGGCTGCTCATCATCTCTTGGCCTCCATAAGGTGCAGACCCCAGGGCTCAGCTCTTGGTACGCACCTCGTTCCTGCCTAAACTCACTCCCCTGGTGATCGCACCACTCATGTGACTTTAAATACCACCTCTGACCTGATGGCTCCTGAATGGCTCACTCCCTTACACTCCAGACCCAAACGTCCTCCTCCCTTCTTGTCCTCTCCACCACTGTTGTCCATCTCAAGTTCAACACGCCCCCAGTAAAGCTCCAATGAAGCAAGAAAGACTTCCCCTCCACACCTGCCCCTCCTGCACCTTTCCCCATCTTGGTTAGCAGCAACTCCAACCTTCTGCTTGCTCAACCAAAAACTCTCGAATCACTCTTGACTCCCATCTTCTCTCTCCCTACATCTAATGCATCAGAAAATCCTGTTGTTTCCATCTTCAAAACACACCCAGAATCTGAACCTCCTGCTCACCTTCGTACCACCACCTGGTGCAGGCAAACCGTCAACTGCTGCCTGTGCTGTTGTAGGCGCCTCCTCCCTGATCCCTCTGCTTCTGACCCGGCAGAGGAAGTTTCCCCCTGGGCTTTGGGGACTGAAAGAGGGGCAGCAGAGGGGCCTTGACCAGAGGGCTGGGGCCTCTGACACTGGACAAGTCATGGGCTTGTCCACCCATGTCACTGCCTGCTGTTGACTGCAGCCTTTGGCACTTGAAGGCCCATCACCCAGGACCCCCTCTGGGGCTCCTATACCACAGGTTGTGACACACTGGCACTGGAGAACAGAGGAAGTTGGCAGAGTGCCTGTGAGTCCCTTGGCGGATCCCCACCCTGGCAGGCGGGCCCACGTGAGTGCCCAGGGCCCTTCCTCGAACCCCATCTCTGCCAGGGACAGCACACCACCCACACAATCCCACCAAGTGCCCCCTGGGCTTGAGCTATGACCTCCTCAGATTGCTCCGTGTCCCTGCTTCCAGGTGGGACAGGCTGGGGGTCCCCCAACACCCACCCCTTGGGATTCTAACCTGAACATGACATTTTACCATCTGGGGCTCAGCAAACTCCCACTGGGGAGCATCCTCAGCCCTGGCCTGTCCACCAGGGGGGGCACCTGGGAGCTGAGTTCACCCAGACAGCACCCCCAGTTTAGCCCTGGCGTTCTCCAAGCTGTTGGCTCGATGTGCTCGTGAAAAGTGGGCCAGGATCTCGTGCAGTGTCAGAATATGCCTGGGAATCTGCAGCAGGGAGAGGCAGGGGGACAGGGACAGAGGCAAGGATGGGGAAGGACAGAGGGACAGGGAGACAAAGGCAAGGAGAGAGACAGTGATGAAACAAGTCAGAGATATAGCAACAATGGAGAGAGGGAGAGAGAGACACCAAGTGGACGGAGAATGGTACTCGCAGCTCCCAGCACTCCCATGAGCAGGGCTGAGGACGGACACCCACAGCACTTCTGATCTCAGACTCTAACGTGGAGGCTCTTCCAGGGTCTTGTCTGAGCCAAGAGCCCAGAGCTTGAGGCTCTAAGCCGGCAAGCAGAAGGGCCTGGAGGTGGGCTCAGGACCAGGAGCTCCCCCTCACCTTCCCACACTGCCTGCTCTGTGAGGCTGGACAGGCCTGCGGTCCACTGGGTCAGGGGCTGGCTGTTACTTCATTCTCCAGGCAGCCCAGACCTGGGGACTGTTAGGGCCTGGGGCCTCCTGGCCATGGGCCCCTGGTGCCCCCAGTTATGGCTTCCTCCCAGCTGGGGCCGTCACTGCCATGGCCCCCCAGCAGGCTCCCCAGCCATGCGCCCTCAAGGACAGGGCTAGGTGCCAGCTGGAGCATGGGGTCAGTGAGGAAGGTCTCCAGAACTCTCTCCTTGCAGTCAGTTTGGCCTCATAGTGCTTCAGCAGCTTGTCAAAGTCACTGTTCTGCTTGCAGTGGGCCAGGATCTGCAGGCTGTACTGGTGGCTGGAGACCAACTCCTGATAGAAATTGACCATGGGCAGCAGGATGGCCAACAGGTCTGCTCGGTGGGATGTCCCACAAGCCCTTGGTCACCCAGCCCCACCCACGGAGGTCAGGGCCAGGCTCAGACCTCCCACCCAGAGACACCCTTGCCTTTGGGGATGACTCTGGCACCACTGCCCTATCCAGGGCCAGATAGGTGGCCTCAGGCAATAGGACAACATCAGAGTCACAGATCTTTATAGAGATGGGGCCCCGACTAGTCTGACTCCTGTGTATTGGAAGGTCGGAGGGGGCTGTTGTGGGTGCTGTGGTGTGCCTCGCCGCCTGAAGGGTCTGAAGGGCCACCCAGCTCTGGAGCTTTGGGGGGGTTGGCTGAGGTCTCTGTGGTAAGTGAATTGCAGCTCCACATCCCCCTTGGCCCTTTCCCCCCCATGAGGCCTTCCTCCCAGAGTGCCCCTCCAGTGACAGAAGTGACCCATCCGAGGTCATAAGGTGAGTCAGTAGCTGGCTTGGAACCAGGTCTCCTGAGTCTCCCATTCCAGTGCTTCCCCCACATGACATGCCCTCCCGAGTCTCGTCCCCTCAGCTGCCTGTCCACTTATCCACGTGTCCCTGTCCTTCCATGCCACCCAAGGTTCAGCAACTTGGGTCTGCTGCTGGCCTGCTCTGTCCCAACCTCTTGGAAACACAGTCCCCTGCCTTCCAGCCCCCAAAAGCCCAGCCAATCTCCCCAAAGTACTGCCCTTCAGTACTTGATTGGCAGGGATGGGTCCACTGAAACCTCTGCTTATAAACTCCATTGAAAAAGAGAAGCATGCCTCCTTTGCGATAAACTCTAAGTGGGAGCTTACACAGGGCATTCCACTACCCAAGGGACGGCACCTTCAACCACGTAACTACAGGAAGTGCAGACCTCGTCTTTCTAGGGCCGATTCCCATTGTGACCTTGGGGGAAAGTGGGGCTCTCTGACTTAGGGAAAGTGAAAAACAAAATGTCACACTCAGTGTGGGAGAGGCGCAATGCAGGGGTCCTGCTATGCAGCCCTCGGGGCCGTCAGGGCGGTTCACCCCGCTCGGAGAGCAGTGACGCAGGGTGGACGGAGTGGGAGCCTTGACCGTGCTTCTACCTTTTGTTTCAGTCATTCTACTTTTGGAAACCTGTCCCAAGGAGACGCTCTCTCATATGAACATTTCAGATGCAGAGATGAGTGTTTCTAGTAACAAAAATTTGCAACAACTCTAAGAGCCAAGGATGGGAGATGGCTGCATGGATGATGGCATGCTCACAGGTACTGGGGCATCATACAGCCATCAAAAAGCATACTTTCAGCATGAGAAAACAATTGTGCTACAATCTTAAGTAAAAAAAAAAAAAACACATTACGATTCAAATTCAATATTCATATGTGTGACATTATGTAAATAAAACGGGGAAAAATCCCAAGATCTGTGCATAGAAAAAATTTGAAGAAAACACAACAAAGTGTTTACAGTGGTTATCTTTGAGAAACAGAACTATGGTTGATACAGCTTTTAACATTTTCTGCTTCTCTAGATTGTCAGATTTTCTCAAATGGGTTCATATATATTATTTTTGAAAGGGAAATGTAGATAAGAAACTAAAAATATATCTCTTCCTCCTAGAAAAACAGCTTTTGCCAACTTGTCTTTCCTCTTCTGCTCCCTCTGAGGGATTCTGTGTTTTTAAGGGGCCACTGTTACATTCGGGGAGGATGGAAGTGCCGCCAGCCTGGAGGAGTGGGCCCTGGAGAGGGACTTCTCAGGTGGAGGCCGGAGCAGGAGGCCTGGGGACCTCTGCCAGGGCTGCCTGCTCATCCAGGCCCCAGAGGGCCAGCTGGAGACGCAGGCCTTCAGCCCTTGGTAGAGATCTGGTGCAAACACACGATGGCCTCACTGACAGAGGAGGCACAGGGTAAGCTCTGGCCACGGAGTTCCTGCCCCTCCAAGGGGCCCTCACCCCCAAGTCCAGCAGAGCTGAGGGGACCAGGGAGAGGGCAGGGGCTGCCACCACCGGTGGGACTCTAGCAGCAAACACCTTTCTCAAGTGACACCTTATGTGAAAACCCCATCAGCGGGATGGACTATGTAACTTGTGAGGCCCAGTGCAGAGAAAATATGCAGGACCCCTTCTTTAAAAAATGACAAAATTTCAAGATGGTGACAGCAGACCACTAAACCAAACACAGACTTTTGTAAACATGGGTCACACGCCTCAGAAGCTGGCAGAGGACGGGAGCTGCTCTCACTGCCAGCCCTCCTGGCACCCTCAGTGCCCACCTGCTGGGGTAACCCTAAGGGATCTTAGAGGAACTCAGGGCTCTGGAGAATTCAGAGGAAATGCCACTGATGATGTGAAAAGAGCTAGGGCTTGAGACCCACGCAGAGCAGGCTCAAATCCTCCTTATGCTGCTTCTCAGCTGTGTGACCTCCAGCAAGATGCCTAACATCTCTGAACCTCAGGTCTTTCCCGTAAAATATGAAGGTGAAATGAGGTCACCCCTGTATGTAATGGGAAAATTTGAGGGCTTGGTGCAGAGAAGGTGCTTAGTAAATGCTAGCTCTCCACCACCCCCTTTTGGGGGAAAACTTAGAAAAGCAAAAACACCCAGATTCTCCCAAGCACGTGCCCTGTCACCACATAAAGAGCCTTGGGGATCATGCCTCCTCACTGGCAGCTTAGCACCAGGCTGGGTAATGGGTCTCTGAGCACCCTCCAGCCACGTTGCTGTGGCTCCCCTCCCAGCACCCTTTTCCCCGCCCATGCTACCCGGCCAGCCAGCTCCAGAACACAGCCCGAGTCTCCTCTCCTAGGATGAGCTGTAAGGATGCCAGAGAGACTTTTGCTACTTCCTGCAGCCCCCTCCCCTCCCAACTGTTCCTCCTCTGCCCCTGCTCAACACCCTCAGCTCCTACCACCCTGGAGACCTGGGAACCTCCCCAATGTGTCTGGGATTTGAGCTGAACGACGGAATGGAAGCCAAAGGGACTCTGTCATACACCCCATTTGTGGACAGGCAAACAGGCTCAGAGAGAAAGAGTGAAACCCCTGGGAGTCAGGGCAGCCCCAGCCTAGAAGCCTGTCCCCCTCTTCCTGCAGTGGTCTCTGTCTTTCTCTGCCACATCAGATGCCCCTCCCTGGTCCCTTTCTCCACGTGTGTTCTCTGCTCCATCTCTCTGTGATGACCCAGCACTTTGGCTGTTGGAGGTCCCTGGTGTTGTCCTCCTTGGGGAGCTGTCACAGGGGACTGTGCCCTCTCCCAGCTGTTTGTGCACTGAGGGCCAACCCCCACCCTGGGGTCTCACTGAGTACAATAAGAGCAGGGGGTGGAAGGTGCTGAGTGGGCGCAGAGACAACCCTGAGCTGTGTGGCAGACGTCCAAAGATAGTAGCTCAGGAAATCACAAACATGCCACAGAGCCAACTCGCCTCCTTTTTCAGGGCATGTGGCTTTGTCCCCTCAAGACCACTTGCTGAACTGCAGGATGAATGGGCTCTGACCATTGAGCCTATGGAGCACTTTGAGAGCAAAATGGGACAGTTACCCAATCTCCACTTTCGGGTTGCTAAAACTACCCCGGCCTGTGCTTGAAGAGCTGCTGAAAATATCTAATGGAGAAATATTCAGGGCTGATGCAGGCTTTTCTGTTTTTTCAATTCTCTGAGAACCTTGGCACATGAAATAATGGCTGTTCTTGGATCTGAACTCTAAAGAGCTAAGGGACTCACACACACACGCTTGTGGAGAGCTCAGAGACTCGTGGGTGCCCAGTCAGCACCCTCACTGCCCTCATGTCAGCACCCCCATCCCAGTCTGCTCTCTTGGCCAGTTCTGGGATTTGCACGCGGTATTCTTTTCTCTTTAGGATGGCAGGGTGTGTGTGTGTGTGTGTGTGTGTAAATGTAGTCTGTATGTTAAACTGATGGCGCTCTTCTCAGAGACATCTACAGGACACCTACTCCCCAGGGACCAGAGCAAAAACCAGATGCAGTCAGGTCAGGCTCTCTGCTCCCTGCAAAAGTAGCACTGGCAGTCTGGGAGCCTAATTTAAGGATCGGGCCGGGTGGGCAAAGCTCTGGAAAGCTGTGAGCCTGCGGACCCTGCAGAAGCCTTGGGACACGGCCCACCCCTGCTACGAGCCAGTGTCAGGTTGGCGGGAGGAGCGCCAGCCCCACTGACCTCGCAGAGGCTGCCTTTCCCTTATCCTGCAGGTCCCTTCTCGGGATGCATTTGCTTTGGATCTGGGTTGGCTTGGCTAACATCCAAGCCTGCTCAGTTGACCTTTGTCAACGATGGTCATGGAGAGTTGGGACTTTGGCTTATACCCCAACTCTCTGGCTACAGTCTAGCTCTGGCTGCCCAACCTGGCCCAATGCCTGGCATCTCAGCTGAGCCCTGCCCACTTGCCACCCCACAGTCTGGCCTTCTTGGCCCATCACAGTCGAACCCTTGTTTGCCACACCCCTTAGGTGCACTGCTCGTTGGCTCCTGCCCCACCCCACTCCCCTCTCTAGAGACAGTGTCTTTAATCCAGAATTCATTTAGTCAGTGCAGTCATTGACGGAGGAATTAGTCCATGGTTTTCTCTCTTTTGTTAGCAGTCAAGGTTTTGCTAAAGATCTCTTTACTTCTTTCTTTTTAAACAGCTGCCACACAACTCAGTTCTCTCTCCTTCATTCTCGATTCCCTCTGACCTGTTCCAAGCCTAAGAGATGCCCATCTCTGTCTCCCTTTGTGCCAATCCTGTCAGCATGTCCTGATGGAGTCTCTGTGGTGGGCACCATCCTGGGCACGGGTGAAACACAGCCAGAGGTGGATAAGTCAGATCCCTTCCCTGGAGGAGCTTCCAGCCTAAGAAGCGGGTCAGATACCCACAGAGGTAACTTATACTCCAACAAGGTGAGGCCAGACCAGAGGTGCACACCTCCTGCAGTGGGAGGGTCTCACCATGGAAGCCACAAGCGCTACCCAGAGGATTAGCAGGACAAAAAAGGAGCCCAATTGGGCTGGCCTTGTGGTGTAGTGGTCAAGTGCACACGCTCTGCTGCTGGCGGCCTGGGGTTCTCATCCCGGGCCTGCACCCATGCACCGCTCGTCAGGCTATGCTGTGGTGGCATCCCATATAAAAGTGGAGGAAAATGGGCACAGATGTTAGCCCAGGGCCAGTCTTCCTCAGCATCAAGAGGAGGATTGGCGTGGATATTTGTTGAAGGCTGATCTTGCTCACACACACAAAAAGGAGCCCAGCAGGTGTGTTATAGAATGGAAGGAATTGGAGCAGAGGGGATGGTGTGAACAAAGATGCAGAGTACGACAGGGTGTTGAGTGCAGGGCAGCAGGGGTGGGGATGGCAGGAGGAACATGGGAAACAGGACTCAAGGCACAGAGTGGGCCCTGCAGAGGGGCTGACTGGGGAGGGGTCAAGGCGGCCCTCTCCATGACAAAGTTGGTTTGCAAACCTGATTCCTCGGCTACAGTTTTACCTTAAACTCTGAATTAAGATCTCTGCAGTTTCTTGCAGAGTCAGGCTTCCAGGATTCTGAGTGCTTCCAAGCCAGGAAAATACCACGACCATCTCTAAACTCCTACCCTGCCTTCTAGGGTTGCTTGAGCAGTCCCAACTTACTTCCAATCATAAATGGGAGAAAAATAGCTATTAAAACAATGAAATGGTGCCAAACTGAAGATTCTAGAGGAGGGGAGGATTCTTCTCAGAGGAGGATGCTCCCTTTGTTTTAGATGGTCCTTGGAGCTTTCTGGTTACAAAAGATGAGGTCCAAGAGGTCTGTTAGGTGGGAGAGAAGAGACTGAGCAAAGCTGGATAGTTTTGCTTAATAAATTTTGTGCAGACTTTTGTTTATGTGTCATCTCCCATTACCTCTAGGAAGAGATGGCTATGGGTGGAGGCTCCAGGGCTGGAGAATATAGAGGGAGTAGAGACAGGGCCGATGTCCTCGAAGTGTGACCTGTGAACAGCCCGCTTAGAAGGGCCTAATACCTGGTTTAAAGCTTCGCTGTTGCTGCCCTGAAATTCTTAAGAGCACTGCACTTTCATTTTGCACTGGGCCCAGCAAAGTATTTAGCTGGTCCTGAAAAAAGGTATAGAGAATCGTATATTGTTAAATGATTAACCACCAGCTCTCTCAAATAAAAACTCTGACTGGTAGCACCGGCCGATTTCCATGGTGTAAACATTCCTACCTTGGCCCATTTTAAGCTACCGAAGGGTGAATAACAAGCTTACAAGATTCTTGAAAATTTCACAAGTGACTTGCAAGTTGGTATGAGCCAGCTCCAGCACATCACTGGACAGGGACGAGGGTCTTGGCAGATAGAGGGATTATGAACACCCCCACCACCAACAAAATGGCAGTTGGGAGCGTGTGGAGAGAGGCCAGTGTGAGGAGAGGAGGTCAGCAAGAAATCCCTGTAGCAGGAAAGGCTGAGTGACAGGAGGTCAGGTATGTCTTCTATTCACATTTAAGCTGTTTTCTGTTTCAGTACTGGAAAACCCCTTGACTGTATCTAAACCATTCAGAAAGTCTGGTCCATACTTGGCTGGTGTCAGGGGCTTGGGGTCTGAAGGAGGAGCCAGTTGGGTGTCATTAGGGCTTTCCTGGATACTCTGGTTCTCCTCCTGGTACAAGGCAGGACTGTACAGCCCAGGACCCTGAAGTCCGGGTGTGATCATGTGACTCACTTTGTCCAGTGAAACATGAGCAGAGCTATCAGGCATGATTTGTCATGATCCTTCCCCTGCCATGGGACTGGTGAATTTCCTGATGGTGGAGCCCCATCAGACTGAGTCCCTGTCTCTGAGTGAGAATGTTGTGGAGCAGAACACACAATGGACACACAATGTGAGAGAGAAAGCAATCTTTGTTGTTTATGCCACTGAGATTCGGAGGCTGTTTGTAATTGCAGCAGAATCTAGCTCCACCTGATGGGCACGTGGAGTGACCACACGGGGACAAGGAGCAGTCAAGACTGAGTGAAGACAGCCACTGTGAGAAGTGATATTAGAAGTCAGGAGAGCAGAATTGGAAACCAGACATGGCTAGGAAAATGGAAGACCCTGAAAATCCTCAGGAATATGTGGGATGGGGTTTGAGGAAGTTTTCTGGCTATCAGGTGGACCATGAGAGCTTGACGCCATCCAGGTGACACAGTGGTTCCTGAACATGCACCTTTTAGATGGCCCATCTCCCCAGCAAGGAAGGAATCAGTTGTGCGGCAGGTACAGGTCAAGGATCTAAAGCCAGGAGACCCAAGGTTAAGCCTGGATTCCAGCGCTGGAAGTGACCTTGGAGTGACCTTGGATAAGTCCCTTCCTCTTCTGTGGACATCAGAGTTCTCAGATCCCTCCCAGCTCTGACGTTCTAAGACACTCTGTCTTTGTCATGGGCGTCACTCATCACTTACTTGTCTCCTTGGCGCCTCCTGCCTACCTGATGGCCTACTTCCTGGGAAATGTGCTCTGTTTCACCTTCCTGGAGCCCCTCCAGAGCACACAGCTGCCCTCTGCCCTGCAGGATGTTTATGTGTGTGTGTGTGTGTGTGTGTGTGTGTGTGTTAGAGAGAGAGAGAGAGAAAGAGAGAGACTATAGCCAGAAAGCTTTACCAAGCTGATCTTTTAAAGTCTTGTTTAAAGAAATCGTTTGCCCTGGAGAGTAATGTACTCAGTTGGAAACATTGTTCCAAATTCCCACCAAAAAGGCCTCTGCTGCCACACTGACACACACACACACACACACACACACACACACACACACACTTTCACTCAAAACTGACCAGTTTGGTGCTCTCCAACACCAGAGAGGGCCCTGCCCTTTGCACCCACCCCTTCTCTGGCCTATCAACCCCCGAAACCTTTCAAGGTCATATGCGACATGAACCCGCACCCTCTTTGGCCATAAAGTGACTCATTTTCTACCTGGGTTCACACCGAAAGCTCTATTATGGTGCCAGTCACACTTTACCACAATCAGACCTTAAGTGTAGAAACTTCCATCTCTTACTGCCTACCACAGAGCCTGATGTCCATTCATTCATCAAGCCCCTACAGAGTACCTACTATGTGCGAGGCAGAAGGGACACAGTGATAAAGGACACTCCTGCCTTCAAGGAGGTCCCACCAGGCTGGATGGAGGACAGACACCCAAGGACCTGGCTCTGACGTGGCATGCTGAGGGTGGGAAAGCCGAGGGAGCAGGGGACGTGGAGCACATTCTGTGATGAGAGTCCCCAGGAGGAGGCATTCGAGCTTGGTAGGATTCCACCAGGCAAGAAAGCGTGGGGGTGGCAGGAGCACTCCAAACAGAAGCCCCAGCATGTGCCAAGGCCAAGAGGTGCACAGCTCATGACCAGGGACACTGGCTGGAGCCCAAAGTGATGGGGAAAGAGGAGCCTGGGGCAGAGGACGAGGCAGTGGTCAGCTGATCTTAGGCAGTTAGTGAACGAGTGATTGAGTGAATGAATGACACCCTTGATCATGAAGCCACTAATCTGGTGCTGGTCCCTAGACCTATTCCCTGGTCCCTAACAAGGACTCAACTTGGCTTCAGGGATATGTGTAGGGCTAGGATAGATCTCAGAATGAACCAGATGGTTTAGACATGGGACAAGCCCTCATCCCAGGAGCCATGTGAGAAGAGGCTACGAGTGGCAAGACTGGCAAGTAGACACTCAGACCTGGGTTCTAGTCCTGGCTCTGCAACCTCCCAGCTGTGTGAGCTTGGGCAGGTGACTTGAGTTCTCTGAACCTGCTTCATCTTTTGATCCTATGAAGATGGCTATGGGGACTGACTAAGGAAGCTTGCCTGACAGTGCCTGATGCAGGGTAGAGGAGGTGTGTGGAATCTTAAACTTTTGTTCAAGCTCAAGTTCCAAGCTGATGTGACCATTAGTTCAGAGCTTGGCAACGGTACCATAAGGTGGAATTGGAAACTTTGGATCTTTGAACATTCCAGGCAGAGCTGGCTTCAAGGGCGTGTGATGGGGTCCTGTGCTCAGAAGGCCCCATGCTTGGGGCTTCAAGTTCTGCAGTTGCCACCCTGAAGTTCTTAATCATTTCTCTTTGAATTTGTTTTCACGAGTAACATCTGATGGAACAATGGAGCACTCCCCAGGGGCGTGGAGCCTCAGCCCTCATGTGTTACTGCCTCCTGCTGCCTCCCTGGGATGGTTTCTCAGCTGCTCGCTCCCCAAACGCCGGCACCCCAGAACCCATGACCTCGTCTACCCTCTGTCTGGGAGGAAATGGGTTGAGTCAGCCAGGAAGACACACCTCCCACTGTGAGTCACCCTCCACCCTCTGCAGGGGCCTCGGGGTAAGTGCAGAAAGGGTGAGTGCAGTGCACACCCGATGGTGTCTCAGGGCAGAGTGAGAAGACAGTGTCTGGCACTAGGTGGGTGACTCAGCATGGGCATCTTACCCACCCCTCATCTAGGTACCAATTGTATCATGGCACAGAGGTTAGAGGAGGTTGGAGGTTGAAATTGGGGGGTCGCCTGTCTGCCATGGGTGGGTTGGTGGGCTGTGAGAAGGAGAGGTCGACTTCCCCGACTCCACCCAGGGCCTTGCATTTTTCCCTTGCATCAGGCCCTACAAATCATGCAGCCAACCCTCGTTAGAATCTATGTTTCCATTTTCCCATCCTCAGCTCAGAGTCCACGGTCCTTGTGTGATGTGGCCAAATGGCTCTGAACATCTGGTGAGCATGGTGAGATGAGGGGGGAGAGGCAATCAGATCATTCGGCGCTGGGGTAGACAGCTGGTGAGGGGCATCTAAGGGACAGAGAGCCAGCGCCTCCCAAGCTTTAATGTAAATGGCAATCGACTGGGATGTTGTGAAAGTGCAGATTCTGATTCTGGAGGTCTGGGCAGGGCCTGAGATTCTGCATTTCCAACATGCTCTTGCTTCATGGACCACAGTTTGAGTAGTGAATTTCTACAAGGCTTAACCTAGGAGCAGCGTGGCCTCCAGACTCATGCGCGGTAAGCCCCTGTAGGAGCTCTTACAACAGGCAGAAGGAACGAATGCTTGGAACTGAGCCAGGATCCCACACTATGACGACCTACCCGGGACTCTGTGTCCCTGGACTCCAGCTGATAATGTGGGAATGCTTAGTCAATGTGGTCATCAGAAAAGTAACTAAAAACTCGCCCATAAATAACCTCACTCAATCCTCACAACCTGGCCAGGCAAATATAAAAAGGCTGTTGTATAGATGAAGGAAGGGAGGCACAGAGGATGGGGGGATGTACTCCAGGTTGCAACTGTCAAGTGGCAGAGGTAGGATCTGAACTCAGATCTAACTAAAGCCCTTCCCACTCTGCCAGCATCACTAAATTTAAGTTTCGAGGCTGGCATAGCTGTGACTGGAAGCTGCTCCCCCTGCTCGTCATGTGCCCCCTGGTCCTGCAGGAGCCTGGAGTGTGAGGTGTTGGGCCTGTGCCCTGTGTCCCCTGGCCAGCCTCCTCTGCACCCCTAGCCAGCAGTCACCTCTGCCTTCAGCCGCTCGATATTGATCTCCCCATCCTCGATCTGCTGCCGTAGCTGCTTGGCCACTGTCTTCTCGCCTCCACGATCTGCAGCAGGTGCAGGTACTCCTGCATCAGCGCTTCATGCTCCCTGGCCAGGGTCTGGTAGCTGTGGACAATCAGACGTGGTAAGACACTGTCTTCTTGTCCCCCAGAGATCCAAGCAAAAGTGGGGCTCCCCCACTGACTGCAATTAGAAGCTCCTGACTCCCAGACATGGTGCACAGGGCCTTGACCTGGCTGCTGTGCTGTTATTGACTGCTCTGGCCCCTTCTCCAACTCCTGTCTCACACTCTGAACTCTGGTCCTCTAACTGAGCCTGTTCTCTCCCCTCCCCCTCCAATCCACCCCCAGGCCTTTGTACAGGCTCACTCTCTTGTTAAGGGTAATGCATTTGGTAACTTTAAGTTAAAGTCAACTCTCAAATGGAAGAACAAAGCCCAGATGACAGCACATCTGTTTACAACACGGTTCACTGAGTATTTTAAGCCCACTGTTGAGACCTACTACTCAGAGAAAGAGATGCCTTTCAAAATATGACTGCTCACTGGCAAGTGCTGTGATTCCCATGGAGAGACTGATGCTGGTGTGTGCCCCCCTCCACACACACACAGAAGTTAGGAAAAGTCTTATGACTCACATAATAGAGGTCTCCGAGGAGAGCAGGGCCAGAATCTCAAGCAGCTCTGAAATGGCTTGAGGGAGCAAGGAAAGGAGTCTGGCCTGGGTTTTTATTGTGGTTTGGTGTTTTAAACAAAAAATCTTCAATGAAATTTGTCAAAGATGGTAACGCATATTTTATTCAGAACCACTGTGATACGCAGAGACCCCTGTGATGTGATTCACAGCGGGGGAGAAATGAGGTTGGGCTCGACTCTAAATGCAGCATGGGCAAGTGGGTTTTCACAGCCAGGCAGCATGGTGGGGGTCAGGGGATGGAAAATTACTAAGAGAAACTCAAGTGTTGGGGTTTCTGGCTAACCTGACCTAATAGGATTCTTACCAGAGACAGGCCAGCGTGATCAGACACCACCTGAGGGATGGTGGAGGAGGAGGAGGAGCCTGAGCAGATCTCAAGTGTGATCAGACATTCGTGAGTGGGTTCTGGTTAAACTGACTTTGCAAGGTTGTTGCTAAAACTGGATTTTACAAGGAAGTGCACAGACAGGCATACAAGAAGGTTCAGGGGCCTGACTAAAGTTTGGTCAAAGCGAAAAATCTTTGCCAGGGCTGAGACCAGGGCAAGACTTCTGCACACAGACAGGGATTGTGTGGTTGGATCCAAAGCCAATGTCAGAGAACAGAGCCTCCGGACTTGTTCCTCAGCTTGTCCAGGTGTGGACACGAGAGGAAGAGGGAGAGGAGAGGAGTAAGCTGTCAGCATACATCAAAAAGTGCAGAGTCTGACCGCTCATTGCAAGGACAAACATGCGTACAAAAATATGCATTCACAATGGCTTGTTTTTATAGAAAGAAACACCAACAGGAAGCTCAAGAATGATCAGAACTGTGCACTGGGGGTGGCTGGAGGGGACCCAGAAGTGTTGGCAGTGACTCTTCTGAGGTTAGACTTTTCTATCTTACAGATTTATCTAATATAAATAGAGAAATTTACACATACCATGTTTTCCCATTTCATAGCTTTTCTTTAATTTAAACTTCGGTACATAGGAAACCATTCTAAGATTTAATTCCTTTAGCACACTAACGGTTACAAAAGAGTAACCATACGAAATGACATTTTCATATCTCTCGCTAAGTAAAAGGACAAGCTGCATCCTAGTTTGTCCTCCACTGCGTCTCACACAGGCAGGATTTTCAGGAGTCAGTGGCACATTATAATGCAAGAGGGGTTTGGGATTATCTCCTTAAACATAGTGGGATTAGTTTGATTAATTTTCTTCACATCAATTAAAATAGAAATTCCATTGTTTTAGCTTTTTAAATCTCAATGTTCTCTAGGGACAAGCACATGCAAACACTGATGTAAAAATGAAAATGCACCTGAAAACTTCAACACATTCATTTCACATCTTGAGATTCTCTTGCCTAAAAACAAAAACTCTATTTAGTTCTACAATTTTCTTGCCTTACTGACATTATATCTCTCCATCAATTCACACTTTTAATCCCAAGAAACTCAAAATGTTATTTCTCATACAGGAAATAAAATTACAAAGAGCTAAGGGAAACCAGAAATATAGGGCTGCACTGCTCAATCGATACAGGAATCCAAAACAAAGAAACACAAATATTGGGATCAACACAGATAAGCTGCCTGCTTCCCACAGGACAGAAGGAAAGCCACATGCAGAAAGTTAAACACATTCTAAACACTCCTGGTAGAGACAGAAGCCCTGGAGTGGGTCAGTCCCTGGTGCAGAAGGGTGGCGATACCTGAACAGCCACAGGAATGGACTCTGGGAGCTCATACACCCTCCCCTGCCTGGGAAGGAAAAGAAGGGCTCCCTCTCTCAGCTTCCACTCTCACAAGTGAGGAGACTCTCGACAGGATGCAGTTTAATGTTGTAACTCAAATGAACCCTAAATTCATAAACTCTAATCCAGACACAGAACTCCTGACATTCACAGACTTTCTCAATGTGAACAAATTACACTCTGCGGGGCCCCTACACTGTGGGTGCAAAACTCCACCCTACGTGTAGACACAGGCTCAAGGGAAGCAAAGGGACAACCTCAGGAAGGGCAGCAACTCCCTCCCCCTGTGCAGGTGCCTTCCCAGCTTTCCAGGGCTCTGTAGCTTCTCTCAGCAGAAAGCCTCCTTCTGCAGTGAGTATGAGCAGGGAGGACACCCAGGAAGAACGTGTGGGCCTCAAGTACTTCTCTGTGCAGGCTCAAGGGGGGCTTATCTTAGAGACCCTGACCCCAGGCCTCTGCTCCCAGTCACGTTGCTTTGGACCACAGTGACCTTGTAAATGGCCAACCCAGTGTTTGAAGAATCCAGCAAATTCACACAAACCTACACTTTAATGGAAAGGAGAGAAGAAAGTTGTAAAGCATTTTTCTAGTTCAACAAGAAAAGCCACATGTATTTATTACTTTCAGAAAATAATGTTAATTAACTATTTCCGTGGAAAGACATTGTTTTATAAACAATTAATCATATTACAACTTGCTGTGCAATTGTAAGCCCTGGAATTCCATTTGAAAATACTGCATCACAAGGAAAAGAACAGAACTAACAATATGACTACACACGCTCAGGGGAGGCAGAAAGGGAAACAAGAATTTTTAACACATACAATGTAATACTAGAATCTTTTTTTTTCTGAAATTTGCCTATTTCTTGCGTCTTTGGAAATATTTTATACTGCTTTTCAAGCCCACTGATTACATAAACTTTAACTTTTGAAAACCTGAGGCTCCACTAAGTGAGTAAATCTTTTCAAGGTGACAAACCCAGGGAGGGGCAGTGCAAACAGGCCAGAACACCCAAGAAAGTTGGCACAGAGGAACCTCCACTCCAAGGCCTTCCCATAGGATGTCTGTGCCAGGAAGGAGCCTGGGAGGGGCACAGGGAGTTCATACGACAGATTCCAGGTGGCCATTCTCTGCTCTTCTCTCGTGGAAAAGAGCCACAGACAAACTATAAATCTCACAGTCAACTCAGCCAAAACCAAACTCCCACAGCTCCCCACCAAGCAGGACCTCTCCAAGTCTCCCCAGCTAAGTTTCTTGACTCAGGCCATAAACTCAGCACCGGCTTCAAGTCCTCCCTCCCCAGCCCCACCCCTCACCACTTCCCATCTGTACACAGTCCTACTGTCTCGATCTCCAAACACACCCAGAATTCAACCTCCTCTCCCCACCCTGACCTACATCTCCAAGGCCTCTTGCCTGGCTTATTGCAACAGCACCCTAACTGGTCTCCTTGCCTCTGCCCCGGCCCCTCTGTGGTATGTTCTCAACAGAGCAGCCAGATCAAGTCTGCTAAACCTATGTCCAGCCATGTTACTCCTGCTCTCAAAACCTTCCAAAGGGTCACCATCTCATTCAGAATAAATCAATGCCCGAGTCCTCGTTATGACCAACAAGGGCCGACGATTGGGCCAAAATCACAACTCTGCTTTCAGCTCCTGCTGCCGTCACCGGCTGTGCCCTGGCCACACTGGCCTCCTTGCTGCTCCCAGAGCAGGCCACTTGCTCTTCCTCCTGCACTGCTTTTGGAGCTTGTTCAAAATCTACCTCTGCGGTGAGACCTTTCCTGGCCCTCCTGGCTACAACTCCACCCCCCTCCAGCCTGGCACACATCACTCTCCCACATGAGCCACACCATTGGTGTCACATCTAGAACGTCACCCAGGGCATGCTTTTTGTGTTTTGCTCACTTCTCTGGCACCAGGGTCTAGGACAATGCATGAACCAAACCTTGCACTCAATAAGAAATGTAGCTTAATGAATGGATAACTATAAAAACTACCAGGAACTGCCTAACCCTTGGGCAAGGGAGGCTGAATCTGTAAGAACACCAGGGGCCAGGAGAGGCTGATCCATTAATCAGCCCTAAAAGGACGCACAGCATCATGTTAGAAAGAAAACTCCCCACCCCATCCTACAAATACCGTACATGTTCTTATCAGCATCAACAGAGGCCTTCAAACACAAACACCTTTTCTACTTTGAAGCAGCCTTCCGTGTCTCATTACCACTCATCGCATGTCTTTTCCTGACTTTACCATGATGACTTTCATATCTAAGGTAATATGACTGATATTAAACTGTGTTTTCTACCTTAACCAAGTCTCTCCTGGGAATGGTCGTAGGTATGTAAGCGGTAATAACCTGAGAACAGATGGAGAAGTAAATAATTCTATTCCTTCCCCCACCGTGTGCCCCCAGCAAACAGTGCATCACTGTCTGATTCTTTATCTTTTTTAAACAAACGTCACCAGAAATACATCTGCTGAACATGCTCCTTTGGAAGTCAGCCACCTCACGTTTAAGTGGCCAGATGCCACAAACCATTGAAATATTGCCTACTAGTCTACTGTACCGTTCCCAAACTGAGATTTCAGTAAATTTACGTTGCAGCTGCCAGGAAAAGAAAAAGGAATTAAAAACAATGCCATCCTGCCGCCTGGTCAGCCTGCTTCGAGGTTCAGCCTGAGGCAGGCGGCACTCTGTGCTCAGGCCCTCCTGGCCGGTCCAGCAGGTGAGTCAGCACGGGGCACTGTGTGGCCTTGGTCTGTGCCACCATCTCTGCTCTGGGTGCCTCGGGCCACTACGGCCTCCCCATGGCCACCAGCACCCACCTTATGGCCTCCACCACCCTCTCAGTCCCACCCCATGACCACCGTGCTCTCCATTGATTTGGGCTGAGGCCTACAATGTCGGGAAACAGGGTATTCTGGAAACGCTCTTCCTTAGGTCACTATCTTCTGGCATTTGCTGTGACTTTTCTGCTCTTTTGATGGCAGTGAGCCTGCCTTGATCTCTGTGATCAGGAATGTGGCTGAGCAAAAGCCGCTTGTACCTCCGGGATGGACGCACCTCCCAGATGCTCTTGCTAGACGGGTCCTGGCAGTGCAGGGAAAGGTGGCTCTGCACTGGAGGTGAGTCCTGGAGAGGCATCTGACAGTGGACTCTGCATTTGACAGCATCCTGGGTGGTGGAGAGCGTGGCCCACTCCTCACCCGGGGGTTTACCCTGGGGACTCGGGGAAGGGGCTCTCTCTTCACTTCTTCCTTGGGCTCCGACAGCATGGTGAGGAGTTTGCCTGTCCCCTGGCTTGGCTCCCTTCATGAGGGCTTCTGGAAATCAGCCAGTTCAGTGAGTCCTTTCCTGCTGACTCCGCACTGGAGGTCCCAAAACAGTGCACTGAACACATTTTACTTTGAAAATCTCCTGGCAGATCCTTTTGTTTTGCATTGCAGGTTCTTGTTGTATTTTGGAAGAGCTGAATGCCACTTGTCTGTAGAATTATTGAAGGTTTACAGTGGTTTGTTCTAAGTCGGAAGTTGTTACAATCTATCCAAAGAACTAGTAATGTGAGCTTGTTTCAGAGGTCAGCCACCCTGCTTTCTTGACAGTTCCTTCAGAGCCTGTGTCCCATAAGTTTTGTTACTGTTTTTGAGAATGAGGCAAAGCACTGCAGTGAAGGTTGCTCTTGGCATGTGTCATTGTTTAACGTGGTCTGGGGGCAAAGGAGGTGGTGGTCCTTTGGTAACTAGTCACAAAGCATTGAGAAAGGTTAGAAGGTCATGTTGCTTGGAACTCCCTGAGGACCTAGTATCCACCTGGTCTGGTCCACAGCGGACTCAGGGGGGCTAGATGACCTCAGGTGGAGCAGAAAGCCCTTGAGAGAGACCCCCCAAACCCCCATGTGCAGAGTTTGGTCTAAATAGAGAATTTACCTTAATGAGGAGAAGAGATGATGAAGTGTCTTGGTCAGTACCTTGCAGGGGCTTGTTGCTTTGTACAGAGAACAGCTTTCCTCCTGGTAAGGGGAGGACAGGAGGAACACGCAACCACAACCCTTGGGGCTGACCTTCTCCTGGCGGCAGTCCTGCATACCTCAGCTACTTGAGCAGAGCTGGGGCCAGACGCCCCGCTGAGTGCCTGGGAGGCTCTGCTGTCCGACACCTGGCCTGGCTTTGAAATAGGGGGACCAACCCTCGCCGTTTTAGCCCATGGACAGCAGGAGGGTTGGGTAGCCATGAGCTTCTAGGAACTATTTCTGAGGCTTCCTGAAGCCTTTCCTGTTGTCTTGATGCCATCCTGTGCTATCTGCCCGAGTGTCTGTGTCCCTACAGGGCACTTACCACAGCCTGGGAGGAGGTATTCACCTTTCTTCCTCCTCTGCCTTAGATGGTCAGTTTCTTAAGGTAGACAGTGGGTCTTTCATCTTTCTATTCCAGTAATAACTTGCAAGCAGAAGGTGCTTCTTAAATCTTTACTAAAGGTTTAAATGGGTAAATTGGCTACAGGTGTCGGTGTTCCCAAAAACACTTGTTTTGTTTCTATACTTGATTATTTTAGGGGTAGACATTTAATCCTTTCTTTCTAGTTACTTTTTCATTTATCCTTGCAGGCTCCACATAAAGGGCTCAATGTCTGGTTCAGTGGTTAAAAGCTGTTCACAGGGATGACTGGACCCCACTAAGCATTCTTTCGTCTGTAGTGAACGTTTCACCAAAAAAAGCTCTTGGAAAGGCTGGATGGTCAGTATTACATGCTCAAGCCATGGCCGTGCCCTCCATCTTCCACCTGATTGAGAAGGGGGGGCTGAAGTCCGTGGCTGCCCCAGGAGAAAGGACACCAGGAAGGCCACCGGGGACCTAAGGAACATGCGAGTGAAGCAGATGGGAAAGGAGGTGCAGGTTCATCGTTGTCCTTGAGGGAAAACCTGAGGGCCTAGCAGGGCTCCCGCAAGTTGAAGCAAGCCACTGTGCAGGGTGAACCTGCACCCAGGGCTACCCAGGAAGCCGCCAGTCAGGAGCAGGTGCAGAGTCTCTGGAAGGAACTCCAGGATACAGTGTGGCCTCCACAGCATCAGGCAGCCAGGGAGATGCAAACATGTCTGCTATGGATGCTGACAATGAGACCCCCCTCCTACCTGCCAGGGTCTCTTAGGTAAGAGTGGCATTTCCGTGGATGACTTTATCCCTCAGGATCTGGGGTGTGCAGATTTATTGGCTGGCAACTTTCTTACACTTTCTTCTCAGAGCACACTCGAGAAAGGTCATCTGTCCCCCACGAGGCTGTTGACCGAAAGAGGTTGAAGAGAGATGTGGAGCCCAGCTGCAGAGGGACCAGCCTTGTGCCTGACTAGGGCTTGGCCCAGAACCCTCAAGTTCATCATTCACAATGATGCCTCAGAAAGCCTCCCAGAGCCCCTCCACCCTCCAACAGATGTCACCTTAAAGCCAGACACAGAAGCTGTGCAGAGCAAGCACAGCAACACCGGCCCCACGTCTCTCAGAAAGGTCATCCTGTCAGCACTGGGGGCCCAAGAACTCCTCAACTCGCTGCACTCCTACTGCTTCTGCTCCCAGGGGAACAGGAGCATGGGTGCCACCTGTGGGAGCAGGTGGAGAAGAATGGCGAGCTGAAGAGGGGCAGCTGCCTACAGCCAGGTGCACACGCTGCAGGAGGAGCTGGACGAGCTGAAGGGAGGGGGCTCCCTGCCTTAGCAGCCTGCTGCCCCCAGCCAGGGTCAGTCCCGGTGCTCGGGGCTCCCCCACTGCCTGCTCATCATGAGGGGTTTCCTGCTATGCAGCAGACGGCCCCTGAGCACTTCTGTGTGCAGCATGCCTGCTGCTGTCTTGGGAGAAGGCTCTGCTGGTAGCCCCCCCTCGCAGACAGGGAGCCCAGGCTGCAGAGCTCACCCCGCCAGTTCTAGGGTGCTCGAGAGGCAGCGGTAGTTGTCAAGGTTTAGCCGCTGGGAAAGGAGGCATTGCAGGTCTGCTGGGAAAGCCAGACCTACACAATGAACGGTGCCTGGATCCTTGTTTTTCCACTTGAACAGGAGAAAATCAGCTTCTGTTGCATCCCTCACACAAATGTAAATTCCAATGAGTTAGGATCTAAATGTGAAATAAAATCGACATAGTAACTATTAGAAAAGTTATAGGAGACTCTTAAAGTCATGGGGAGGTTCTTTCCATTTGTGTTTTAATGAATATCCATGAACTGAAGTCATTTTGAACATTTTAATAATTTCTTTAAAATTTTAAACATCTTTTTGAGTAGAGTACATTCTCTTTTGTAAATATTAAAGCACTACAGAAATATATAAGGTAAGAAGTGGTAAAAACTCCTATTTCTCACCTACCTCCCAGCTTTTATTCCTTGTTGGTAGTAAAATTTGGTGTGTAATCTCCTCAACTCTTCCCTGTGCTTTACATGCATATTTCTCCACCTGTACGAATAGGTTGGATATATTTTTGGTGTGTTTATTGGCTATGTTTCTGATTTTCCCGCTCTCTTACAGTTTAGTAGTTGTAAACATTGGTTTCTCAATATTCCTTATGTATTGAGGGTACCATCTTTTGTCTGTTATACATCCATGGAAAACATTTCCTTACCACATAGTTCATTTAATCTGGATCAGTGCTCGTCTTCCCAGATGTCAGTAACACTTCAGGAGGGAAACGGCTCTATGTGACTGGCTGTTCAGGATCTCCGGGACCCCCCAGGGCAACAACCGTTAGGACAACACAAAACAAGAAACAAAACCCATCCTGCGTGTTTCCAGATGCATTCTGGTGGAAGGACAGCTCCAGTTGAGGACCGCTGATGTTTTGGTCAGAGTTATCCACTATGTTCTCCTATCACGTTAAAGCAGTTTCGGTAGTTTCTTGTACCTGATGGTACAGTTTGGTGCCTTTGTCTGTTCCTCTTGGTCAGACTGTGCAAGGTTTCTCACTGGTACAAGTCTTTCCAGAGAGCCAGCCCTTAACTCCATTGCTTAGGTCTGCATTGTTTTTCCTGCCTCGTGAATCCTCACTTCATTCTGCTGTTGTTGGTTTTATTGTGGTGTTATTCTGGCTCCTGGAGGGAAGTGCTCAGCTTCTTCATGTAGAGTTGATATTCCCTGATACCTGCAGTGGAGGCTGTGTCTCTTCTGTCCCTTAGTCTCCACGCCATGGATTTGGCTCATGCTGCTCTCAGTGCTGCTCATTTCTAAAGAGTTTGTCCTGTCTGTCTGGATCCCCTCTGTAACCTGAGAGATTTAGAAAGGTGTGGACAGATTTTCAAGTGGATAGGTTGGGGGAGGGGAGCCAATATTTTGTGATTATTTTTTATTTTTATTGCTTTAAGGTCCCGTAATATGGTTACTTATAGATTTCTGCCTTTTGGACTCTTTAGAGATTTCACTGTGGCTTAGCACACAGTCCATTGTGGTGACTGTTTCATTGTGGTTTGAGAAGAATGTTTCCTCTCCACTAGTTTCTTATGTTGTTGTCCCTCAGGCTGAGGCTAGATCTAGCTTTTTTGTGTTTGTCAACAGATCTGTTTCCTAACTTATTGTATCACTTAAGGGGAAGAGGAAAGTGACTGAATTGACTTAGTATAAGGAAATAGGAGGCTATCAGATAATGGACTATCTCATACACAAGATTTCTTGCCCAAACCTCAAGGTAAACACTAAACAAATAATCAAAGCAAAACCACATATGATAAACAAAGAGAAAACTAGAAGAATCATAAGACAGAACAACCAAACTGAATTGGCAGTCCAAAACAAATGGGACAAGAAACAAAGGAAATGCAAAAGAACCAGAAAATAAGTGACAAAACAGCAACATTAAGCCCTCATATATCAATAATTACCCTAAATGTAAATGGATTGAACTCTCCAATCAAAAGATACAGAGTGGCAGGAGGGATTAAAAAGCAAGACCCAACAATATGCTGCCTTCAGGAAACACATCTTAGCACTAAAGACAAGCACAGGGTCAGAGTGAAAGGATGGAAGACAATACTCCAAGCTAATGGCAAACAAAAGAAAGCAGGTGTTGCCATACTCACATCAGACAAAGTAGACTTCAAGATAAAACAGGTTAAGAAAGACAAAGAAGGGAAATATATAATGATAAAAGGGACACTACATCAAGAAGACATATCACTTATAAATATATATGCACCCAACATAGGAGCACCAATGTACATAAAGCAACTATTAACAAACCTAAAAGGAGAAATCAACAACAACACAATAATAGTAGGGGATCTTAACACCCCACTTACAGCAATGGATAGATCATCCAGACAAAAAGTTAATAAAGAAATATTAGACTTAAATGAAAAACTGGATGAGATGGACCTAGTAGACATATACAGAGCACTCCATCCAAAAACAGCTGACTACACGTTCTTCTCAAGCGCGCATGGAACATTCTCTAGGATAGACCATATGTTGGGAAACAAAGCAAGCCTCAATAAATTTAAGAAGATTGAAATCATAACAAGCATCTTTTCAGACCATAAGTCTATGAAACTGGAAATGAAACATGAAAAAAAAACTGGGAAAGTGACAAAAATGTGGAGATTAAACAACATGCTACTGAACAACCAATGGATCATTGATGAAATTAAAGGAGAAATCAAAAACTATCTGGAAACAAACGAAAATGATAACATGCCATATAAAGCCATATGGGATGCAGCAAAAGCAGTCCTGGGAGGGAAACTCATAGCGATACAAGCTGCTATTTTTTTTTTTAAGTAAACACTCTTTTCCTTTATCCCTGTCTTCTCCTCTGGTACTTTAATAATGCTTATCTATTTCTTTTCATGGTATCCCATAATTCACACTGCCTTTCCCCATTCCTATGCAGTACCGTTTTTCTTTTTGTTTCTTTGACTGGATGATTTCAAACGACACATCTTCTAGTTCACTAATTATTTCTTGTACATGGTTGAATCTGATTTAGAACCTCTCTATTAAATTCTTCAGTTCAGTCGTTGTGTTCTTCAATTCTAGGATTTCTGTTTGTTTTTCCTTAATGATTTCTGTTTCTATAATGAACTTCTCACTTATTCATGCACTGTTTCCTTATTTCATTTAGTAGTCTATCTATGTTTCCTTAGAGTTTTATGAATTTCTCAAAGAGGGTTGTTCTGAAGCCTTTGTGTCATAGTTCCTATATCTCCATTGCTTGGTCGGTCATTGGAGTTTTATTCTTTTTCTTTGGTGGTGTCATGAGTCTTTGATTATTCGTGATCCTTGTGGCCTTCCATTGGTGTCTGCAAATTTGAGGAAGTAGGCACCTCTTCCACCCTTTACAGACTGGCTTTAGCAAACCAAAGCCTTCATAGTCATCCCATCTAGGGGTCCTGGGTAGGCCATCTGGTGGTGTCCAGGGGCAAGCTTGCTGCTGGAGTCCTTGGACAGCCTGGTACTGGAGTGAGTGGAAAGCTTGGGTCTATGGTATTGTGTCTGGCCCTGGGCACAGCTGGGACCCTGAGATCATGAGTAGCCCCACTGGAGCCTGTTTTGGCAGGTCCTCTTTGAGAGCCTGCAGCCACAGGAGGCATCCAGGGCCATGAGAGTTCGCCAGTGCTGGGATGAGCTGAGAGCCTTGGTTCATGGGAGACTGCCAGGAGCCTGGCACCACGAGAGACAGCTTGTGCTGTGGTAGGCCAGAAGTCTGGATTCCTGGGAGCCTGCTGGGATCCTGGGGCCACAGGAGCTGCCTGAGGCTGCAGAAGCCAGCAGGCACTGGATCAAGATGGAAGCCTGGGTTCATGGGAACCTGCCGGTGCCTGGTGCCATGGGAGCTGCCTGGGGCCGCCTGAGTCAGCAAGCACCTGGGTAAACTGGGGGCCTGGTTTTGTGGGAGCCTGCAAGGAGCCTCGTTCCATAAGAGCTGTCTACAGCTGCTGGAACTGGCAGGTGGTGTGGTGAGCCATGGGCCTGAGTTCCCAGCAGCCCCCTGGGAGCCTGGTGTCATGGAATCTACCTGGGTTGCTGGAGCCAGCAAGTGCTGGAGTGACCTGGGGTCTTGGGTTTGTGGGAGCCCACTGGGGTCTTGGGTTTGCCCTGTTACAGAAGCTCCCTGTGGCTGTGAATGCTGCCTGTGGCTGCCTGGCATACGCAGGAACTTGGGTGAGCCAGGGTCTGGATTCACCAAAGCCCACCAGGAGCCTGGTGCCAAGGACACCACTTGTGGTCACAAGAGCCACCTTGGGCTGTTGAAGACGGCAGCCCCTAGGCTGAGATGGGGCCCTGGGTTCCCAGGAGCCTGGTGGGAGCCTGGTGCCAAGGATGCTGCTTGAGGCCACCAGAGCTGGCATGCTCCAGGGTGAGCCAGGGGCCTGGATTTGCAGAAGCCTGCAGGGAGCCAGCTAGGTCCACGGGAGTCAGCCTGGCGCTGGGGCAGGCTGGCTAAGGTCAGGCAGAGTGGAGAAGTCCCTTCTCATTGGGAGGTGTTTGATTACTGATTCAGTCTGCTTATTTGTTACTGGTCTGTTCAAGATTTCTATTTCTTCATGATTCAGCTTTTGTAGGTTGTTTCTAGGAATTTATCTATTTTGTCTAGGTTATGCAATTTACGAGTGTACACTAGTTCAGAATAGTCTCTTCTGATCTCTTTCTTTCTGAAGCATCTGTTGCAATGCCTCCTCTTTCATTTCTGATTTAGTTTGAGTCATCTTTCTTTGTTTTCCTAGATATTTTATCTAAGGGTTTCTCAATTTTATTTTTTCCAAAACTCAACTTTTACTTTTATTAATCGTCCATACTGTCTTTCATTTTTTTTCCACTCTCCTCTTGGTGACTTCCATCCTTCTGCTAACTTTGGGTTTCATTTTTTCTTTTTTTAATGCTGTGTGTTGTAAGTCAGGTTGTTTCTTTGACATCTTTCTTCTCTTGTAATGTACAAGTTTATCACTATAAATTTTCCTCTTAGTACTACTTTTGCTGCAGCCTATAAGTTTTGGTGTGTTTATTGTTTCTTTTTTTTTTTTTAAAGATTTATTTATTTATTTTCGCCCCAAAGCCCCAGTAGATAGTTGTATGCCATAGTTGCACAGCTTTCTAGTTGCCGTATGTGGGACGCGGCCTCAGCGTGGCCGGAGAAGCAGTGCGTCGGTGTGTGCCCGGGATCCGAACCCGGGCCACCAGCATCAGAGAGCACGCACTTAACCGCTAAGCCACAGGGCTGGCCCATATTGTTTCTTTTTGTGTGTGTGTGATGAAGATTGGCCCTGTGCTAACATCTGCCAATCCTCTTTTATTTTATTTTATTTTATTTTTTGCTGAGGAAGACTGGCCCTGGGCTAACATCCGTGCCCATCTTCCTGCACTTTATATGGGATGCCGCCACAGCATAGCTTGCCAAGCGGTGCGTTGGTGTGCACCCGGGAACTGAGCCGGCGAACTACGGGCCGCCGCAGTGGAGCGCACGCACTTAACCGCTTGTGCCACCCGGCCGGTCCCTATTGTTTCTTTTTGTATGTTTTGAGCTGTTTTCTAATTTCCCTTTTGATTTCTTCTTTGATCTACATTTTTTGTGTGTGAAGAAGATCAGCCCTGAGCTAACATCCATGCCAATCCTCCTCTTTTTGCTCAGGAAGACCGGCCCTGAGCTATCATCCTTGCCCATATTCCTCCACTTTATATGGGATGCCACTACAGCATGGCCTGACAAGCATGGGTTGGTGCGTGCCCAGGATCCGAACCCAGGCCGCCAGCAGCGGAACACATGCACTTAACCGCTACAGCACCTGTCTGCACCCTGATCTACTTTTAAGTTTAAGAGTTTTTGTTGAACTTCCACATATTATGAATGTTCCAGTTTTCCTTCTGTTATTGACTTCTAGTTTCATGCCATTGTGTTTAGAAAAGTTACTTGGTATTATTTCAGTCTTCTTTAATCTTGTTAAGACTTGTTTTGTGACCTAACATGTGATCTGTTCTGGAAAATAGTCTGTGTGCCCTTGAGAAGAGTGTACATTTTGTTGCTGTCCAGTAAAATATTCTGTGTGTGTCTGATAGGTCCATTTAGTATTTAATGTTTTCATGTCTGCTATTTCCTGATTTTCTGTATGGATATTCTATCCGTTAAAAGTGGTCTTTGAAGTCTCCTACTATTTGCAACTTATATACGTGAGAAGGCTCTTATATTGGGTATATATAAAGATCTCTTAGAACTCAATTATAAAAGACAAGTCAATGAAACGGGGTAAGCAACTGGAATAGACATGTCTCCAGGAAATACATAGATGACCAATAAGCACAAGATAGTTGCTCAGTATCATTAATTATTAGGAAAATACAAATTCAAAGCACAATGTGATACTATTTCACACTCAAAATGAAGGCTATATTCAACATAATGGAAAATAACAAGTGTTGGTAAAGATGTGTAGAAAGGGAAACCCACACACATTACTGGTGGGAAAGTAAAATGATGCAGCCACTGCAGAAAACAACTTGGCATTTTCTAAAATCTTAAACCTAGAATTACCATTGACCTGGAGAGGCCCATGGTAGATATGTCCAAAAGAGCAAACTTGCCCATAGACATTCAAAGCAACAGTGTTCACAATGGTCCAAAAGTGAAACAAACCCAAATTTCTATCCAGTTATCACTGCATAAACCAAATGTGGCCTATTCATAATATAGGATATTATAAGCCATAAAAAAGAATTAAGTACTGCTACATGCTCGGCCATGGGTGAATCTTGAAACGTGTGCTCACTGAAGCCATCCACAAAGGCAATAGATAACAGGATGCCATTTGAATGAAATGTCCAGAATAGGAAAATCCATAGGGGGAGAAAACAGATGAGTTGTTTCCATGGGTTTGGGTTAGCAGAAAATAGATTGTGAATGAGTATGGGTTTGTTTGGGGGTGTTGAAAATGTTCTGGAATTAGATAGTGGTGATAGCCACACGACATAATCATTGTGCTAAAAGCCACAGAAATGTATACTTTGAAATACTTAAAACGGTGTAGTCTATGTTAAGCAGATTTTCCACATAAAAATTTTGAATTTTTTAAGTTAATCAGGGTATTGGTTAATTTTAAGTTGCCTGGTATATTTAATAAGTGTAATTAGTGGAGTTATTAGGGGTGGGGCAAGTTGTAGCCAAGAGAGTAAACATCCGACGAGGGCTATAGTAACAAATCCTATGACTATACAAGCAACAGTCTAAAATCCAGTCCATTTCCATTGTCCCCAACTTGGAGAGACCAGCCATGAAAATAGGTCAGTGACCTCGGGGGCCTTTGGTATCTATTCAAAGATTTGGGTAATATTATGCAATATTTTAACCTCTTGGGCCATTTGGTGGAGGTAGGTTTGAACTTCTCTGTTGATGTACACTCAGCAAGTGTGGTTCTAGGAAAGGCACTAACCCCTCCTTCCTTGGCCGGTATAGACAGTCTAGGGCCAGGCCATTTTCTAAAACCATTTAGGCGAGAGACTCATGAGAGTGTTGTTCAGGGGTTAGGATATGTTCCTATGGAGTTGTTGTCCATGTTCTGTTAAGGTTGTTGATACTTCTTAGTTGCCTCAGTTTCCTGATTTTGTGTGGGTAGGGCCACCGCACCTGTGCCCAGTCCAGTCAGTCAATCCTAGTAGAACTGAACACCCAGTGCTATAGGTCTGACATTGTTTCTATGGGTTGGTAGTAGCCTGTCAGGGCAGGAAACTCAGGGGACCTGCGACCTGAGGGAAGCAGGCTGAGAGAGAAACAATAGTGCGTTGCACAATATAGCCTGGAGAAAGCTGCTCAGAGAGCTGGGGAGGAGAGACGCTCACTGGGTGAGAGCCTTGTGATATCAGCCCACAGTGAAACCCAAAAGTGGATGCTCCTGGTGTGAAATACTCCTTAGGTGACTTGAGGTAAAATAATTTGCACCCATTCACTGGTTACCTGTGCTATATGATTTCAAGGGGTATGGTTAAAGTGTTTGTCGGCCAAGAGCTGTTTGTGCCTGGGCACAAAATCACCAAGGTGGCCTCGAAGGCTACCCCAAAATGACCCCTCAAGGAGCAGTTGGGGCAGAAAGTGGGTGGAGCATTTTGAAGGAATCCTGGGGCAAAGATGTTGTTCGATGGAGTTGGCTACAACTGAGTCTCTCTGCAGGGTAAGCCCTTCAGCTGGGGTACAGTAGGTGATTGGAGGCCAAGTGACAGACCCTGTGACTCCTGATTCCCAGTGCACGGTTAGACCTCTAAGCCCATTGGACATAAATGGTTGTGGTGTTTGTGAAGCATCTTGCTGGCAGTGTGGAAAGTATAGGGGACGTGTGGTGGGAGACGTCATGATAGTGTCGGGAGGAGCTGTGTGTGAGATTACAGTGTTGAGGGGGAAGGACTGGAGGCAGGTGCAGTGGGTGTGTGACTAACAATGGTCAATGAAGGGACAGCCGGGGTGTAACTGGGGAAATCAGGGACCAGCAGAAGTAATGTGTTTAAAACAAGACACCAGGGCAGGCCCAGTGGCTTAGCTGTTAAGTGCGCACGCTCCACTACTGGCGGCCTGGGTTCGGATCCCGGGCGTGACCGACGCACCTCTTCCCCAGCCATGCTGAGACTACATCCCACATACAGAAACTAGAAGGATGTGTAACTATGACATACAAATATCTACCTGGGCTTTGGGGAAGGAAAAAAGGAGGAGGATTGGCAATAGATGTTAGCTCAGAGCTGGTCTGCCTCAGGAAAAAGGAAGAGGAGGATCAGCATGGATGTTAGCTCAGGGCTGATCTCCCTCACAAAAAAAATAAATAAATAAAATAATAAAACAAGACACCAGGCCCTAATAGAGCCACTTAGCCTAAGTCTCACGTCAACAAGCCGAGATTTAATTAGACTTTTTGCCCTCCCAGGAATAGAATCATAAACCAGTCAATTGGGAATCGCCTGATGAGCAGCAGGTAGGTCGCCTTCCTAATAGAGCCCTGCCATCCCCTAAAGGAAGGTAACCTTGCCGTAACCAACCCTCTTTTTGGTGTAGTGTAATTTCCTTGTTCCTGCTCCCTTCTGCCTATAAAAGTCTTTCATTTTGTACAGCTCCTTGGAGCTCCTTTCTCTCTGCTAGACTGGATGCTGCCTGATTCATGAACTGTTGAATAAAGCCGATAAGATGTTTAAAATTCACTCAGTTTTATTTTGTTTTGTACCAGTTTGGTGGCAGCAGTGGGATCCAAAGGAGACATCTGATGGCTTAGGGGATGAGAAACACAGGCAGTGGTACCTGCAAAACCTTTGAGTTCTCCATCTTTGTCACTGATTCTGAGAGCCGTGGGTAAGTTCCTCTCAGCAAGTGCTGTAGAGAAACACAGCAGGGGGCTGTGAGGGAGGGTTGGGCGTCACTTGGTAGAAGGGTCTGAAAGGCCTCAATAGGGTGACATTTGCTGGGACCAGAATGACAAGAGGGAGCCAGCCCTTCAGGGGTCTGGAAGCAGTGTGTCAGGGAGATGGCACCACCGGTCCTGAGTCTCACAGGCAGAAGTGAGTTTGGCCAGAGGAGGTCAGAAATATGGCCAGTGCAGCTGGAGGGAGGCTGGGAGGAGAGAACAGGAGCTGGGGTGGAAGGTAGGGCCAGGGCCTGGTAGGCTGTGTCAGTTACCTTTCCCTCTCTGACTTCATTGCCCCTAACCTTGCTTTTCAAAACTACAAATGTTGACTATCTCACAATTTGTGTGTATCAGCAATGAGGCACGTTTTAGCTGGGTGCCTCTGCCTCACTGAGTTGAACAGGTTGGGGCTGTGGCCTCAACTGAGGCTCAACTGGGGGAGGACAAGCCCCCAAGGTCACTCTCAGCCTTCAGGGTTCAGTTTGGACTGAGAGCCTGAGTTCCTTTCTGTCTGTTGGCCTGGGCACCCCCGTGCTTCTCTCCTCTATAGGCCTCCACATTGGGCAGTCCCAAAACACTGGTATTTGATTCCTCAGTTACAGGGATTCGACAGAGTGAGAGAGAGAGATGGAACATGAGAGAGGGAGTAAGAGGAAGTGAGAGACTTGTGTAGTTAAAATTTAGACAAGACATCCCATCACTTTGGCTCTTATTATGTTCAGAAGCCAGTTACTAACCACTTAGTGGCTCCACAGGGATGGCTATGCCATGAGTGGGGTTTACTGGGTACCATTGTGGAGGCTTCCCACCTCATAGGCCAAGATGAGGCCCTTGGGTCTCATTCTCCATAAAACAGGAAACAGTTGAATGGTTTTATGCCACAGAAGGCAGTATCTAAATTTCCGTTAGTTTCAAACCCCTCATGATGCTGACCTGAAAATGAGGCCAAGTTGGAAGTGACTATTCCAATATCACATTGCTAGAATCCAGGCCTGTTTTGAGTGGTGTTCTGTGCTACCTGTCACCCCTTCTTGTTATTCTTCCATCTCTAAGTTTGTGCCTTAGGTACATGTGACACCAGCCCACAGGGGTAATAGATATTATCTCATATACACCGGGTGAGGTCCCTAGGAAGTAGATTCTAGCCTGATCCCCATGGTGCAGGTTTGGAGACTAGGGAGGACCTGAGAGGCACAGGGACTTTCCCAGGATGCAGAACTGGTAAGAAAGAGGAGGTCTGCATTCATCTCTGTCTCCTCAAAGCTAGGACCTGAGTTAGGTTTCCAGGGAACTGTGGCTAGGGCTGTGTAGGCTCCTTGTGTACAGTTCAGGAAGTGACATGAGAGAGGAGGGTGAGCAGCCCGGGCTCAATGGGCAGCTCTGGAGAAATCTGATTGAGGTAAGGGTCCCAGGTAAAGGAATCTTGAAAAATGACCCCATCTCCTTGGTCCTAGGCCTCAACAGATCTTAGAACTCTGGTAACCAGGCACCCACAGTCCCCCATCCAGCTCACTTGAATGGAGACAGCCAAGAAGCAAAAATGTTTTGTTGTTGTATCCAAACTTTTGCAGGATCTGGCCTCAAAAAAACCCAGAAAGAGAATCTTTTTGATTGTTGCCGATGTTGGCTCAGCCCTCATCCCTGACGCCTCTGGGTGTCTGACAGGAGGCAGTGAAGGGTAACATGGGGGAGCCCAGGAAAGGCTAGTGCAGGCCAGGACACAACGGTGATCCCACCTGATCAACCCCACACTCCAGGCCCCTCATAGTGTGTGTGTGTGTGTTTGTGTGTCTGTGTGGAGTGGGGAAGGCAGGGTATGTGGGACAGGCCATTCCTAAGCAGGAGCTTGTTGTTAGGTGTCGGAAACCTGGTGGGTCTGTCACGTTCATACCCCAGATCATGGCTGACAGCATGAGAAGGTGAGCTCCTCTACTCGTATATTATTGAGCCCTAGAGGTTTCATTTCCTTCCCTCCCTGACCAAAGATCTTTGCCAGGATGCCCTCTGTGCCTGAACTGAGGAGCAGACTTTCTCTTGGGGGTTGGCCTCAGTGGCAGTGTGCAGGCCACCCCTGATTCCCTCTGGCCCAGCTCCCAGGCAGTCTTTGCAGAACTCCACTCAGGAGGTCGTCGAGTAGCTGCCCAATGGTTTCAACTCCACCAGCTCACTAGACAAGGAGCAGGTACATGAGGCCACCCACACCATCCAGTGCTGCTCTGAGATGAGAGCAGGAGCAGAGGGCCTCCACACTCAGGACCTTGAGATGATGGGGTTGGACCAGAACTAGGGTGGGACCAGTCAGGGGCTGTCTCTTTTTCAAGCTAAAGGGGACGTACATGCAGGTAACCTTGTCTGGTTCAGAGCTGTGCTCCCTTGACCCTATTTCCCTTGTCTGTTGTGAGTTTAGGAGGCCACTGAGGCAGAGCCAGAGGCTAAAGGGGACTGCAGGCTGGCTATTCCTGGAAGAGAAGTGGGATCTTTCCTGTATTTAGAAGGACACATGGAAAGTCAGCTATGTGAGTGAACCTTTCTCTTTATCCCGCTCCAGAGTCAGCTCCAGAGTTTCAGCCAGCAGCAGAAGCAGAGCTGTGGGCAGTGGTGGAGGTAGAGCTGGCTTCAGCTCCGTTGACACCACCCCCTCTAGCACTGGAGCCAGTGTCCCCTCTACCAGCAGTGTTGGAGGTGGAGCAAGGGCCAACATGGGCTCCAGCAGGAGTGGGAGCTGCTGAGTTGGAGTCACCTGGACCATCATTTCTAGTGGGAAGTCCATCTCCACCTGTGGCTAAGAAGTGTGAGAAGAAGCCCAACCTACGGCCTTCCCTCCTAAGCTGGTGGTGGAGCAGTTGATCGTGATGGATGCAGTGAGCAGCTGGGCTCTGAGGGCGGGGTGGGGTAGGCCTTCCCTCTGCCATCGTTGCCCCAGACCTCATCCAGTCTCCTATGATCTGGGCCCGAATCCTGGCTCCACTCCTTACCAACCATACGACCTGGGCAACTTTCTGAACCCCTAAGCCTTTGCTTTCCACCTGCAGAGCGTAGAGGTGGACACTAACAGGACCTGCTGCACAGAGTGGCTGTGCCGGCTCCTTGAAGAGAAGGAAGGGTGAGCAGGGCCTGGCACATCAGTAGTGGAGGGGAACTCACTGTATGCAGCCAGGTCCCTGGTGGCCCAACCGTCTGCTCAGGAAGCTCAACAGCCTCAGGACTTATTAGACACCTGATGTGTACTCCACTACAAGGGAGACAGACAAGGCCCGTGGTTGTAGCTGCCAGGGGAGAATGTGCATCAGAATGGGGAGTGTGACCAGAGGGGGATCAGTGTGTTGGAAGATGCCCCCTTGGGATGAGCCGAGGTGAGCCACCATCTGGAGCTTGGAGTTAGCCAGGACGGGCTGGATGCAAATGTCCCTCTCCCTTCCCTGCCAGTATTGGGTCCTGGGTCATCCTCTGTGTACCCTCAGTGGACAGAGAAGAAAAGCCAGGGACTCTCACAAGGCTCGGGCCACATCATGAGCTTCCTGAGCTCCAGCTCTAAACTGTGACCCCTGTGTGGGACTTTTGGGGATGTGGACACAGAGCTGGGGTGTGGCAATGTTGGGTGACACTCCCCCTGTTCCCCAGGAGCTCTTCTGGAAGGTGGTGCCCTCTCAGTGCCTGGGCTCCACCTGGGGCAAGAGGAACAAGCCAAGCAATGAGCACCTGGCACACACCGTCCGGGCCACCATCGACCACTTCAGAAGGGTGGCCAGCCTCGTCGTCACCACCTGCCTCGGGGACCCGAGCATGATGGCCCAGGACAGGGTGAGGGTGGTGGAGCGCTGGATCCAGGTGGCCCAGGTGTGCTGTGGGAGGCCCAGTGGAGCCCCTCTCTGGAGCCTTGGGAACTGCCTCCACCTTTATCAGATCCCAGGATTGCAGTGTGTGGTCTAAGCCCCTGCAAGTCCCTAGGCCCTTCTTGCCAGGGGAATGCTGACCTTGACTCCAGGTCCCACTGCAGGGATGCTCACTTCCTACCTGGCTCCCTCCCTGGGTTGAGCTAAAATCCTCCTCCTTGTGAGTGTTGCTCTTTGGGTCCTAAATGTGCCCTTCTGGGGCTCCCTGAGCATCTGTCTCATCCAGGAGAGGAGATTTAAATAGAAGGGGACTGAAGCTAGAGCAAGCAGGGCTCCAGCGCCCCACCTCACAGCTCATTCTCTTCCCTTCCCCAGGAGTGCAAGATCCTGAAGAACTTCTCCTCGCCCTGCACTGTCATCTCTGTTCTGCAGAAAACATCCATATGCCACCTGAAGAACACATGGGGGAAGTTTCCTGGTGGGTAGGCCTCTCTCCATAGGAGGACCAGGGTGGATGGGGGATCTCCCGTACGTCTGCCATTGGCCCCTCAGTCAGCTGGGAACTCCTGGGTGGCAGCAAATGCTTGGAACAGGGCCTGCGCCTCAGCGGTGGGTCTCTAAGTCTCCTGGTGTCCTTAGTGCACCAATTCTGCTTCAGGATTCGGTTTCTCTAAATGCCAGGTACTGGGTTGAGCCACATTGGAGATTTTCAAGTGTTTATAGCAACAGAACTCTATGCCCAGTTGAAACTGAAAGTGGTCAAAAGAGAGCTGCTCTGTATAGCGGGGGAATGGAGACCCCAGTGACCAACAGGAGAGCCCCCTCCCAGTCTCACAAGACCTTAGCCCTCAGAGGAGCCCAGTGAGAGCACTCCTCCAGGCAGTTTGAATCTCTCAGGTTGTCAAAGAAAAAGATTTGCACTCAGACCCCTCACATTATCCCTAAATTTATCCTTCCCTCTTTCCCCTCTCCTCAGGGAGCGCTCTGAAAAACTTAAGGAGCACTATAGCCAAGACGAGTCCTTGAGCAGAGAACTGATGACCAAGGTAGAGTGGAGGCTGGGGGTCTGGAAAGAGGGGAAGGGCCACGGGGGGAGGGGGACTGGGCAAGCTGTGGTTTTGATAGTTTCTCACTTGAGCTTTCTCTGAAACGTTCCCATCTATCTTCTCCAGGTTAACAAGCTTAGGGATCTGTTTGGCCCATGGGCAGGTGGGGTGCCGTTTGTGGGCAGGAGGCCCTGGTCATGCGACACAGTGGTGTTGGCTGTGCTGTTCCAGGGCGAGTTGCCCAGCTGGCGCCATCAGCAGATTTCTGGCTTCCATGCACTTCCGTCCTGCTGAATGTAGCTTCTCCCAGACTGTTGGGTGGTTGGGTGGGTTTATCCCTCAGCCTAAACCTGTCCTCAGGAAGCCAGGCCCCTGCTGCTCCTTCTATCTTCACCATGTCTCCAAGGGGAGAGCACACTGCCTACCCCAGGGACGGGCACAGCAGGGAATTCCCCTGGCCCAGGTGGACAAACAAGATGCTCATCCTTGGATCTGAACAGCTGGACCAGAGACAGATGTGTGTGCGTTCTGCGACCCCTTCTGGACGCCTAGAACAGTCACTCGAGTCAACAACGGAGTCTCACCTGAATGCCTGGTTGGCAATGACATATACCCCAGGTGGCTTATGAGTAGCGCCTAGGCAACTGATAGATTCTTAGTGGATCCTGCTGAAAGGAAGTTAGGAGCTTCATGTAAACAGGGAAGCAAAATGTCCTCTCACCCCTTCCCTGTTGATCAGAGGTGGCACCTTGGGGGTCCAGTTTCTGAGTGGATAAAGAAAGAGTTCAGTGCAGGGGAATATCCTGAGTGGTTCCTTGGGGAGGAGAAGGGTTTGACATTGCCTCTGTCCCAGCCTGGGGGCCAGACACTCCACGAGACTAGGGCAGGCAGGAGCCATTCAACCAGACTCCCAAGACACCACATCCTCTCCATCCACGCCTCGGCCCACGACCAAGCTTCGAGAGCTCGGAGGTCAGGACTGTTGTCAGTGGTGGGGCTGGGGGTTAGGTGAGGATTTTGGAACAGGGTCTCTGGCTGGGAGGGCCAAGTGGCCTCTCCTCTGTGGCCCCTGAGCAACTCACTGCCCCTGTTTGGGCCTCTGTCTCCCCATCAGGGAAATGGAAGGATGGTGATCGTGTGGTGCAGGCCTCACGTGGGGGTGATGAGGTAAGAGGGAGGAAAGGAATGTGGGAGTTTTCTGCCTGCTCCCTGGAGGGGTGAGGGCAAGAACAGTGATGACAGTCATGCGACAGTGAGTCCTCAGGAGAACCTGTGAAGTAGCTGGAGTTCTCACACTTTCCAGATGAGGAAACAGGCTCAGGGAGTCCAGGACGCAAGCCCAAGCTTACACTCAGAGAGTTGAAACTGGGCTTGTTCTGGAATCACAGGACCTTGGAGGGTGGAGTGGCATTGGTACCAGTTGACTCGAGTCAGATATCCAGTGTCGGAGGCGAGTGGTGCTGGAGAGAAATGCGGTGAGGGGACTATGGCCTCACTGACACTGTCCTCGACCCTGACAGGAGGGGCCTTCCACGTTTGCCCCCCGGAAATCAACCCCCAGAGGGTGCAGGAGAAGGAGCAGCAGCAGCAGCAGGTGAGTGTGCCTGTGGGGGAGGGGCTCTGCGTTCCCAGCTGGAGGCCTCAAATCAAGAGAGGAGGGCCCTTTCTCTTGGTGCCACAGTGTCCGAATCCCCCAGTAGAAGTGACCGGGATGGCCTGGAAGAGCTGGTGCAGGATGGGTTTGTTGTGGGGAGGGACAGGGACCGCATACCCTGTGATTTGCTAGAAGCCTGCCCTGGGAGAGGAGGAGGAGGAGTGTGGTGTTCTTGGGGTGTGAAGCAAGGAGGAATTGAGGGGAGGCTAGTAAGGGTCCTAGGCTGTTCCCCGTGGGAACCCTGGGGTGGGCCAGGAGGCTGTGGCTGTGGACTTTTCAGGGGAGGGTCTGCAGGGGGTCGACTTGAGAGCAAGGGCTCATCCCACCCGCACCCCAATGTCACAAGGTGTCGTCCCCTATCTTGGCACTTTCCTTGGTGACCTGCTTATGCTGTGTCTGGCGATGGGTGATTATCTCGAGGTGGGTGAACCTGAGGCCAGGCAGGAAGGACCACGATCCTGAACCTTGGGATGCGGGAGCCCCCGAAATGTGCTCCGAGCTCTCAGCACTTGACACATCTCTCCTGGGAGCCTCGCAGTGGCCCCTGGGAGCTGGGGCATCAGGCCCATCTTAGAGATGAGTGAACAGAGGCTCCACCTGAGACACCCATTCCGGTTCCCCAGGCTGGGGAAACTCAGAGCTGCCTGATGGCACAGCCGCGTGAGGTTTTATCTGAGCTGGACTCAGCCTCTAACTCCCATGTTCCCCATGGAGGGAGAGAGGGGTCGGCCCCCCCCCAAGTCAGGCAGCACATATGTGGCTGAGCAGTCCCCTCTGCCTGAGGCCTCAGCCTCCAAGTCTGTCATCAGAGAGGGTTGTGCTGCCAGGTCCCTCAGCCTCCCCCCATGTCCTCCTTCTCTGGAGCCCAGAGCCCGGCCTAGGTCCAAGTCCTGTTTTCTCTGCATGCTCCGCCCCCTCTGGGGACCTGGCAGTCGGGCACCATGAGAAGGGGTGGACATAAGGGGCTAGTCAGTCTATGGCATTCTGTCTGATGGACTCTGGCTCTCCACCTTCCAGGGGAATGAGATCAACCTTAAGAAAGGGACTGAGGTGAGCAGCTGTGGCACTCCCTGCAGGGGAGGGGAAGGAGGTGGAAATCAGAGACCCTCTGGGCAGAACAGTCCCTGGTTCCACCCCCTGTATCTTACATTGAGTGGAAGACTTCGATAACAGAGAAGTGGGAGACCCATCCAATTGGCGGGTTGGTTGAGGGGAGGATAGCATCAAGGATAACTTCCTGGAGGAGGGGCTGATTATTCCCATTCTGAGAACAGGTAGAGCCTGGATAGAACTGGTGGGAAGGAGCGTTGCCAGGACTGGTCCCCTGCCCCACCCCTCACCCCCCACAAGGCCCCTGCAGCATCCCCCACCCAGGCCCTGTGTGCATCCTCTCCTTCCCTCTGGTCCCAGGAATACTGAGTCATGAGGGAGATGCTGCTGCTCCCAGTGGTTGCAAAGAATTACAACCAGAGCTGGAGGAGTGATTTGGGGCCTGATTCCAGGACATGGAGCTGCTCAACGAGAATGATAGTTGAGGCTGTGCAGGAGTTGAGTGAGGGCAGGGGTGGACTCTCCATGTTGGCCAGTCCAGAGAGCCTGTCTCCATGGCCCCCTGCTCAGCCCCAGGCCTTATTGCTTGGCGAACTCTGGGACACCCAGACTCCAGCTGCTGGGAAGGCAGTGGGGGGATACCTGAGGTGTGGCTCCTGGTAGGCTCACAGGTGTCTCTCTGCCCTGTAGCTACAGCCTGTCCTGCCTGCTGGATCCCCAGATCTAATTGGCCAGCAGAATATTCAAGGCCAAGAAGAGCCGGCCATCATCAACTTCAGGGGTGAGTGAGTGTCTGGGCTGGGGTGACTGACTCCTAGGAGTTCAGTAAAGCTTTGAGCTAAGCGTGTCCTTGGGGAGTCCGATAGCTGGCACTGGGATCCCAGCTCCACTACTGAGCAGTCCTGTGACTGGGGTGACTCTCTTCAGCTTCCTGAGACTCCGTTTCCTCCTCTGTGAAATAGGTGATAGTAAACGATTTCTCCCGTGGCAGGGACAAGTGGGGTACTGGTGGCTAACAGCACTGAGCACAAGGTCTGCAGCACCCAGTGCAGTGGGGACAGGGTGGGTGGCCATGATTCTGAGGGAGGCCCCCCAAGATAACCCGACTCTTCTACTCAGCCCCCAGGCCCCAATACCGAGCCCCATACCAGTGGCCGATCACAGCCCCATCCTCAGCAGCCGGGACACAGCTGGGAAGCTTGCGATGCACCGGGCCAGCTCCTCCCACCTGACAGGAAGGGGAGCATTGTAAGCTGATTCCTGGAGTCCCCTGAAGCCCAAGAGAGAGAGGACGACCCCATCTCAGCTCCCTGACATCCCCCAGCACCTATGAACCCATTGGGGAGGGACAGTAGTTATTTGTTGTAAATAATAAATGCCATGTTTGAATATTATATTAAAGTCCTGTTCCCTTTACAGCCTGGAACTTGTGGTGTGGTTCTGTCGCTTTCTGTAGGCATGTGAGGGAGACACAGAATCTCACATTTCTCCTTGAATCAAGAACTCTTCCGAGTCATCAGCTTATTATATGTGGGAGAAAGGAGAAGGGCCATCCCCTTCTCTGGCTAGTGGGGACAATCCCAAGTCCCCCTAACACCGAGGACCAGTTCATTTCAGTATCATTCAGCTCCTCCAGGAGCAGACACAGCCCACCACCCCTTCTCCTGAGATTTAAAGGTTGAAGGTACTTTCACAGGCAGAGAAAAAAACCACTGAAATGTGGGTGACTTTAAAACAGCACTACGCAGGACCATGTCATGCCACAGGCAGGGGCTGCCTTCCTAATTCTGGAGGAAGAGGGAATGTTTTCTGCTTCTCTTCTTGAGGTTTCTTTTGACCAAATTTTAGGAACTTGTTGTTTTCTAGTTCAATCTCTGGGAATATATCAGCTCTAAGTGGAGAAAACAATGGAAAAAGATCAAAATGTGCACGTTGAGAGGACAAGACCCGCGGAAGTTCATTTGCAGATGGACTATAGGCAGGCAGGACTTTCCCTCCTGAGGGCCCTCTAGGGGCTCCATGTTCACCTCTGACCTAGATTTGAATCCTGCTGGAATCCTTGTCCAGGACCCTGAATTCCTTTTCCTGCTTGATTTGTATCCAGGAGGAAAGATTTGTGATGCAGCTTTTAAGGCTACAGCTGGGCCTTGTTACATAAACATTACTGCTCCCTGTGAACTAGGATTTTCAGCACCCCTGCCTTCCTTATGCAATTCCCTTTAGGACAGAATTTCCCTAGAAAGCCCCAAACCTCCTCCCTGACTTGGCCTGATGGATCCCGAGTGAGCTCTACTTTGCCAGGATAAGGGACCATAATCCTGGCCAGTCAGTGACCCCACATTGTCCCTTGCTGTCCAAGGTGACTTCTGAGCCCGTGTTCTTCTGAGGTCCATGGTCTTGGACAATCCTCAAGTTTACACACTCAGTGTTGGTGCTCCAAACTCGTCCAAATGGGGCAACTGGGCCCAAGCCCTTAAAGTGTGTCAACCCTGGGTGTCTGTGATTTTTTCCCCAGTCTTGTGTTGTGGTTACATTACAACCACCTGCTGGGGTGTGAACCCTGTTTGGAGCTTTGAAAGATCAGGTATGACGGAGGTGTGGGGGGCTCCAGCAGGGAAAGCCACGGAACTGATGATCCATGGACGTACATGAACACAGCCTTACCAATTAAAATACTGAAATGCTCCCCATCTGATGGTGAATAGACACTGCTCTGAGCTCACACCGAGAACCTACCACATGACTAGAAGCTTTCAAAGGGTTACTAAGTGGCATTTTGAAGCTCTTCCCTTGGGAACACCCTGTAAGACGAGGGCCAGATGAATCGCTTGGCACTTGTGAGTTATCGCCTCCTTTCTGATGGCTGCAAGTGTCACCCAGACACACAGGTTGGACTCTGTCAGGGAAGCCTTCTCAGGACAGCCAGAAGCTGAGGATGAATTCTGGTTCCCGGCATCCCAGGCCCTTCCTGACACAGCATAACCACCCAGGAAAGTGGTTTGGTAATGAAAAAACTGGGAAGGCCATACTTTCCCTCCAAAGAGAAAGCGAAGTGCCAACAGTGAAAGATTGATCCCCCAAATAGACAATTGAATCCCAACAAGCAGTGGGTTCTTGTCAGATTACTGATGCTGAAAAGGCCTCTTTTGATAATAGCACGATCCCCCAACTGCCGTGTCCATCTACATGAATAAAATTTCCAACACATATGGATCTAAAAAACTGAGGGAAATCTGGTATTTCCTTAGATGCAACTCTGAAGTAGCATGCAACAAAGAACATAAAAATGGAGACTTAGAAGTAAATATCTAATTTGAGAACATAGACATCGAAGTGCTTTTGAAATAATATTTTGGAATCTATTGGAATATTACACAAAAAGAATAATCCACTTTAAGTAGGTTTTACTGTGACTGTGGGGAAAAACTGAATCATCCCGTGACGTTGATAACTCTCTGCTGACTTGAAAGTAAAAATAAATAATGTGCATAGTAAAGGAAAATGAGAGAACAGCATGAAAAAAGATTTTTCTGTCCTCGCCTGAAACTCAACCTCTCACCTCAGAAAGAAACCACTGTCTATATTTTCTATTTCATGCAGCAGAGTTTAATAAAAGAAACGTATTGGTATGTTTTAAAGTTTCAAGAGCTCAAAGCAAGGAAACATTAGGGACGCTGCCAAGAGACCTCACTGAGGTGCCTGCTCCATTTCATCTGCTGTCAGGACGTCCTTCTTGGCCCCTCACTTTCTCTGCCTCGCTAGCAAGTCTGTCCGCCATCAGTGCTACCACCAGTCTCTCTCCTGTGCTCTTCACTGCCCTTTCCTCCTTCCTGATACCTTCCTCAGTCGCCAGAAATTGTTGACAGTGGAACTGTGGAATGCCCAGATCAGCTCCTGGAATCATCTCTGCCAAATCTGAAGACCGGCAGGAGTGGGCATGGAACCTGGAGTGCAGACTACCTGCGAGCACACCTGGCAGGGATTCACCTGTGTGACTAGGTGCAAGTTTTTGCAACGCTTTGGCAAGATTGAAAGGACTTACCAGTTGTCCTGCATTGCTGCAGGCCTGGAGTCCTTGCGGTCTCTCGGGCCAGCAGACCTGGTGGGGCTGGTCCAAAGTGTCCTCCCAGAGACCCGTCACTGCCAGAATGGGATGGGATTCTAGTATCCGGCCTCTTGAATATGTCACTGGACATCCTCAAAGGGTTGAAGATGCTTAAACCAGGCTTTGGTTTGGACTGGTTCCCACAGTTACACTGCTTCCTCTGTGAAGATGTGACTATCATCCTTCTTTTCCTTTTACCCTACAAAAGTAAATCATGAAATTGGGTCAAATGACAAAGGAACCCTGACTTTTTAGGACAATTATCCTGGTTGTTTTGTACTTCCACCCTCCCTCTGTCCTCCAGGGATAGATCTGACTTGTGTCCTGGGATGTCATCAGGCAAATTTGCATCAAGAACAGAAAGCTCCAGGTCAAAATTCAAGGCTACTCCAGATCATTTCTCCTCCCCCATCCTGTTAACACCCCTCCCTGTTTGAGTGTGTTTCTATTATATTCTTGTCCTTGTCACTCTAAACCGCACAAGTCCTGACACTCCCTCTCAGGGCAGTCGGTCCCCAAACCTTTACTAAATCCCAAATCCTACCATTTCTGTGTTTTCTGACTACTCATTTGCTTAATCCATTGACCACTTGGTGTTCATAGAAGTTAAATCAATAGTGACATTATCAACCACCCCCTGTTAACGACTTACTCCCATATCCCAGATGTTCACATAATCCAAACAATTATGGTCAAAAGTAAATAATTCAGAAAACGTATTCAGTCACCACAAATTCCTGATCTCTAATACTTTTATTCAAACACTCATACAGTAGATACCTGTCCCTCAAGATCAGAAGTAATGCCAGATCACCGATCCCCACCTTAAGTTCCTCCTACACCTATCAATCCTGGATTCCATGGACTATGATCTCAATACTTTCCTTGGAATAATAAAAAATTCCTTACCACTCATTTATGTTGTAAACCTCCAAACCAAGACGTTCCCAATTATCTGCCATGCCGTAGCTACTGCTGGTCTTATAACAAACTGAAGAAAAAACATGAAACATTATCTTTTGGTACCATTGTAAAAACAAAACCATCTGCATCAACTGGGAAGCACCCATAATGCCTGAAAATTTTGTTCTCTTTTTTTGTGTTGGGTCAATAACAAAAAGAAAAATCAATTAAAAAATGGGCAATGGACCAGAATAGACTTTTTCCAGTGAAGACATACAAGGGACCAATAGGTGTATGAAAAGGTGTTCGGCATCACTAATCAGGGAATGCAAATCAAAACCACAATGAGCTATCACTTCACACATGTTAAGATGGTGATTATCAAAAAAACTAAAGACGACAAATGGTGGTGAGGATGTGGAGAAAAGGAACCCTTGTGGGAATGTAAATTAGTACAGCCATTATGGAAAACAGTGAGCTTCCTCCAAAAATGAAAACTAACATATGATGCAGCAATCCCACTTCTAGTATATACCCACAGGAATTGAAATCAGGGTCTCAACGAGATACCTGCTCTCTAATGTTCATTGCAGCTAATTCACAATAGCCAAGACACGGAAGTAACATAAATGTCACTGATGGATGAATGGATAAAGAAATGCAATATTAGTCAACCTTGAAAAAAGAAGGAATTTCTGCCATTTTTGACAACATGGAAGACATTATGCTAAGTAAAATAAGGCAGACAGAGAAAGGCGAATACTCACTTATATGTGGAATCTAAAATAGTCAAACTCATACAAGCACAGGTTAGAATGGTGGTTACCAGGGGCTGGGGGGATGGATAAATAAGGAGCTGATAGTCAAAGGATACAAAATTTCTGTTATCAAGATAAATAAGTTCTGGAGATGTAGGACAAGCATAGTACCTACAGCTGACAAGACTGTATTGCATACGTCACATTTGCTAATAGAGTAGATATTAAGAGTTCTTACCACAGAATAATAGTACAAAAGGAGTTGAGAGAAAACTTTGGGAGGTGATGGATATGTTTGTGGCCTTGATGGTGGTGACAGTCTCAAGGGTGTATACTTAGGTCCAAATCCATCAAGCTGTATATGGAAAAGTAAGACATAATCGTTGATTCCTCTGCACCTTGAAATACACCGTGTCCTCATCACAAGAGAAAAAAATTTGTAACTATGTATGGGGATGGATGTTAACTGGACTTATTGTGGTCATCATTTCAACATATATACAAACAATGAATCATTATGTTGTACCCCTGAAACTAATATAATGTTGTATGTCAACATTACCTCAATAAAGACAATATAACAGAGAAAACCATTTGAATATTGTAAATGAGTTCAGTGAATCCCTGAAACTGCCCCATTCCCATATGAGAGTTACTGGAAGCAGAGAGGATGAAGTAAGATGGAAGAAAGTTGTACAAAACAGTAATCAAATTAAAATCATTTAAGTTGCTATGAGCTCCTTGTGGCAAAGTTCTATGAGCACTGATCATTCACCTTTTCTTGGAAAAGCATACTTTCAGATCCAACCCATAATAGTTTCATTATTTGCTCTAATAAGAAAATTTCAACTTAATAAATAAAACCAAAAGCATCCCTTATGTATGAATAAAGTTAGTGAACTTTACAGAGAAAAGAGCATATTTGCACACTCAATAAAGGAAACAGAAGAACTGAATGATGATTGATTCTCATTCAAGCTTATCTTTGAAAGCCAGTAAAACCAGGTTATCTTTTCAAGGATGTGTGTAGAGCTGTCAGCCTTGGAAGACAGAAATAGTGACCTCCTCTGGAGCAAAGGGCAGGCTTGCTTACTGCCCAGTATAATAGAAATAACACCCCTCCCTGGGGCAAAGGTCAGCAGACTTCCTGCCCATTATCAAAGATTTGAGTTCCTTAAGCTCTGAATTCTTGCAAACCTCTGCATGTCACCCGGCCCACTGTGTATCACCCTGTAAGAAGTGGGATTTAGTGAACCGGTGCAAATGCTGATACTCTGGCCACTGCTATTGCTGTGACATTAAGTCCTTTGTCTCTGACCCATGGGTCTCATGTCTTTTGCCAAGATCTATAAGACCATGGTAGGCTGACTTATTAACTTGCAGGTAAGGTAAAATATCAGGCCTTTCACAGTTCCTGACAAGCGCTTTAAGTAACTAGTAGTCCTAGGAACAGAGAGTTACCCAGAACAATATGCATGGATGGTCTTCATAGAAGACTTCATGCAACCAAAACTTTAATAAGGCTCTCTGACCTCTTTTATTTCTACCCCAATTAGAAGGAGAGGCACCAAGCTATTACAGACCTATGGCTTGTGCAAGCCACCTGGAGACCTAGTGACCAGAAACTTCCCATGGGGAGCAAAGACAGATGGGCATATTTCCAAAATGGACCCATCTGCCTCCCTATCATCCAAAAGACAGTACATTATCTTAATTTATGATGATTTCATTCATTAAAATCTTGTGATGGGCCAAAGATACACTTCTAAGAGGAGTGAGGCACATGGCAGTTGTCAGTAGATTAACAGATTTGGTGAATATGAAACTCTAAACTAAACTTAGTGTTCTAATCAATTATAAGGTACAACAAATTTAATTAGATCAATTAAATGATATTTAATGGTATGCCTGATTATTACTCTGCAATAATGATCAAGAAGCTCATATAAATAACTATAATTGGTCTTACTTTAAAATATGATAGTCAAGACTTTTTGAGATAAGCTGGAGAGAAGGTAGGGGAGAAATAGATAGCTGCTCTAAAGCCACTTTCAAGACAGCTGGATCTACATGTAACCCAGGAGATCGAGGCAGATGGCTGTGTGCCTAGATCCTCCCTGAACTGTGGTTCTCAGGGATGTCACGGGGCTGAAGCAGCTTTCTGAATTGTGTTTACATGTCCATGTGTACAATACCCCTGACCATGAGGATGAAACACCATTCAATCATCCCTTACACCCCTCTAATTTACAATTAGATTTCAAAATCATTGTATCATTACATGATCATTTATTCCTCAAACCTGTAGGATGCCGAGCTAAAAGAAAATCAAATTTCAATGGCTTCTTTTCTTTCAAGGACCAAGACGTTCTTTCACAGTTGGAATACGGATTAGAGGATAAATCCAAGTCAATGGAAACAACTTAAGAAATGAACAGAGGAATATTTCATTCCTATATATACACAGTTTTCACTGTGGCAAAAACAGAGTTACATTTTAAAAAATGAGAATTTTTTGAAATTTTATAGATATTAAAGACATTGTTTTGCTTATATTCCCTTTGGTTTACCAAATGAAACTCACTCTTTAATGGGCATTTCTAGCATTGAGTGCTAATAACAGCAGCTTTTTAAAATTCTTATTTTTCCCCGGTCAAAGACCAAGGGCAGAGGTCATCAAGAGGTCAAGTCTAATCTACCTACAGATGTGGCAGGCTTAACTATGGATGTTCAAGCCAGACATTGCCAGCAGAACCAAATCTCTTCACCCATAGGTGAGTTTTTACTAGTAATCACAGAGACTTAAGAATATCAAAGGAAATTCTGTGGTTTTTTTGTGTGTGTGTGTGAGAAGGACCAGTCCTGAGCTAACATCCAATGTCAATCCCCCACTTTTTTGCTGAGGAAGACCGGCTCTGGGTTAACATCCGTGCCCATCCTCCTCTACTTTATATGGGACACTGCTACAGCATGGCTTAAGAAGCGGTGCATCGCTGTGTGCCTGGGATCTGAACCGGCAAACCCCGGGCCGCTGCAGCGGAGTGTGTGGGCTTAACCGCTTGTGCCACTGGGCAGGTCCTCAAAGGAAATTCTTTATTAAGAACCAAAGTTATAGATTCCTATCTTGGGTTCATTACTTTGAATTTTTGACCCAAATCATATATATCGATTGGACCATGCTCAATTCTATGATCTTTGGAAGATTCAGCCTACAGCTGAAGAGAAACTGATGCGACACCAATATCTTATCCTCTCTGAAGTCCAACTGAGAGCCCCTGGAGTCAGAAGTTTTCAAGACAAGAAAAAGTCATCCTTCTGAACAGAGAGAGTAGAGGCTATTCAAACATTCAACTTTAAATTGTTAACATGACTCGTTAGAATGTGATGGAGCAAGCATAATACCTTCTAAGTTTCAAGATTTTTCTCCAGAATACTGAGATGGATGACCTTGAAGGCCAATTTCCCCATAAATGTATTTATTCAGTGATAAAATTAATTTCCCTATAAAATAATTCCCATAAAAATGTTAAAAATATATCATAGTCTCTCACTAAAAGGAAACAAAGCAAACTGAGCAGTTGAATAGCAGTGCAATAAATTCCATACAATGATCTTACTGCAGCGTTATGTACAATAGTGAAACTGGATATAATCCCATTTCTATCAAAGAAGAAGTAAACAGATTATGGTATTCCTGTTCTTTGGAATACCTCTAAAACATTTAAAATGGTAAGTTAGAATGATGTGCACTGATAACGGGAAACGTCTATGATATATGGTTTAGGAAACAGCAAATTGCAAAACGATGTAGTTATGTAATTTATGTTAAAAACTTTATGTGTGTTTATAAATACATAGGAAATGTCCAGAAGAATAAACCCCACCTTGTTAACAACAGTTCCCTCTGAGTAGAGGAGTGAGTTTTCAGGGAAGAGGATGAAAGTGGAGGGTTTCGCTTTCTATAGATCTGTGTAATTTGACATTTTTAACAGGATGTATTTCTTTCATAATTAGAAAAATGAGTGATGTGGCCATTTTGTGCAGGGCAACAGTATTATGTTCACCAGTCTCTGTACTGTATGTTACTGCACAGCACGGACTGTAGGAGAAAGCCCAGGGGAGCAATGAAGACAAAGAAGACATGACACCCGCAAAAAGAGTATTTCTACATAAACAAACCTTCCAGGCGAGTGATGGTCAGTGTCCACTGCTCCAGCTCTCGCAATAAACCTAGAACCTTCCCAGGATAAGCCGGAGGACCACGCCCAACTAGTCCACTGCCTGCCCGGGGCCTGTTTATGCAAGGTGACTGCCATCAAGCAGATAATGGACTCAGGATGGGGTGAGAGGCGGAGTTCCAAGTGGAGATTCAAAATGTACCAAGAAATTTTGTGAAGTGAAGGAAGCTACTCGACCTCTCTGAGCCTCAGTGTCCCCCCCCCTGTAGAATGGGGATCACAGGTCTACTTCACAGAGCTGTTGGGGAAGATACATAAAAGTGCCTGTGACAGCCAGTGTCCACATTATTAACAAAGTTGTATCTGACTTCAGAATAATCGATGAAAAGAATAATGTTAATGAGACCAAAGACGAGATGCCCAGCTTCGTAAGCAGCATGAGAGTGAGAGGAGCTCTGACTAAGCAGGGTTCTTCACAGCTCCACTGGAGAGGACGAACACGGGCTACACCTGGATAAGTCAATGTTGTACAATGACTCGTGTAGTGAGGGTGGGTCCCTAAAGACACTGCGAAATACAGTTACACACAGTGGCTCCTAGAAAACAACTACAAAGCAATCAACACAGCAGATAGGAATAGGAAAGGGGCAAGCAGAGGAGGGTAAGAGCCACAAAATCTGATGGAAGACACTGAACCACGATGAGCGCCCAGCTCTGTCAACAGCTGTTGTGGTTGCGCTAGGAGATCAAACATCTGAGAAAGCCATTGTGGGGACGCTGGGGGCACAGTGGTCACTGCAGCCACACCTCAACAGCAGTGCATCGGAGCACACACACCCCAAAACTTTCCTCTCCATTAATTCTTGTTTTAAGATGATGAATATCCTCATGTTTCAATGTCTCCTTCCAACCCATGTGGACGAGTGTTGTCAGAACCCCCTGAAAAATGCACAGGCCAGAGTGGGATGGAACACTGGGCGCTGGGGGAGCAGCGCTGCACCTGACCACACGGACTATCACCTGGGCCTATTGAACACGAGAGAAGAATCCGAGGATGTGGTCTAAAGAGAATTCCCTGTCTTGCCACATTCAGAGACACCACAGAGTTTCTCGTCCATTTTACAAAATAACATTTTACAAAAATGTTAGAGAATTCATGTGTCATTTATTCATAAAGAGGCAAATTCTTGACAAAGTGACAGGGTCCAGTTTCCATGACCAGGTTTTTCAGTTGTTTTGATAATATCCCACATTCAGGAATCGGAAATGTAACCTACTGGGATGTGTAATATAAACAAGGACTTTTTTTCATGTAGATCAATGCCCAGATTTTTGGGGAGGACATAAGTCGTGAAAGCTGCTAACCACTCCTCCACAGGTTTCAATAGAACTTTTAAATTAATTTACCAATCTCAGGAAAAGAGATTTTGGCCATTCAAATTTTTTATTTCTGCATTCAAGTGTACAGTACAGCCAAGAGAATAAACAGAAAAAAATTGACAAGAAGATCTTGCTTGCATTTCATCTTTTGCAAATAAGCAAGCTATTTTATGCTCTGTTCCTTTCACTATTCTAATCAATTTTTAAAGAATACGGTACATCTGACTATCCCTGGGCGTGTTTATCCGGGAACTTTGCCGGAATCCAAAGCAGAGATGTTAAAGCTGACGAATTTCAAATGCTGCCCAAGTGCTGTCTACCTTACACATCCGTCTCCCAAAGGTGGACCACCGGTCTCTTCCTGAGGGATCAGAGTCGTCACCTGTGTCTCTGAGAGACTGGCCACTCAGGCCTGAGCTGAGATTAGGTGATCAATCTAAAGGGCAAAATGCTTAAGCTATTCTCATCTTAAGGATGCTGTTTCAGAGGCCTCTACACTGGAATGGGTTGGTGAAAATGGCCTACTAGATACTTTCCTGGGAATTGGCTTGTTCTCCTCTGCTCTTAGCGGATCCTGGGGAAACCAGTGATTAACCTCAAGGATGCCTCAACTTCCACATCTGCAAAAAAGGCAAGCAACAGCCAATGTTACCACCCTGCAAAGCTCTTAAGTTGTGCTTGTAAGAGGGGCCACAAGGGCGAATTTCTCCCAAAAGCTAATGAAATGTTGGCACTTTGGCTGGAGAAGGCAGAGGGCAACATGCAAAGTGGAAAGTTTCTGGGATGTCAAACCAGTTCCCATAAGCATTTTAGAGAAGCACCTGGCCCTGGACTAGGTAGGAGGCTGTGGAAAGACCCACAGGCATGCAGGTGGGAGGAGGAATCAAGCCACGGAGGGAGGCGGTGTGGAAGAGGGATGAGTCTGGCTTCAACTTTGGACAAAAGCAGTTGCACGCTGCAGGCCCGAGGCTGCCCACGCAGCCGCCACACCCTCCTAACTCCCTGGTCCTTCTCGTCCCATCACATCCCTCCGGGGCTCAGTCCACGTGGAGCAGGTGCAGGACAAGTGTCTGCAACCAATGACGGTTTTGCCCTCAGCCAAACACACACCACCCTGTTCCTCCCCCTAGGGCTAGGCACCGCCCTGTGCCCAGAGCATCCTGGGAGTTGTAGTCCTGCAGCCCTACAGGCTGCCTGCTGGGAGCAGTTAAGAGACAAAAGCTCCCAGCATGCACAGCTAGGGGCCCCAATTCCTGCCTCGTCCCTCCGTCCCTGGGCCCCAATCCTCTGCTTCTCCACCCCACTCTCTACCCCGCCTCTTCTCTATACCACACCCACCCTTCATGCCCTGTGTACCCCCCAGAGTATGCGCAGTGAGGATGGACTGCATCCCTTGAGCCCGGTACTCAGGTAGGTGTGGGGCTCACCAGACTAGCTGTTGCTGAGGATGCTTGCAGCCCTATTGGAAGCACCTTGGTCAGTAGTTGAAAAGTAAATTCAATATCTAAAATGGAAATACCGGGTGCCTGGGATCCTGGAATTTGCCTTTTCAAGGCCACCGGTCCTACCATCCCCTGCATCCCTCCAGGCTGCCATGATCCTCCCTCTGGACCCCGTGGTCAGGGTCGCTGCAGAGATCCTCCTTTTGGACCCCACCCACCTGAAGGGCCCATACCTTGGTCAGGCATCTTAGAAGGACTGCCCTGAGACATGTCATAAAAAGGAGAAAACATCACAGTGCACAGCCCCAATTCCTGCATTGTACAGACAGGAAACTCAGATGCACTGGTAAGTGACCCCTAAGCCACTTTGGGTAACCACACTCATGCCCCTTGTCCAACGCTGCACACAGGCTTGTTCACTGGACTTCTTTATCCCAGTGTGGACCTCTTGGCCTCGTTAACACAGGCAACAGCACCAAAACTTCTCGTTGCTCTTTCCCACTATGTTAGGCAAGTTTGTGTAGGAAGGTAATATGCAATTTCTGCTCTACTATAGGGCTGGCTCCTTGGCAACCAGTTTTAATATCCCTTTTTAAATATACCCTCAGAATCACAAAATAATTAAGCAAAATAATTTGTTGCTGTTGGGGGTTATGGTGATAATTCTCTGAAGTCATTTTTCCATTTAGCTACTCTGACTCCAAATACTACAGCACCACATGCTTCTCAGACTGGTGGATGCACAGCTCCACTTCTTTGCAGAGAGGATGCACAACAGCAGAATATCCATGGCCCGACTTTCCGGAGCATCAGTATTACTACAAGATTTAGAAGAAGCAAAGTTATGTCATTTCCGAGGTAAGGAGTTAAAAACTTAAAACTAAGATGAGGTGGGAAAGTCATATGCCATTAATAATTGTCAGTAATCTGTGCCTGAAATGTCAGACTGTCTCTGAGAAAGAACTCTGAGACCCTATTTCCCATTGTTTTCAATAGGAAAAATTAGAAAACATAGCAAATCTATCGAAAAACCCTACCAATTTCCTAAGTCATGATATGGCACCTAGACATAAGTTACGAACATCATGTACTCCTCGTTTTGTTCCTCATTCAACCCAGTCCCACAGGTCTTGAGTGCATGCTGTGAACACTGCACTGTGCTAGGTGTCGAGGCCTTGGTGAGCATCATCGTGGGAGTGGAACTTGCTGGAGAAAGATGACATCATAAAATCTCAAAACCATGCCAGTTACCAAATTGAGGCAAGAATGGAAAGACCCAGGGGACCACACAGGGTGAGGGCATTAATAGATACTTGGGAGTATTAAAATCCATCTGATGATGTCATGAGTGAATGTGTTCCACTTTAAAACAAAACCCTGCTGTTATTCTGAGATATTGAGTTAGGATCTTTGTGCAAATATGCAGGATTTAAAATGTTTATTGATGTATAACATGCGTACAGAAATATATGCAGAAGTCATCCATGTAAACCTCAAAGAATTATTATAAAGTGAAGATACTTGTGTGACCAAGAACTAGCAGCAGCTTCACTCAGACCTGGACAATCCCTTTCTTCCTCCTTCCTCCTCAAAGGTAACCAATATCTTACCAAAAAACACTGTATATCAAGTTTGTCTTCTTATACAAGTGTTTTATTACAGAAAATTTCTGTTTTATTACAGAACAATATCTGAGAGCATTCTGCTCTGTGGATGCCAGAAAAATTTAAACAATATACTAAAAAACAAAATAGCATAGTAGGCCCATCACCCAGCTTCAACAACTACTAATCATCTGCCATTTTTGTTTCATCCACACTCCATCCCATTCCCACCTCACTTTATTATTTTTTTAGTCTTTTGTGTGTGTGTGGAGGTAAGATGTACAGTGAAAGGCACAAATCTCAATTCTATAGTTTTGGCAAATAAACATGCCCATATAACCTTCACCCCTTTAAGAATAGAATGTTTCCAACACCCCCAGAAAACTCCTTCCTGTTCATTCTCAGGCAATTTTTTCCTTCCCCTGAGGCAACCTCTGTTCTGGTTTTTTCACCATAGGTTCATCTTGGCTGAAATCATCCCACGTGTATTGTTTTCTGTCCAGCTTGCCTCCCTCGGCACGAGGTTGATGAGACTCACCCAGCATGTGTGTGTCAGCATTTGCTCCTTGGCACGGCTTAGGGTGTTCTGCTCTGTGGATGCCCCACAGTGTGCTCGTCTTCCTCCTGGGGACTTGCAGGTCATCTCCTGCGAACATTCTTGTACAAAAGCTTTTTGTATGCTGTTTGATTCCTTTATTAGCATTTAAGTGACACACATTTTGCACTTTTTAGTGGTTGTTCCAGATTACAATATACATCTTTAACATATCACAGCCTACCTAGACTTAATACTGCACCAATTTAATCAATGTAAAATATAGAAGCCTTGCTACAGAACAGTTCCACTTAACTCTGTCTGACCTTTGTGCTATTGTTTTCATAAATTTTACATCTACTCATGTTATAAATCCCACAATACAGTGTTATAATTTTTGCTTTAAATAGTCATAGGACTTTTAAATAAATTAAGAGAAAAAAGTTAAGTATTTGGTGGTAGATGCTTTGAGGTTCTGCAAATGTACTGTTTCTTCTTTAAGTTTCACCCACAGTTTTTGCATTCACCAGTCAGTCTTGCCCACAGTAATTATTACTGTGGTGTTCTAGTGGCAATTTTCTATTTCACGCCATCCAGCTGCGGTTATTATTTGGAATTCTGTGAGGAAGATTCCCCTCCTCCCTCTCCCTTCCTTCTTCCTCTCTTTCTCTCTTTCTTTCATTCTTTTTTCCCCCTTTTTTCTTTCTTTCTTATTTAATCTTTTTTATATCAGTATAGACTCATGGATATTTATTTTATTCTCTGGGTAATAATCCAATGCTACCATTATTTATTTTGTTGCTCACAGTTTTCCAACTTGAGCCATTGGGAAGTCTTTCAGATTGATTGCTTTTGACACATCTCATCATTTTCTGTGTTTTTTTTTTACAGCACTTTCAGACTTCCTGGCACTACAAGATGCTCCAGGCTTATCTTGTATTTTCCATCTCCAGCCCTAGAAGTACCCATTTCTCCAAGAAAACCTGCTTATTTTTATTGGAAAATGATATTTAGAAACCAAGATCTAGGAGCTAGGTGTGCTCATTGATACTAGGGTGTCACTGCTTCTAGACCCTCTCAGCAGAGCTTGGAAATGTATGTATGAATATAAACTCAGGTATACACATCTATCAATCGATCTATCAGTCTATCTATCAATCTGTCTATCTGGATAGATATATTAAAAGAGACATGGATTCATACTGAGAATTCCAACTCCAATCCAGCACCACAGAGTTTATTCTAGCATTCTCCTTTTGCTTATTTGTAACTTCTTTCACCAACAGTGAGAAACTTAACTCCAGTTAGCTACAATATATTTACTAATGTGTCAACTACTTTCAGAATTGCTAATCCATACCCTTATGAAAAACAAACTTACCACCTAGAGTACAGTATTTGTGTCGAGTACATTAGTTTTACAATATCCCGTCAAAACATTGTCTTCCACAGTTACTCAGGTCAGGACCTTTCATCTCCACACCTTCAGTGTGGTTATGTCACATGCTCATAATACAGTGAGATTCATTTGTCACTTCATTCCATCTGAGTTCCCTAGCATCCTGATTGATTTTTAAAATTTGCAGAGTAAAATTCACTCTTTGTGGTGTACAGTTCTATGGGTTTTGACAACTTTATGGTCGTATATCCACCCCCACAGTACCATACAGAGCTGTTTTATTCACCCCCAAATTTCTCTCATGCTGTCACTTTGTAGTCAACCCCTTCCCCCACTCCATCCGTTGGCAACCACTGATCATTTTCCATCCCTGTATTTCTGCCTTTGCTGGAATGTCATATAAATGGAATCATATACTATATAGCCTTTTGAATCTGGCTTCCTTCCCTTAGAGAAATGCATCCAAGATTCATCCATGTTGTTGTGTGAATTAAGAGTTTATCCTTTTTATTGCCAAGTAGTATTCTAATGTACCAATGCACCACAGTTTCTTTCTCCATTCACCTTATGAAGGACATTTAGTTTGCTTCCATCTTTGACAATTATGAATAAAATGGCTATGAAGATTCACACAAGGATTTTTCCTTAAACATTAGTTTTCAATTTGTTTCACTAAATACCTAGGTGTGGGATATCTGTGTCATATAATAAGTATATGTTTAACTTTATAAGAACCTGCTAAACTGTTGTCTGAATGCAACTATCATGTTGCATTCCCAGTTCTAGTTGCTCCTAGTCCTCACCAGCACTTTGTAGTTGCAATTTTATTGGTATTTGCAATTTTATTTTTTTATTTTAGCCATCTAATTGGTGTGTGGTATCTTGTTGTGGCTTCTGCTTCCTTTATGAAAGTGAGTTCTGCTAAATATAGGATCCTGTGTTGACTTTTGGGTTTTCTTTCTGTACTTGAAAGATGTGAATTTGTTGTTGATTTGTCTATTTTTTTTTTTATAATATATCATCCTTCATTCACGTTATTTCTCCTTCTATGTAATGTCTTCCCTGGTATGTATGTATTTCCCTGAATGCTTTCAGGATTTTCTTTTTATCTTTGGATTTTAACAGCTTGACTATCATGTGCCAAGGTATGGTTTTATTTTGTATTTTATTTTGTGGGTTTGTTGACTTTCTTAGATCTAAAATTTTAGATTTTCCACCAAATTTTGGAAGTTTTATGTTATTACTTATTGATTTGCCTTTCTGTCTCATTTAATTTTTCTGTCATTCCTCTCTCTGCTGGGGACTCAATCATCTCACAGGTTGTAAGGCTGTCTTCATCTTCCTTCAAAAATTTTACATTCTTTTCTTCAGACTGGATAATTTCTATTGCTCTGTCTTCATGTTTCTTCTACTGTTTCTAATCTACTGGTAAACTCATAAGTACTTTTTTTATTTCATCTTCCTATTTGGTTCGTTTTTATAATTCCCATATCTCTGCTGAGTTTCCACATCTGTTCATTCATTATGAGAATATGTTTCTTTACCACCATTATCATCTTTATAAAAGCTAATTTCTTATCCTAGTCTGCTAATTGCAACAACTTGGGGATAGTTTCTACTGCCTGCTTTTGGTCATATATGGATTACATTTTCCTATTTCTTCAAATCTCATGCTTTTTTAAATTGTGTACTGGAAATCATGTATGATAGTTATAGAGACTTTGGATTCTATTGTATTCCTTTGAAGAGTGTTGTTATTTTTCTAGCAGGGAGTTAACTTGGCTGGACTGAAACTCCAATCCTATCTCCTTTACAGTGGGCATAGCTGAAATCTTCAATCAGATCTTTCATCCTCCAACTGCTGTTTTTACAATAGTCCCTCTGGGACCTACCCTGCATGTGTGTTGTTCAAAGATCTGCCAATTTGGTGTGTGTGGGGGGGAGACTTTCATACATATTTTGAGATTTTCCTCTTAGTGGCTCCCTCCTTTCCAGAATTTCTCCCCTAACTTTCCAGCTACTCTGGCAGCCCCAAAATACATCCTCTAACATTACAAGTAAGACTGTAGTTTCTCCCCTGTCTGGGCCACGTACAGATTTTGGAATGCTTTGAGTTAAAAGCCTCAAGCTTACAAATATCTCCTGGTGCAATTCCCATCATTCAAGGGAAGACTCCCTCTCAGTTCTGCTTGCTTTGGAAGAGATTTATACATACACACATATACACATTTATTGTATGTGTATTACATATAGATACATGAGTCTATGTAAATATATATATATAAAGTATATATATATACTATATATATACAATATGTATATACTATATATATATATATACAATATGTATATACAATAAATATATAAAATATTTTATGCAGATTTTATCACTGTTATCTGTGAGAGTGTTAGTTCAACAAGCTACTCCACCATTACTGGAAGCCAGACCTCGGTTTTGTTTCTTTTTTGGATTTTATATAAATGGAATTATACAATACATAGCCTTTTGAATATAATTTCTTTTATGTATCATTATGGTTGTGATATTCATCCATGCTATTGCATGTAGCTAATGTTCGTTCATTTGTTGAAAATAATTAATTATTTAATGGTCATAAAATATGCATAACATAAAATTAACCATTTTAACCATTTTTATGTGTACAGTTCAGTGATATTCAGTACATTCACATTATTGTGTAGCCATAACTTCCAACCATCCACAGAACTATTTTCACCTTGCACTGAAACTCTGTGCCCATTAAGCAACAACTCCCTGTTATCCCTCCCTCTTGCCCCTGGGAACCACCATTATCCTCTCTATTCCTATGAATTTGACTTCTCTAAGTACCTTATATGAGTAGAATCATACAGTATTTTTCCTTTTGTGGCTGGCTTTATTTCACTTAGAATAAAGTCTTCAAGGTTCATCCATGTCATAGCATACGTCAGAATTCCTTCCTTTTTTTTTTTTGTTTTTTGGTGAGGACTATCGGCCCTGAGTTAACATCTGCCAGTCCTCCTCTTTTTGCTGAGGAAGACTGGCCGTGGACTAACATCCATGTCCATCTTCCTCCACTTTATATGGGAAGCCGCCACAGCATGGCTTGCCAAGCAGTGCATCAGTGCGTGTCCATTATCCGAACCGGTGAACCCCTGGCCACCGCAGCAGAGCGCACGCACTTAACCGCATGCACAACCGGGCGGACCCAGAATTCCTTCCTTTTTAAGGGTGATTGGTATTCCATTATGTTATAAACCACATTTTTCTTTTTTGTCAATTCATCCTTTGATGGACACCTGGCTTACTTCAAGCTTCTGGTTATTTTGAGTAATGCTGTTAAGAACACGGGTGTACATATATGTCTTTATACCTCTGCATTCACTTATTTTGGATGTATACCCATAAATGGTGTTTGAGATTCATTTTTTCACATGGAGGAGGGTTCCCCACACCTCCAACAAGAAATACTTGGAATGGCAGCTGGTCGTCAGATAATTCAACTCAATTTGATGCTGTCAACACAGAGATACATCCGATTCCACAGGTTGAGGGCTCAGTCCTATAAGACTGCACACCCACCCAACCTCACTTCAACTTCATATGTTAGTTAGAAGCCCAGGCTGTTTCCTGTACTTCTGACTGACTGGCTGTAAACCAGAGCTTCCCACAACCTCCTCCTTGGGTTTGATTAATTTGCTAGAGTGGCTCACAAAACTCAGAGAAACATTTCCTAGATCACCAGTTTATTATACAAGGATATAACTCAAGAACAGCCTGTTGGAAGTGGTGCATAGGGAAAGATATGTGAGAAGGGACACAGAGCTTTCATGCAATCTCCAGATGCACCACTCTTCAAGCACTCCTTGTCATTGTCAACCTGGAAGCTCTCTGAACCTCCTTCTATTGGGATTTTTATGGAGGCTCCCTCACGTAGGCATGATCAATTATTAACTCAGTTTCCAGCCCCTCTCCCCTCTCTGGAGGATAAGGGGTAGGGCTAAAAATTCCAAGCTTCTAATGAGGGCTTGGTCTTTCTGGTGACCAGCCCCCATCCAAGAGCCCACCCAGAGTTGCCTCAATAGAACAAAAGATTCTCCTAGTGTTCTTATCACTTAGGAAATTACAAAAGTTTTAGGAGCTCTGTGTCAAGGAATGGGTCAAAGACAAATATTAGAACAAGAGATGCTCTTAGTGTTCTTATTGTTTAGGAAAGTAAAAGGTTTTCAGTAGCTCTGTGCCAGGAATTGGAGGCAGACACCAATAAATATATTTTCTATCATTTCAGAACCCATAAGTGGAAATTCTAGATCATATGGTAATTCTATTTTTAATTTTTGAAGGAACTGCCATACTGTTTTCCAGTTTTATATTCTCACCATCAAAGTATAAGGGTTCCAATTTCTCAACATCCTTACCAACACATGTTATTTTCTTATTTTGTGATAGTAACTATCCTAATGGGTGTGAAGAGGTATCTCATTGTGGTTTTATTTTTGCATTTTCCTGATACTTTGTGATGTTGAGCATCTTTTCATGTGTTTATTGACCATTTTATATCTTCTTTGGAGAAATGTGTATTTAAGTCCTTTGTGCATTTTTAAATTGTTTTTTTTTATTGTTGAGTTGTAGGAGTTCTTTATATATTCTAGTTATTAATCCCTTATCAGATATGTGATTTGCAAATATTTTCAGCCATTCTGTGTGTTGCCTTTTTACTCTGTTGATTTTATCTTGTGATACAGAAAACCTTTGCATTTTAATGAAGTCCAATTTGTTTTTTTGTTGTTGCTTATGTCTTTGGTGTCATATTGAAGAAATCATTGTTGGCAATGGCATTTGGACCCAATGACATGCAGCTTTTTCTCTGTGTTTTCTTCTAAAGATTTTATAGCTTCAACTGTAACATTTATATCTTTGATCCATTTTGAGTTAATTTTTAGATATCGTGTGAGATAAGGGTCCAACCTCATTCTTTTGCATGTGGGTATCCAGTTTTCCCAGCACCATTTGTTGAAAAACTTATCCTTTCTCCAATGAATAGTCTTTGCACTCTTGTCAAAAATCATTTGACCGTATATGTAAAAGTTTATTTCAGGGCTCTGTATACTACTTCGTTAGTATATTGTGTTTGTTTATGCGAGTACTACACTGTTTTGATTACTTTGTAGTAAGTTTTGAAATCAGAAAGTGCGAGTTCTCCAAATTTGTTCTTCTTTTTCTAGATTGTTTTGTCTATTCAGGGTCCCTTGAGAGTCCATATGAATTTTAGGATAGATTTTTCTATTTTTGTAAAAAACATCATTGGAATTTTTACCTCCTTGTGTAAGTTGATTCTTAAGTATTTTACTCTTTCTGATGCTATTGTAAATAAAAATATAATGATTGTAAATTTCTTTTTCAGATTACTTATTATTAATGTATAGAAGAACAACTAATTTTTTCATGTTTATTTTGTGTTCCACTAGTCTGCAGAATTTATTAGTTCTAACAATTATTTATGTGGAATTTTTAGGGGTTTCAACGTATAAGATATTATTTGTAAACAAATATAATATTACTTCTTCCTTTCCAATTTGGATGTTATTTCTTTTTTTATCTTGCCTAATTGCTTTGGCTAGATCTTCTAATATCATGTTGAATAGAAGTGGTGAAAGTGGGCATTCTTGCCTTTTTCCTGATCTTAGAGAAAAAGCTTTCAGTCTTTCACCCATGAGTTCGATGTTATCTGTGGATTTCTGTACATGGCTTTTATTATGTTGAAGTAACTTCCTTTTACTCTGAGGGTTTTTTAGTGTTTTTAACATGAAAGCGTGTTTACTTTTGTCAAACACTTTTTCTGCATCCATCGAGATGATCAGGTGTTTTTTTCCTTCATTCTGTTAATGTGGTTTATTACATTGATTCATTTTCATATATTGAAACATCCTTGCATTCCAGGAATAAATCTCACTTCAAAATGATGTATAATCCTTTCAATATGCTGCTGAATTTGGTTTGCTAATGTTTTATTGAGGATTTTTGTATCACTATTCATCAAAGATATTGACATGTAGTTTTCTTTTCTCTTAGTGTCTTTGGCTTTGATATCAGGGTAGTGCTAACACCCTAGGGTGACTTTAGAAGCATTCTCTCTTCTTCAACTTTTTGGCATAGTTTGAAAAGGATTGGTGTTAGTGAATTAAAAGAAAGTCTTTGGGCCCAGGAATAAATTCAACATAAAGTAATATAAATAAATATTTTTTTAATGTGAAAAATTTTTTTCCTAAAAAAAATTAAAAATTAAGCAAGAACATCACTTATCACTTTATTTCTAAAAAGATTTTTTAACCTAATAGTAAGCATAAACAAATCGTTAGAATTAAAATGACTCAAGTGTTAATTTTCTTCATTGCAAATTTTCTGACAGGAGTATATGATGCCATCATGTATGACATCTTTTACGAAAAAATGGTCATTTTTTTGTAGTATTTGAGAACACTATGAATTTTCCCAGTGGCCTCTGACAATACTCTGATATGCAAAGTTATCTTTTCAACATGTCATATCATCATCCTTACCAAATTAAAAAACTCTGTCAGGTGGTAATTAATCAACTACTTTTCATATGATTCAGGTTCTCTGCCATCAACTTCCCTAACCAACCAGGAAATTCTACAACTTCTGCAAGATTAACAATTTCAGCTTACACTGTATTTGTCTCATATTGTTTAAAACATCCAAAAATCATTGATAAACTGACCCTGCCCAAACTAATGCATGGTGAATTATAAAAGATGGTCTCTGTTAAGTGGGGAGGGATTTCAGGTTGAACTTAATTTTATAAGTGGTCAATTTATGACAGTGTATTGTTCTGTTATGTATTTCATTTTTTTAAAAAGAGTGATAGGGCCGGCCCCGTGGCTCAGCGGTTAAGTGCGTGCGCTCCACTGCTGGCGGCCCGGGTTTGGATCCTGGGCGCGCGCCAACGCACCGCTTCTCCGGCCATGCTGAGGCCGCGTCCCACGTGCAGCGACTAGAGGGATGTGCGGCTATGACATACAACTATCTACTGGGTCTTTGGGGGGAAAAATAAATAAATAAAATTATAAAAAAAAAAGAGTGATAGTTGAGGCCACTTAGATAATCAAAAGTTGAGAAAATAAGGAACTGATATACTCTGTAAGCTTCAAATATTTTCAAGCATAAGATACAATAAGAACTAAAACTAACAAAATGGTAGAGGAGATAGAGATAAGAGGATGAGATTGCAAAACTGAATCTATGATAATATCACAATGGCTAACGTTGCGGTGCCAAGAAGGTGGTGAAGTCAAAGAATTCGTAAAGATGATAATAAACAGACTGCAAAGAAAAAGACTAAAATTTTTATAGAGAGAATTTTACAGCGATATTACAGATAGAGAACAGGGAAGAGAAGTTCGATTAAGAGACAATCTGCTTCTTAAATTACTTCCACAGTAGAGAACAAAAAATCAATTTGCTGAAATACTTATTCCCCTCTATGACCCTATCTTTATCTGCAAAATCTCAGCCCTGGATCAATGTCACAATCCTCCTTTTCCATACTTGGGGAACAGAGCAATTAAGCTCATCTGAAACCTCAACTGCCCAGCCTGTGAAATAAGGCCGGCCATCCATTCTCACAGAGAAGCCAACTGGAGGTAGGATTTTTGCTTCTGAATTCAGCTAAACATCTTCAAAGAATTGTGTCTGGCCTTCATTATCCAGGGCTATCAGTGAAGGGCTGGCTGGCTTTCAGAAAAGAGCAATTCACAGTCAGCTGAGACATTTTCTGGTGAGGTCTCCAGAGAAGGCTGTGGGGCTTGTCAGTAAGAGTTGATTTCTATACAGGTTATAATTTTTATTTATTCAGAGATTAATAAAGAAATTTACATGGTATTACTTGTTATCAAGAACCAATATTGTCTATTCTCTGGTCAGTTATGTAAAATCCTCCTCTCAGGGTCCACCCATGGACAAAGCCCAGATTTAATCTCCAACTGTCTGCCAGGCACTCTGTGGTCCGTGGGAAGCCCTCAAGTTGGCAGCCTCTTCCCTTGTGTCCTGTGCTGGTGTTTAATCTTCCATCTCTTCAGGGCGCAACTAGACAGAGGCCTATCAGATCCTCAAGGGACTTGACATTGGAGAAATGTACTTTTCATTATCTTTAGATTTCTACACTTTTCAAAAAGACTTTCAGCATTTCCAGTAATTGTGCAGCAGTTTACCCAACACTAAGGTTCTCACTATTGAAAATTAAAATAAATAAATTTTGTAAAGCAAAAAAATGATCTTTGCAATTTTGTACAGAATCTATGTAATGGGTGCATCCTTATAAATGGAGGAAAGATAACAAATTTAACTATTTTGGTTAGTTAACACAGTAAGTAATATACTTTATATATTATCAATTTTGAGATTATTTGTATTTAAAAATACTGCTTCAAACCCCTAAATCATTGTAAGTGGTAGAGTCTGCCATCTGCTTTGGCTGAACAGTTATATACAACAAGTCAGCCAAAATTCCTCCATTCCTGTATAATCTTATATATGGGTGGTAATGGTTAGTTCTTATAGATTGTTCGAACACGTGCATATCACAAAACACAAGTGGCCATTAAAAATTAAAATATTCACCAAATACAAGGTTATCTGATTCCCAGAAAAAGAAAATATTACTGTAAAATTAAGGCTAAAACTGTCAAAAAGGAAGCCAAGATACACTCAAGTCAAGCTTTTGCTGAAAAGTTAATTGTCTCATCTTTGAAACTTTATCATGTTTATTATGTAAGCAAGATACTTTCAGAGCTTAGAATATAGAAAGTCATTATTGGTAAGTCAACATTGTGATCATTTATTTTGTAAATGTTAATGTGAGAGATGTAATTCATTTTCTACTATATTAGGATTATCAAGTTCCGCTAAATCTAAGGCCACATTACTGGCAAGTTGGGATACCTCTAGACATCTGAAAAATATGAGTCCTACACAGAAGCTTATACATTCTCTATTCATCAGGTTCTAAATTCTAAAACCTTCTAAGGTTTTGGAACAAACCAATGGCATTCCAAATTGACAGTAGGGCATACATGATCCTATAGGAAGAGAAATTCAGATTTTGTTTTTTTTTAAATTTTATTTATTTATTCATTTTTCCCCCAAAGCCCAAGTAGATAGTTGTATATCATAGCTGCACATCCTTCCAGTTGCTGCATGTGGGAAGCAGCATCAGCATGGCCGGACACGTGGTGTGTCGGTGTGCTCCTGGGATCAGAACCTGGGCCACCAGCAGCAGAACACATGCACTTAACTGCTAAGACACGGGGCCGGCCCAAAAATCCAGATTTTAAGTAGAGGAGCTTGTGCACAAAAATAAAGTAGGTATTCAAGTCTGAAAGGGGATTTCAAGAAGGAAGGGACTCTCAGAACATGTGGTAAGTGGTAAATAACTTACCAAGGGCTCTCTAGAGGAGAACATATTGTGAACAAAACAGCTTCACAGGCAGAGAGCTAAAATGGCATCTCTGGAACCCTTAAAATGAAACAGACGCTAAACTATTTTTTCCTAAAACTTAAAATGCGTCTTATCCTCCAAACAAATACCACCTCCCTGCCTTGCGGCTTACCTGGGCATGGTGACGTGTTGGAATCATTTCTTTAATTCCCTGGCTCTTAAACTTGATGGGCACCAGAAGCACTGGGAGGCCTTGTTGAAACCCAGATTGCCAGGCCCCACCCCAGAGTTTCCAGTTCAGCAGGTCTGCAGCAGCACCTGAGAATTTGCATTTCTACCCAGTTCCCAGGTGATGCTAATGCTACTGGTCCAGGGACCCCACTTTGAGAACCACAGCCTAACTTACACCCTATATATGGTTACCAAATCCATTATTTCATCCTTTGGCTGCTACTTTTCATTTATCACATCAACACCTTAGCTCTGAATCTCCTCACCTAGCAATGGGAATACTTGGAGAGTTTCACAGCTGGTTCTCCTTTCTGGCTCAGTTCTCCCTCTTCCTCTCAATACTACATTCTCTTGCCAGGTAATTGTTCCTTAAACATCAGTTCATCATAGTTCTTCCTTGCTCAAAAACTCATGGCTAGGGGCCAGCCCCGTGGCGTAGCAGTTAAGTGCTCATGCTCTGCTGCTGGCAGCCCAGGTTCGGATCCCAGGTGCACACCAATGCACTGCTTGTCAGGCCATGCTGTGGCGGCGTCCCATATAAAATGGAGGAAGATAGGCACAGATGTTAACCCAGGGTCAGTCTTCCTCAGCAAAAAGAAGAGGATTGGCCATAGATGTTAGCTCAGGGCTGATCTTCCTAACCAAAAAAAAAAAGAAAAAATTCATGGCTCTTATGGTGAGCACAAGACATTTTAAATTCTCTACTTGGCTCATAAGGTCTTTAATAGCCTTACTTGAATAGTAAAATGTGGACACCCTGTTCCCTACCTATCTACTATAAAGGAGTATGTGAGGATTACATAAGATACAGTCAGTTTTCATTATGCACAGTGTGACATTCTATAAATTCACTGTGAACACTGAATCAGTGAATATGCTCCTACGGGAACACTGCTCCTATGGGAAATGCAGGGTTAGGTTCCTGCAAGCTTTAGTCACATTTTCTTCAACTGATCAATACATAACTTTGTTTTCTGTGTTTCTCTTTAAAGTCACCTTATTTAATATATATTGTTGATATATTAACATTGAACTCACACCAACAGCACTGTAACTCGTGACTGAAAGAAGCTTGTCTAACACACATACTTTCTCTGTAAAGACACGTCACAGCCTCTTGCCCTGAGGAACACCAGGCAGCATTGCAGCACTACACATGGGGGACATATTAAACAGCAAAGTCACCAACACAATGCACAAAAAGATAAGAAATGGGGCACTAAATAGACTGCAAGAAGGACACTTGTTTACAGTATGGGCTGAAACAAGAGGGCAGAGCGTCACCTTGTTCCCCTCAGCTGGGAACATGCACGTCGAGTGAATCAAATTTTTCAACACATTGTGCATATCTACAAATGGACATGAAAGCCCTGAGAGTGTTTATTTGGGGGCTGCCAGTTCATTTTAGCTAGTGGGCAAGTGTGCAAACCCGGAATCCACAAATAATGAGGATCAACTATATTATGAAAGCATCTTTTCAAAACCAGAGTATTGCTCAGAAATAAGAGCAATAATGATAACACAACAGCTAACATTTAAGTGCCTACTATGTGCCAGGAGCTCTTCTAAGCACTTTATATTAGTTAATGCATTTCAATCTCACTAAAACCCTATGAGACAGGAGTTAGCAGTAGCCCCATTTTATAGATGAGGAAACTAACGCTCAGAGAGTAAATATTTTGCACAGATTCCCCAGTTGAAAGTGGAATAACTGGGATTGGTGCCCAGACAAACTAGTCCAAAGCCCACAGCCTCAACTACTATGGTGGGAATGTGAGCGAATTTTCTACCACTCCCCAAAAAGCCCCTTCTGCTCCACCAAGTGTGGTCTCCCACATACTTATTCACTCATCAAACATTTTCTGAGTGCCCCAAATGTGTCAGGTACTGTGTTTAGATACTGGAGGGACAAATAGAATGTCAATGCAAATAATCTATAACCAATATATAAATCAAAATTGGGTTGAGTTTATTATGAGCCAACCTTTGAGAACCATATAGCCCAGGGGAGTCCTTTCATGAAGAATGGGAGCACTCCAAAGAAGTGGGGTGTACAGAGTGCTTATATACCATCAAAGAGCATGTACCACTTGTGATTGCAATGTCCCTTTTACAATAGCCACGACATTGACCTGTTGGCACGTTGATTGATGGACACAGTGGGTATCAGGTCTGCTGTCTCCATGGGCGTGGCTGTTGTCTCAAGTTGGGTGGTCACAAGATGAGCACAGCAATCAAATCCTAGCCTAGGGAGAAATGCTTATCCTTAAGGAAATGCCAATGTGGGGGAAGTTGCATTTACATCTTAAGGGCATTGTTCTTGTCTTTTGGACATGTTAATTGCTTAAAGTGGGTATATAATGGATGAACAGAGGCTACAGGCCCCTTTTGGAAAAAAAAAATGGTCAAGCCCAAATAGTTTTACACCAAATTGTTTCCTCATGTGCTCCAATATATCCTATCACTGGCCATTTATTTATCATTTTCCCCCTTTTGATGTATAATCTTTCAACAGAAAGCATTGATGATCAAAATATTGTCCCTCAGAGCCAGGGTGGTTCCTGCGTGCCCTGGGTCTATCATGTCCCTCAGTGCCAGGCTTTTATCTCGTCTATTTGCCCAGTTGTTCACGTTGGGTGGAATTAGTTGGATATTGTGGACAAGCAAAGAGGTACATATATATATATATATATATATATATATATATATATATATATATATATAAACAGAGGAAGCATTTCATGGGTTTTGGATTAATTTTAGGTTGTTGCACAAACATTGTATATGCACTTTTTTAAAATATTTTTTTATATTTTATATTATATTTATTTTTATTTTATATTAAAAAAATATATTTTTAAATATATATAGCCCCTTATGTTACATTGTGCACAATTATATAACAAGTACGGTAACAATGATAATAATTAAACATTTTTTTAAAAGATTAGTTTAAAATGAGTTTTTAGGCATAGTCCTTATCAGAAAAGGAAATTTGTCCAGGGTTATAAGATTGATTGGCCATCTCAAGTCACTGAGCCACCATTACTCTAGTTTGCATGCCAGTCTTACAACACTAAGTAAAGAAAACAATAATCAGTTTGAATATTATGATTAGTACAAGAATTCCAAGAAGTAATAGAAATAGGAATTGCAATCCAGTTCACAAAAAGGAACCAATACCAGGAGGGAGCCAACCAAACAAATCAAGGCTGGGTATAGGATCGCTTAAAGCATTCACCTGTTTTTTCATGTGCTTTAGTAGAGATGACACATTGGAAGACTCGTCAGGTATAAACATACAGTATTCAGTTTGAATGATCGCACGTGTACCACCTTGGGTTGCTGTAAGAATATCTAAGGCCATTCTATTTTGAAGGACGGCTTTTCTCATTAAAGACATTTCAGTATTTAAGAAAGCTATTCTTGCCTGACTATCGTTAAGGGCTTGTTGAGTAAATTTTGTCAGAGCCTCTATATGTGATATGACGTCTTCCAGCCCCAAGGAAGGAGCAAATATAGCTGCTAGGTGGTCATACCAGTGGAACACTGAACGAGCCCATCTGGCCTTAAGGAAAGGCAGATTAGCCACAGATATTAGCTCTGGTCGAATCTTTCCCTGTATCCAAGAGAAGCCAAGAGTGCAGCGCCCTAGCCATCCTGGTGGCAGCCAAGGCTAGAGATTTGTTCCACATAACCATTGAGTTCCATTAGGAGCCATCCAATAGATGCTTGGTCTTCGAGACCAGTCTGTTCCAAACCAATCACTTTTTTTATGTATAATAGTATTCTGACATTACTCGGGGGATATCCAGCCCATCTTTAGAGTGTAATTTGGTAGATTTTGTTTGGAATGATTTCTCTGTTCCCAACATAAAGGTGCTGGTATGTTTAAAGATCCATGGCTAGGAGTAAGCCAAACATACCCATCCAAATTTGTGTGAAACCTTCCATAGTTTTTACTGTAATGTCTGGTTTCTTTTGTTTATCTGCAATTTGTTCGGATAATTGGATGGTTTGAGTAACAGAAAAAGAATGACCGTGTCCTGTATTATTAATAGTATGGGCTATTGACCATGTTTCAGGATCATAATTAGTAATATCAGATGAACTGTGAACATTAGAACTAGATCTTTCTATCACAATAAATTGCTTTAGAGCTTTCCAATCTGTGCCTTGAAAGGGAAAGACCCACCAAGGCAACCCAGAGGTGTTAGAAAGCGGAAGTTGGCCACATAGCCAACAATTGGACTGATTTTTGTGTGTAGCAGAGAAATGTGCCCATTGCAGAAAAACATTGCCGTCAGAGGTCCATTCAGATGTAGACTGGAAAAACAAAGCATTAGGGAAACCTTGAATGGCATTTTTTTTTTGTAATCAACAAAAGGTTTTGTAATTAGGTTCTGATCTATCTTATAAAGTTGAAGGGTAAAGCATTGGTGTAGGAAAATGGTAAGGCAATCTAGAAATTGATTATTTTAGCAATTACATAAAGCTTAAACACTACAAGGGTTTAAATGAGGAGATATAAGGTTAGGAATACGGGCCTGGTCCAGAGTCTCGGGACAGCTGTCTTCAACAGATGTCATCTTCTTCTCATCATGGTTTGGAGATATTCGCCTTGGTCAGTCGAAGTTGGGTGTCAGAGACTGGAGTTGAAGTCCATTCAGGAGGAGAAGACTATGTTAAATGAGAAATGTGAATCCATGAGTCTACGCCTTTTAATTTTGCAGCACATGGATTGGTTAAAAGCACCTGACATGGTCCTTTCCAAAGGGGCTGCAAAGAGTCCTTTATCAGGTGTCTTTTCCAATAAAGAAAATCTCCAGGTTGTAATCCATGATCCTTAAGGTCTTCGTCTCCCGGGAGCTTACTGTGAAAAGAATTAGCTACCAGTTTCTCATTTCTTTTAAGACCCTCAATGAGACCTTGACAATAATGTAAAATATCTCCTTTAAGTAAAGTTGGTTCATACATTTCTTCATTTAATTGCATAGGTCGTCCAGTTATTATTTCGAAAGGAGACAGTCGATATTTACCAAATGATGTAGATCTAAGACTGAGGAGCACTAACGGAAGACCTTTTGGCCATGAGAGATTAAATGCTTCTGAAAGCTTTGCCAATTGAAGTTTGATCCTGCTATTAGTTCTTTCCACCAATTGTGAGGATTGGGGATGGTAAACACAGTGGAAATGCTACATTATTGGCCAAATATTACAAATAGATTTAATTATTTGTCCGGTGAAATGAGTTCCCTTGTCACTATGTAACTCGGTAGGAATTCCTCAAGCAGGAATTATTCTCTCTAATAGTAATTTACCTACTGTTAGAGCCGTTGCTCTTCTGCAAGGAAGGGCCTCAACCCAATGTGAGAAGATACAGATCATTACCAAGATGTATTTATATCCTTGAGGTGGTGGCATTTAGACAAAGTCCAATTGCCATACCTCAAAGGGTCCCTTAGGAAGGGGAAAGAGACCTTGTGACCCATGAAGTGGTTTCCCTGGATTCTACTTTGGGCATATAACACAACGAATATAAGTTGTATGGGCCACTGTGGGAGAAAGTTTCCAAAAGTATTGTTTTCCCCATAAAATCATCTTTTCAGGTGCCCAGTGGGTTAGTTGGTGTATATGTTGGAGCAGGGGCAATTGTGCTCCAACAAGTACTATGAGTTTCCTATTGGGCCCAAACCACATCTGTGAGGGGGGTCTAAAATTCCCCCTTTTGACTGCCATATCTGTTTTTCTTCTTCCGTGGCCACTTCTTGGGCCTGTAGAAGGAAGTCTTTTCCTGGGTTAGCAGAGTTACTAGGAAGCAGCAGGCATTCTCGAGGCTGGGTAGGGCAAGCCTTCAAGGCTGCTTGTTTAGCAGCTGCATCAGCAAGCCGGTTTCCTTTAGCTTCCAAAGTATCAGATTTGGAATGCCCTAGTATTTTAATAATCGCTAGTTGTCTCGGCAGCTGTATAGAATGTAATAATTCTGCAACCTGTTTCTCCGTCTTTATAGGCTGATCTGAAGAGGTTAAAAACCCTCGTTGTTTCCACAGCATTCCAAAGTCATGTGCTACTCCGAAAGCATAACGGCTGTCAGTGTCGATATTTGCTACCTGGTCTCTGGCCAATTGACAAGCTCGAGTTAAAGCAATTGACTCGGCCTTGCTGTGCTGACTTTATCTCTGGTAAATTACGTCTACTGAGGACGTTACTGCATATCCAGCCCGATAACACCCTTGTTCATCCTTTGAGTAAGATCCATCTGTAAACCAAATTAGATCAGCATTATCAATGGGAGTTTCTTGCAAATCATTCCTAGGAGTAAGTAGGTAATTAGTTAATAAATGTAGTAGTGGGCATCTTCTTCTTGTGATGTTGGAAGTAAATTTGCAGGGTTAAGATTATTACACCGGGCTAAGGTAATATTAGGAGCAGAGAGCAACAGAGCTTCATAGGAGGCTAGTCAGCTGACAGAGTAATGCTGAGTGTGATGAGATTTTAGGAGAGATTAGACTGAGTGAGGAACGTAGATAGTCAAAGGAGACCCCATCACTATTTCTTCAGTGGTCTTGCATAAGAGCGCTGCTGCTGAAATGGCTCTCATACAAGGCGGAAGCCCTTTTGCCACTGAGTCTAACTGCTGACTATAATACCCTATAGGTAGATGTCGACCTCCGTGTTTTTGAGTTAAGATACCTAAAACATTTCCTTTATCTTCATGTACGAAGAGGAAAAATGGCAAGCTGTAATTAGGATGTCCTAAGGCTGGTGCTTGGGCCAAAACAGACTTAAAGGTAGTTACTGCCTTCTCTCCTTCTGGTGTCCATTCAATTACATCAGGCTGGTCAGACTTTAGTAATGTATACAAGGGCTGGGCAATAAGTGAAAAGTTAGGTACCCAGTTCCTGCAATATCCAGTTAGTCCTAGGAATCCTCAACTGTTTCTTTGTCTTAGGGAGAGAAAAAGCCAGGATTCCTTTAATCCTTTCAAAATCAATCAACAGTCCATCCTTAGATATCAAGTGTCCTAGATATTTTACAACAGGCAGGCAAAAATGCAATTTGTCCTTGGAGACTTTATGCCCCTTAGATGCTAGCTGTTGCAACAGATAAATTGTGTCCTTCTCAGAATCCAACTTAGTGTTTGAACACAAGAGAAATCATCCACATATTGAATTAAAGTGGAGTCATTAGGGAATTCTATATTCACTAAATCAGCCTGGCGTATCCGGGAAAAATAAGTGGGCATCTCAGTATAGCCCTGTGGCATAACTGTCTAGGTATCCTGACGATCTTCCCACGTGAAGGCAAAAAGATATTGACTATTATTTTCTACGGGAATGTTGAAGAAGGCACTGCATAAATCAGTGACTGAGAAATAGCAGCTGTTAGTTGGAATGGCCGAGAGCAAAGTGTGTGGGTTAGGAACCACAGGATGTCGGGGAATCACGATGTTATTTATAGCTCTGGGATCTTGAACAAATCTCCAGCCTTTCCCATTTGGCTTTTTACAGGCAAGATAGGTGTATTACAGGGACTAGTACAAGGAATTATAAGTCTCTTTTCAAGAAATTCCTGAATGATAGGGCTTATCCCATTTAATGCCTCTGGTCTAAGTGGATATTGCCGAATATTAGATAGAGGCTTAGGGTTGTCAACAGTCACCTTAATAGGAGTGGCTGATTTAATTTTCCCAATAGCTGAAGAGGACGATGACCATAATTCTCTAGGCACTTGTAATAACAGGTCATCAAATTTCTCTTTTATTTGAGTCATTGATTTCACAATCATCAACCTTTCAGCAATTACAGTCTGGTCAGCATCCCGATTTTCTGAATCTAGAATCATTTTGCCCTTTCGTGAAAAGGCAATATGGACGTTGTATTGTTCTAGAAGATCTCGTCCAATCAAATGAATTGGAGCACATTTAACCAGGAGAAACACATTTTTACTGTGATGGTTCTTAATTGAAAAATTATTGGTTCTGATTTAAAAACCTACGTTGGAAAATTCGAAACCTCTACCATTTCAACTGCCTGTTTACTCCGAGGGAGAGGGCAATGAATAAGGGTAGGGTTGAGGACAGATAAGGTAGCCCCGGTATCTACAAGGACCTTTAAAGTTTCTCCTCCATTATTTATCTAATTTCCCCTAAGGCATTTGTGAGGAGGAGGGGAAATGCCCTCTCGTAATCCTTGGAGCAGCCCTATTCCTGTGTTTTGTTGTCACTCCCTAAATCCCATTTGAGTTTATGGCAGTCTTGTTTGAAATGACCGGGATTTTTGCAATAGTAACAAACACGGTGATTTCGTTTCTGGTCAGATTTTAAAAGGATGGCGTTTGTTGGGCCACTAAGCTGTTGTAGCTGTATACTCATAACCTCAGTGGCCTTTTTTTTTTGCTGGAGGGTTTTAAAGATTTTATTTATTTATTTTTTCCCTCCAAAGCCCCAGTAGATAGTTTATGTCATAGCTGCACATCCTTCCAGTTGCTGTATGTGGGATGCATCCCCAGCATGTTCCGGAGAAGTGGTGCGCGCCTGGGATCCGAACCCGGGCTGCCAGCAGCGGAGCGCGTGCCCTTAACCTCTAAGCCACGGGGCCGGCCCTCTGGAGGGTTTTAGATAGTTTATCTGTAATAGTGACAAGAGCACTAGTGTGCATTAAAGTCCAATCCAGTTCATGTCTCTTAACTAATTTTGCTAATTCCTCATCTAATCCTTCCAAGGAAATTGAATTGAAAATTGAATCATTTTAATGATCCTCAAAACATTCGGGAGCCGCCCCAGAGTGCTGTTTGAAGGCTCTCTCAAGCCTTTCGAAATAATCAAAGATAGAGTCCTCGGGTCTGTGCTTACATTGATGGACTTTAGCCCAATCTATCCTCCTGGGAAAAACTACTGGAATGGCTTTGTGTAAGTTTCGAGCGATATCCCTACACTCCTTAAGGCGGTGAGCCTCATGCTTATGGAAATCCTCCAGGGGGTCTCTCCAATCTGCCTCTTTTATCCATTCATTTGCTTTGTTCTCAGACACCAGCAAATGCACAAGCTGATATAAATCTAAATATCCTGTGCATATGTTCTAACAATAAAATCAAATTCTTGAGCAAACTCTAAATGATCTTGCAGAGGGCCTGGGAAGTCCTTCGTCAAATTCTTAAATTCAGTTCTAGTCCAAGGAGTATACACAAGAGCAGGCTCACCTCACCCAGTAACAGTTTTCTCCTTAAAGGCAGCCACTATAACTTTAGGACTTTCAGTATCTGCTCCCTGAGAGTTACTTCTTGTTTTCTCTAGGGGTGGAGGAGGAGGGGAAGGTGAAGGAGGAGGAGGAGGTGAAGGAGGAGGAGAAGGTGACGGAGGAGGAGTAGGTGAGGGAGGAGGAGGAGAGGAAGGAGGAGGAGGTGTGGGAGGAGAGAGAGGAGGAGGAGGTGAGGGAGGAGGAGGAGGTGAGGGAGGAGGAGGAGGTGAGGGAGGAGGAGGAGGAGAGGGAGGAGGAGGAGGTGAGGGAGGAGGAGGAGGTGAGGGAGGAGGAGGTGAAGTGGATAGGTCAGGGTACGGAAGCTCAGAAAGGAAAGGATACACGGGTGCTGAGGGAGAAGGAGATGAGCTCTGAGGTGCTGAAAGCAGCGGTGGTGGAGGAGGTAGAGGAGGTGAAGGGGGTGGACAGCTTCTGACTTCTTATCTCTCTTTAATTCAGAAATATTCTCAGTCAGTTTATGGTTAGTCTCCTGTAAAGAGGTCATTTTATCATTATTACACTTTGAAGCCTCTAAATGCCAATCGTAATAATCTTCCCCTTCTTTTGTTTTGGTTTTATCGCCGGCTTTTTCAACATGGGCGTGCAAATACAGTAGTTTTCAGAGGTCAAACGTTCCCCATTTTGGCCATTTACGACCTAAGTCATCCTTAGTTAACCTTTCCCATTTAGTTAAATACTTGCAAGCATTGTTTCCGTCTGCAGTATACGGGAAACCAGCGGGAGTCCCCGTCGGGGGTTGTCCATCTGGAAGCCGGCAGGCTTTTGAAGCACGGTTTCCCATTTTTAGTTCTGTTTGTTCGTTTGTTTTTTCTAAAGTCTGAACAACTTCTTGAACTGTGTAGTGGGTCACAAGTGTGCTGCTTTGAGTGTTATTCCCTAAAGGAATGTCGTAATCACTGTCTTATTTGTCTAGGTTTCTCCCGCTGGCAGTCTAGGACCACTGTGGCGGTTCGGAGCGCGGGTGACCAACCCTCATGTGCGCATCCCCGGACGAAGCTATAATTAATTAACGTGAGTGATAACGGAATGCCTTATAGGACGGCTACACATCGTGAGGTTCACCTCTGACACTCCTACTGAGGTTTTCCAGTCACCTGTAAAACGCCTTTTCAGCCGGGAGGAGCCATGTCTCTTTTCTTCATAGCTGAACAAGATCAGACTCTCATTTCTCTATCAAGCAGTTTTGTTCAGACCTTATAAACATAATTCTTTCCAATTTTAAAGCCAAATTAAAAGGACAACCAACCCAGTTTACTCCAAGCTTCCCCTAAAGTTCCTTGGCCTGGGAAATTCCCCCTAGGTTTTTCTCCACCTAGGAAATGTACTGGTACCCTTCAAAACCTCTAGTCTTAATATCTTAAAACAGCTCAAATAAACTCTTGGACTATCAACTTAAAATAAAGAGGTCCAGGATTCAGGAGAACTCACCAGGGTCACCTGAAGAATGCAGTGATCCGGGTGGGGCTCAAAGTGCCCCTGCGGTACCAACTGTCGGTTCAGTGTAGATTCCAGGTGGTATCCGGTGGGTTTCTCTGAGATCCTGCCGCAATTACACCAAGAAATGTCGATGCAAATAACCCATAACCAATCTATAAATCAAAACTGGGGTGAGTTTCTTACGAGCCAACCTTTGAAGACCATATAGCCTGGGAGAGTCCTTTCATGAAGAAATGGAGCACTCTGAAGAAGTGGGGTGTACACAGTGGTTATATACTATCAAAGAGCACGTATCACATGTGATTGCAATGTCCCTTTTACAATAGCCGTGACATTGACCTGTGAGCACCTCAATTGATGGACACAGTGGGTATCAGGTCTGCTGTCTCCATGGGCGTGGCTGTTGTCTCGAGTTGGGTGGTCACAGGATGAGCACAGCAATCAAATCCTAGCCTAGGGAGAAATGCTTATCCTTAAGGAAATGCCAATGTGGGGGAAGTTGCATTTACATCTTAAGGGCATTGTTCTTGTCTTTGGGACATGTTAACTGCTTAAAGTGGATGTACAATGGATGAACAGAGGCTACAGGCCCCTTTTGGAAAAAAGTTATAAAAAAATAGGTCAGGCCCAATTAGGTTTACACCAAATGGCTTCCTCATATGCTCCAATGTATCCCACTGCATGCCATTTATTTATCAAGAAGAAGGATAGTCTCAGCTTGAAGGAGCTCACTGTCTATGAGACATGAATAAAACAACAGTTATGGAAAAGCAGATAAGTACAGGGTCCCAGAGTGGGGACATCAAAAGGAGTCTCTAGATGGAGACCTCTCAGGAAAAGTGTCCAAGAGGAAGGAACATTTGATATGAGTTTAGATTAAGAAATAGGAATTAAGTTGATTAAACAAGGGGTAGGAGTGCAGTAGACACACATAAAAAAGGCAGATATAAATGATGCTAAAGCTTTCAGAATATGGGGGTATTTTTAAGGCTGGAACAAAGCGAACATGTAGGAAACAGTGGGTGATGAGGCTAAAGATGAGGACAGCAAGGGAAAGCCTGCGTGTCCAGCTCAGGAGTCTGAATGTTCTCTCCAATGCTCTGAGCAGTCATTGAAAGAGTATAAGCAGATGTCACATTTAAACAAATTTAGATTCTAGAAGGTAACTCTGGAGGCATTGTGGAGGAAAGATTAGAAGAAATTAAGACTGGAAGTAAAGGGACCTGTTGGGAGATTAGGCAGTGATCCAGATAAGATAGGCCTTGGCTCAGGCGGGAGGTCTGCAGGTGGATTAGGCCAGGAAGTGGGAAGCAGTGCTGGGCTCCTGGAGGAGGAAACTGAGCTCCCTCTCAGTCACGGGAAGACTGTGCCTGTCATGGCCTCCCCACCCCCATGCCCAAATGCCATGTTCCTTTCTATGTCTGTACCTTTCCTCTCTTCCCCCATCTGAAATCCTCACACTTTCTTCCCTCCACCTGCCCAAAAGTGGTCCCTTTGAGCACTTGATGTAGTCCACCTCTCCTAAGAAGCTTTCCTTAATTACAATTTCTCGATAACATTCCCATTTTTTTTAGGTTCTCTAATACAACATACACTAAATACCTTGGCAGAATCAAGTGACATCTTGCAAGCCATGTCATGTATGTGGAGGAGCTTGGAACCTTATAATTCTTTGTATTTCCTTCAATACCTACCACAAATACCTTGCACATATAGGTCATGCCTTTAGATTAGCTGCTTGAACCATTTGTCTTTCTCCGCAGGTCAACAGTGTTGCCCAGAACAAATGAATTTTACACCTTCTCAAACTCAATAGAGCCAAGATGGAACTTCATTCCCCCCGCAAGCCTTACTGTCCTAGATAAAAGCAAAAACAACTTGTGACATCTAATTCTTTCTCCACATTCTGATCTCAAATTGCAACTGTTTTCCAGATGCTAACTGGTTTTCATTCTTAAAACTGACAGAAAATTTTCTCATTATTTCCTTTTCTTTCTTTTTTTGTGAGGAAGATCAGCCCTGAGCTAACTTCTGATGCCAACCTTCCTCTTTTTGCTGAGGGAGAATGGCCCTGGATTAACATTTGTGCCCATCTCCCTCTAATTTATATGGGATGTTACCACAGCATGGTTTGACAAGCGGTATGTCGGTGCGCACCAGGATCCGAACCTGTGAACCGGGGCTGTCACAGTGGAGCACGGGCACTTAACCGCTGTGCCACAGGGCTGGCCCCTCTCTTTATTTCTAAAGCTGAAATGTCTCAATCGTTCTCTGGGCTAGTTGGAGTTTCTATAAAATGAAAATGTACATTCCAGAAAAATCCTTAACTTTCCAGAATAATCCATAATATATTATGGTAAACACCTTGGCAAAATGTCACTGATTTTCAACGTCAGTGCCTCCACAAGGGTATCCTTGCATTGTCTTCCCTCCCAACCACCTCTCACTTTGCCCCTCCCCAGGCTCATGGGCTCAAAGTGTTTACTGAGCACTAAGAATGATCAGAGTCTGAGGGAGACTTCAAGGATGACTAAGCCATGTTTTCTGACCCCAACCAGCTCTCTCCATCTCTCCTTTAACCTCTATTTTTCTTATTTTGGTTTCTACTTTAGTTGTTTACTTGTCTTGTGAATTGTTTTGTGGTTTATAATTACCATGTAAATTCATATTACTTTTTGCCTTAGAGTTTAGAAAGAACTTACATTAAACAAGGTTTTCTCCCAGCCCTTTGATGTGTCTAATACCTTCCAATGCAATTCAAGTGGCTTCTTGTTTTTACGTCTCCATCATTATTCCTTCAGAATTATGTTCACCCCACACTTTTGATCTGACCAATGCTGCTTTACTCTTTAAATTTTTCTATGCTGAGACACGTGAAGAATCCCTCAAGCACCATCAACTAGGCTACCCCACATTCCTCACATCTGTTTCCTTGATTTGTTCCTAAATAAAGATATTTCTCTTTTTTTGTGAGGAAGATCAGCCCTGAGCTAACATCCATGCTAATCCTCCTCTTTTTTTTTGCTGAGGAAGACCAGATCTGAGCTAAGATCTATTGCCAATCCTCCTCCTTTTTTTTCCCCCAAAGCCCCACTAGATAGTTGTATGTCATAGTTGCACATCCTTCTAGGTGCTGTATGTGGGATGCAGCCTCAGCATGGCCAGAGAAGCGGTACGTCAGTGCGCGCCCGAGATCAGAACTCAGGCTGCAAGTAGTGCAACGTGCAAACTTAACCGCTAAGCCACAAGGCCGGCCAAAGATGTTTCTGAAACTAATAATAAATTGTACCAAGTGGTCATTGTATAAAAAGCACTGACACAGATACCTTATAGAGAACAAATGGAAAAGAATATTCAATTCCTCAGATAGGTTTGCAATCAAATGAGACATTGAGGGGACCAGGGGGCACTGATCAGAGCAGGATCCTAAGAGAAGAGTTTTAAGTCAATTTCAAATGAGGTTAAAACTGGAATGAGATAGTATTTTACCAGTCAGCTGAAATCATAAGCATTTTCCTGACCTTTGAGTGTTTATTTGCGTATAAACTGTACATGTGGGGTAAGAGAAGGCTTATATTGTTTAATTTCTTTTTATTATTCAGCACTTTGTAATAGATGTGGCTATTCACAATTAATAAATATCATAATGTGGAGAGACCCAACTTTCAACTGCTTGATATTATCAATTCTTACACAAAGCTAGAGTTTTAAAGATCAAATTTCATTCTAGTTACCTGTCAACTAGTCTATTTATATCGGAAAATTGCTGAGTTTTAGGAAAATACTTCAAAACACAAATTTTATATGTAATTTCAAAAGCAAAAAATTAGTTAAAAACTGGGTGGTATCCCGTTTTGCTACCATATATTAATCTTTAACATGGGAGCAAACATTTTTAGAGAATATAATTGATATTTGCCTATTTGTATATTGTAGAACGTTAAAGGAGTTACAGTTTTAATAGTATTTCAAATACCAGAGAATAAAAAACAGAATTGTTTCAGTTTTATGAAATAGTTTCTTAGACGTAGCAGATTTTCACAGCATATTACTTGAAAATAAAATAATCAGTTAGTGAGGTTTAAGCAATGTGGTTTTATTTTAAACTTGCTCATTCCATAAGAGCATCAATAAAAGCGCTTCAGGTGTAGCTGACGCTCTTTCCCTCCATATGAGCACCAGCTGCGTTTGCTTTAAGCATCAGACTCTCGGGCAGCACCATAGCCCTCAACTCCATTTAGTTGAGAAAAGGCTTTATGAGTCGTGTGTTTTTTCTAGGGGTATGGATCTCCCAGACTTATTAACTAGAGGGTGAGAGTAAGAGTCAGAACACATTCATTAAACTCCAGTGTGCTCAGGTGAGAGGGTAAGTACCTGAACTCACATCTGAAGAAGAACTTAGAGGATGCTTTCTGACTCTGCTTCATGCCTCTGACTAAGCAGTCCTGGACATCCCTGTTACGGCCACAGAATAACACAGGCAGCCTTGATGGACCAGAAATCCTCCTATGTCCATCATTTGTACAGAGCAAACTGGCTTAAGACCTCTTGTTTCCTGCTGCAGTGGTAATTTACAGACATACAGAACTGCGATCTAGTGACTAAGAAGAAAACAGCAAGGTGCTTTACATGGAAAATGAAATTGTTAGTGTTTTAAAAAAGAACAGTGAAGCACTAAAGTTGGTAAAGTTGACACAAAGTTGACACAATGTGGCACAACAAAGTTATAATAAAACTGAAAAATGTGTAGGAGAAGTAATCAGTTGTTCTCTATGCCTCTAAAATATGACTTGACATTTGACTCATAAACAGTATAGTTTAAATATAATAGGATAACTTTGGAAGTAAACTTCTCATCTCATCTCATCCAATGATGTTGGCAGGAGCCGGTATTAAATAGCCAGATGGTGAGTACCCATGTTGAAGTACCATTTTTATCACAGTGGAGAGAATAGAGGCATAAAACCCAACAGACTGATGTTCAGATCTTCCCTCTACCCTTGATCAATTTTGTAAACATGGTCTTTTTTATTTTTTTTTGTGAGGAAGATCAGCCCTCTGCTAACTTCTGCCAATCCTCATCTTTTTTTGCTGAGAAAGACCGACCCTGGGCTAACATTCGTGCCCATCTTCCTCCACGTTATACGGGACGCCGCCACAGCATGTCTGGTCAAGCAGTGCATTGGTGCGTGCCCAGGATCAGAACTGGTGAACCCCAGGCTGACGCAGCAGAGTGCGTGTGCTTAACCGCTTGCGCCACAGGGCAGGCCCCTAAACATGGTTTTGTTTATCAGTTAAATATGAATTATAATAGTTACTTTAAAGGATTACTGTAAGAATTGCATGAGGTAATATATATCACTCCACAACCGGTGTGGAGTGATAGTTAATTCTCCCGCCCTGTCTCTCTTCTATGAAACATACACAAATCATCTAAGGAGAGAACTCGTCTATACAATAAACTTATGACAAAGAGTCAATGGCTCCAGAAGTAAGGGCCACCATTGTTGAGGGCTTAACCTCAACTGCTTCCAAATACTCTTAACTCTCAATTAATTTTATGTGCTTTCCGTCTTCCAGACACTTCACTGGCTACAAGGAAAGCAGAAGGTGTGAAATTTAAATTGATCTATTTCACCCTTGAATGTCCAAGCTGTAACATCAGGTGTTTTAAATCACCTAGTTCATCAGGTTTTCTGCTTATTACTATATATTTTACCATGGTTCACTGCCTGAGAAAAATAGAAATTCATTATAATTTTACTCACATGAATATATATCTTAACTATTACAGCTGGAATCTTAATATATAGAGCAATATTGTACATGTTTTGTCCTTGTTGATAGTACAGAATACTTTTGTCCAGGTTTTCTTTGGCATTATCTTATTTAATGAAGAACTCAGTAATATATGTCCTGGAGATAAAGATTTAGAAAAATCTAACATACTATCCTAGTTATGCCTCAAAAAAAAATGCTATAAAATAATGAGAGGATATTTTGAAGGCACTATTTTTCCTAATTATTTCCAACTTTATGTCCCTTTAACTCTTTTTAATCATTCTGCATCTTATTTGCTATTGGCTAATCATCTCACAGTAATTAAATAGCCCTCAGCTGAGTCCACCATGCCTCTTCAAGTGCCCCAGGCTGATGTCACTCTCATAGTTGACAAAAAGAAGCTGGGAAAACCTGTTTTGTGGCACTATTCTTAAGGATATCTTTACTCTTACAATAATAAAGCTATATTTTTGAAAGGCACCAGTGGATTATAAAATCAAGTACTTGACCAATGTTGTATCCTCATTTTCCCTCCAGGGGGAGCACAACTTTCATGTGTAATGCAGGGCTGCTGCTTTATTGTTTTTTCCTTTCAAGATATTACTTGTAAAACATGTCGACGTAAATAATCTATGATCAATCCATAAATCAAATTGGGGTGAGTTTATTATGAACCAACTTTTGAGGACCATGGCCCAGGGCCTTCCTTCCCTAAAGAAGGAAGGGTACCAAAGAAGTGGAGTGTACAGAGCTGTTATATACCATCAAAGAGCATGTATCACATCAGATTGCAATGTCCCTTTCACAATAACCACAAGATCCCCCTGCCAGATTGCCCTGCCAGAATAGCTATTGATGGACACAGTGGGGAGGGCGTGGCTGGTGTCAGGTCTGTTGTCTGGAGCTGGGTGGTCACAGGATCAGTGCAGCAGTCAAATCCCAGCCTAGGGAGAAATGCTTATCCTTAAGGAAATGCCAAGGAGGGGGAAGTTGAATCCTTATATTAAGGGCATTTATTCTTCTCTTTGGGACATGGCAAAGCAGATACACAACGCAGGTGACAGGCCCTTCTGGAAAAACAAACCCAGGCCAAATTTGTTTTACCCCAAACGGCTTCCTCATATGTTCCAATATATCCTATTGCTTGCCATTTATTTGTCATTTTCTCCCTTTTGATCTATAATCTTTTGATAGAAAGCATTGAATGATCAAAATATTGTCCCTCGGCACCAGAGTGGTTGCTGCCTGCCCTGGGTCCCTCATGTCCCTCGGTGCCAGGCTTTTATCTCATTTATTTGCCCAATTGTCCACCTTGGGGGGAATTAATTGGATATAGTGGACAAGCAAAGAGGTATATATATATTAATAGAGGAAGCATTTCATGGGTTTTGGATTAATTTTAGGTTGTTGCACAAACATTGTATCTGTGCTTTTTATGAATCCTTATATTTACGCTATTCACAATTATAGAACAAGTACAGTAACAATGATAATAATTTAACATCTTTGAAAACATTAGTGTAAAATGAGTTCTTAGGCATAGTCCCTATGAAAAAAGGAAGTTGGTCCAAGGTTATAAGATCAATCGACCACCTCAGCTTTCATTACTCTAGCTTACATGACAGTCTTACAGCACTGAGTATAGAAAACAGCAATTAGTTTAAACATTATGGCTAGTACAAGAATTCCAAGAAGTAATAGAAATAGGAATTGCAATGCAGATGGAAAAAGGGAACCAATACCAGAAGGGAGCCAACCGAACAACTCAAGACCGGGTGCAGGCTCGCTTCAGGCATTCACCTGCTTTTTCATGGGCTTTAGCAGAGACGACACATTATAAGACTCGTCAGGTATGAAAACACAGCATTGAGTTTGAATGATTGTACATGTACCACCTTGGGATGTAGTTAAAATATCTAAGGCCCTTCTATTTTGAAGGACAGTGTTTTTATTAAAGACATTTTAGTATTTAATAAGGCAATTCCTGCTTGACTGTCTTTAAGGGCTTCTGTATGTGATGTGACACCATTTAGCCCTAAAAAAGGAACAAATATAGCTAGCTGCTCGGTGGTCATACCAGGGGAACACTGAATGAGCCCGTCTGGCCTTAAGCAGCGGCAGGTTGGCAGCAATTGTCACTGTGAATCCTTCGCTGCATTTAAGGGAAGATCGGGTGCAGAGTTTTAGCCATCAGGCCAGTAGTCAAGGCCAGAGATTTGTTCTATAGAACCATTAAGTTCTATTAGGAGCCACCCGATAAATGCCTGGACTTTAAGACCAGTCTGTTCCAAATCAATCACTTTCCTTAAGTATGATAGTATTCTGAAAATCTTAAATGTAACAATTATAAAATAGGTATACAGTTTAAGCATAACAAAGGTTTAAATGAGTGGATGTAAAGTTGGGAATACAGTCCTGGTCTGGAGTCTTGGGACAGCTGTCTACAACTGATGTTGTCTTCTTCTCATCCTATTTTGGAGATATTTGCTCTCTTCCTATAAGGAGGAAGATACTAAACTTATTAGGCTTACTCAGTATGTTAAACTACATGGGAAGCATTGTCAGACAAGTGATGATAAACATGCTTAGGTGGTAGTTTGTGGGTAAATGTTATTGATATAGGCGTTTTAAAATTGTAAAAATTACTGAAATTCTGATCTGTCCTGGTTATCAGTCATAATTCTGGTTATTATTATTGATGGTGCTCAGGGCAAGCTGCCCCAGGAAGCACCACTCTGGTATGCGGATTATTTCGAGCTGAAGACAATAAGGACTCAGAGAGCTCAGGAAAAATATTTGAGTTTCCCCTCCCAAACTGCCTAAAGAATTTAAAACCAAAAAAAATCTGTTTTAGGAAGGGGTTATTATCATGACTGCTATAAAAGATAATTTAGGATAGAGGTTACAATAGAAAAGGCACCAACAAGCCCATCTTATCCGGAGTCCTGTCTCTCTGGCCACATTCTTTGGATGGCCCTGCAGGAGTTGCCAGACAATCATTTACATTTATAAGGGAAATCTCCATTTGTAAAGGTATCTCCCTCTCTGTTTGGAGAAGAGAGGGGGGGTGAGCTCATTTCTAGTAACTTATCAATGTGGAAGATAAGGCCTTGGGGCTGTATAATAAACCTTACTCTTGTTTACTGTGCTTTAGTGGTAATCTCCTGTAATTGACTCCCCCACCCCCAAAATCCTCCTTTGTCATTGGCTGAAAATGATATTTAAGACGAGAATTTTTGCTATTGTGTTGAGAAACGCAGTGTCCCTGCTTTCTCCCATGTATACATGTTATTAAACTTGGTATTATTTTCTCCTGCTAACCTGTCTTGTTGATTATTTGGCCAGCCAGAAGAACCTTAAGGGAAAGGGCAGAGGGAGATTAGCCCTCTTCCCCCGACAGTTTTGGCGAGCCAGCCAGGAGAAGAACTGGCTGGTAAGTTGTCTTCTCTGGCTGGAAGACCTGCCTTCTCCCTGGACTACTGCAGATGATGAGATACGGGAACGCCTGACGAAAGCCGGCAAAAGGTAAGACTTCTTACCACGTCAGCCTCCCGGAATCTCTATCTGCGGGGTCCGGCGGAAGGAAGTGGTGAGAATTTTTTCTCTTTCTAAATTTAGATTGGCAGGAGAAAATATTTGGGAAACTAGTTTCTTGGGCTTTTAGTGACTCTTGGTTTAAATTTGGTAGAGTACTCTTGGTTTTTGATCTTGATCCCTTTTCCTCCCAGAGATAGTCTCTGTTTTTCTCTTTTGTCTGTGTCTTTTGTCGTAAGAAGGAAATACCATAGGGTAGGACGCAGGCATAGGCCCTATAAGCCTGCTGTCCGGGCCGGCCCCACAGACTGGTGAGTTTGCGGGTCTCACCAGACCGGCGTCTACAAACTTTGCTGTGGGTTATTATGCACATGAAGTGAATGTCATTGCCAAGGGCATCTTGGAAGCCAAAAAGGCCGCAAATTTAAGTGGGCGCGGGTCGAGCAGTTAAGAGCCATTAGGGCGCTCGCCACTTTCAGAAGACTCCCGTGTCAGGATAAGTTGGGTCACGGAACGGGGTAGATGACACAGGTCCCCCGCCAACTGCAAGAAAATGTCCGTGCAACGACGAGGTACTCTGTAAAAGCACACAGTCCCCAACCCCGCGGCACCTCCCCCCCAGGTATTATTCTGGCTCCAAGAGACCTAAGGCGTGACTAAAGCTGTCATTGTGCACAGAAAAAAAAAAAACCGGATGAGGTTTTTCCTTCTGTCTTGTTCTGTGTCCTGAGAAAACTTGGCTTTGTGACCAGTGAGAATATTCTCCTTGGTCTCCACCATACGGAAGGTGCATTTACCGGGGTGCACCTTGGTGGCCAGTCGAGTAGACTGGGGTTCCGAACTGTCTCTTTGTCCGGCTGTGCCAAGTTCTCAGGGGAGTTTGTCATAAAGGGCCCAGTCCATAAGGGCTTTTGTTGTCTTAACCTTCGTTGCTTGTTAGTGCTGGAAAAATCCCATTCCAGTATCGCCCGCCCGGTGTCACAGATTAGCGGGTCTGTGACTGGAGGCGTCCCACACTATTGTGGGAGACCGGAGACACCCTTTTATCCTTACCGCCTGTGCAACAAAGGTCTTTACTTTCTCTGAATATCTTTGGGAGTAAATTCTGTGGATCATGGGGGCTACATCATCTGCGCCCTCACCAGGGACGCCTCTTGCGTCCATGGTAGATTTATTCTAAGCGTGGAAAGTTACCTCCGGGTCTTTCCTTAAAAAGGCTTATTGGTTCGAGTCACTATTGGAATAAATATACAAGTGAAGATCCTACTCGTCAATGGCCAGACGACGGATCCTTTGAATTGGAAAAACTTCTAAATTGGGGAAAAAAAATTTTTTGAGAGCTCTCACATAATTGCTTAATTGGTACCTAAGAATTAAGGCCAGAAAATGGAAGGAAAAAAAAATTTGACTAGTCTTAAGACCTTGACTCAGGTTACAATTAAATTGAAAACATGTAAAAGTGTAAGTGTTGATAAGATTATAAAGGTTGGAATGTTTGAGATAATTTTATACAAAGAGGTTACATCAACTTTGCCTGAGTATGTTTTAAAATGTCTGACTGGGAATGCTTCTCTTGTCCAAAGTTAGAAGACCAAGACCTATTGATAAAAATCTTAATGATAATTATGTTTAAAGGTATAAGAAGTGATAAAAATTGCATAAAATTTTGTAGAAAAAAACTGATGTTATTTCTATTACAGAACTGGTTAACAAAAATAGTAATTTAAATGATGGCTAATTTTATCTAATGTCTTATGAAGTCTTATAGGCAATCTAAATAGTTATTGGAAATAAGTAACTAAATAGTTGTAAAAAAGATAAATGTTAGATAAACTTTAAACAATAATTATGTGTTATTGTGGTTACAGCTTCCAAACTCTTTTTGGTGACTTACAACTTGAGAGTTTTGCTAAGTTTTATGATAAAAATTCACTGAGTATCATCATTTCCAAATAACATAAGATATTAGACATTGATTGCTAAATGTACGTTTGTCTACTTTTGGCTTTTCGTTACAGGAAAACTAAAAGGTGTTTTGGCTCTATTGGTAAACGTGTGTTTTATTAAAAGATTGTACTATAAAGTAACATGTTTCTAGAAGTTATGAAGTATTTATAAATTTTCCAAGCCACAAGATACTAATGTAAAAGAAAGTTTACAATTGTTTACTTAGTTTTTACTTACAAATTAAGGTTTCTAAGGGGTAAAATTCCTAATTAGTATATGTGATTGAAGCTACTAAAAATTAAGAAAAATATGTCTGTGTACAAGGAAAGTAAGATGTATAAAGGTACAAAGAATGGAAATATTTTGTTTGGTTAAGAAAGATAAATTTGTCCTCAAGTACTAGGAGGGAAAAGAAAGACATGGGACAAATTCTGAATGTAAAAGGAAAGTTATAAAAGGTTTGTGGAAGAAGAATTCTGGAAAAAGAGTTTTATGCATGGTCAAGTTGGCTAAGATTGAAATAAATTTTAATTAAGTAAATGAGTTTTAATAGCAGAAATAAGCTGGTGCAAAATTAAAATTTGGTCTTCTGTCTCTTAAAATGATAATTTTCTTAAACTTGATAAAGAGGTTACAAAAGATTTTTCTTTACCTTTGAGTAAGTCTACCTAAAAGACAGAAAAAAAAAAAAAACTGTTAAAATAACTTACTACGTTCAAAAGACTGAGGTCTCTCTATTAAGGCTTTTGGACTGTTAATGCTCTGTTTGCTTTGATTGTTTATATTTTTGACAAGCTCCACCAAAATTCATATCTTAAATAAAGTCTTTTTTTTACTTTTTCTTTGAGAATTTTCAAAGGGCCCTGGAACTTCTCAAAGAAATTTGCTCTCTTCCTATAAGGGGAAAGATACTAAACTTATTAGGCTTATTCAATATGTTCAATTATATGGAAAGCATTGTCAGACCAGTGATGATAAGCCTGCTTAGGTGCTACTATGTGGGCAAATGTTATTGACATAGGTGTTTTAAAATTGTATAACATTACTGAAATTCTGATCTGTCCTGGTTATCAGTCATAATTCTGGTTATTATTATTTTAAAGTGTTGTATGTCACAAAATTAACCAAATTTCCTTGTCAATTGCCATTTTGAGGTCTTGTTGTTTACATACTTATTTCTTTGCTCTAATGCTTTTGCAAAATGTTTCAACTTCAAAAAATTCATAGAAAGGACTCTGACATTTACACTGGAACTGTACAGGCTTCTGACAAACTTTCTGATCATAAAACTGAACTAGGTAAAAAAAAAAATTATAGAAATCTGATGGAGAGACTGATAACTTCATAAAGCTGCTAACAAAAAGATTGGGATCAAGAATAGATTACACAGGACTGAACCAACTGATAAGGATGATTATAATTTTTATGATTTTTCATTTAAAGTATTGCTGAATTTTTAATGTTTTTTCAGATTTAAGAAAAACTTTTTCTCTTTTCTCCTGAGCTAGCTATGACTTATAGCAATTTGGTAAATGATACTTTTATAAATAAAATTGAAATATTTATCTTTTTCTCTCTACCTGATCCCTCAAATTTAGAAACTCTTAGTAAGTAAATATTGTTGTTTTCATGGCAATATAGTTATTTACATAAGTTCAATAAAAATCTGTTCTCCTTATAACAGGACACAATTGGAAACACTGGTTCTATTACCAAGGTTGTGACTGGAACATCATATTTACAATATAACCATACAGCTTTTAAAGAATGAAGATTAGACTTTATGAAATAAAGCCACGTAGAAATATTGGCCTGGTACCTTATGTTCCAAGCAGCACTTACCAGGATAAGTAAAGAATGTCACTTATCTGGCAGGTACAAGGAACCTTGAAATATTTTGGGGAAACCTCGGAATAGAGGAATTCACTCAAATTTATAGGTATTGCAGACAAAGTCTGATGACAAAATCCTTGGCTTGGCTTTCCTGGCCTCGAGAGACCTTTAAAGTTCAATGTGAGATTCCTTATAAAAAGTTCCAGCAAAGCAGATTTAAAAGAGCCTATGTGATCAACTGCTATTCTTGCTGTACCTATGTAAATAATTGAGCCAACTCTATTAAAACTAGACTTATTTTGCAAACTAGTTTTAATTTTGCTATCTTAATAAAAATGAGGGTGATTTTAGAGAAAAAAATTATATTTCAGTAAAAACTATTTCAGTATAAATTTGCGGATATTAGATCCTAGTTTTGTTGTCTTTTGAGGTTTTTACTTTATATCTGTTGACTGGACTGGATCCTGATTTCTTCTAGTCTCCTGAAATATCTGGCTACAGATGTCCAAACTAACGTTTTTGATTTTTTCCATCATTTTCATTTGAAATCACTGAGAACTGAACCTGCCCTTTTTCCTGAAGCCTTACAAACTGAAGCTGATGAACTTGATATAAACTTAAGAGATGACCTGACGACACCATCAGAGACATTTTAAACTGCAAAAGATACTTTGACGCTGACATCTAAAATTCTTCTTCACTGGCAGTCCTCTAAACTCAAAAACTGGTTTACAATTTGCTCTAACCATTAACCTTGTTTTTCTTTCGTTTACACAAATATGCTTTTGGAGTCTGCCATGCTGTTGGCACAATTTGGAAATCCCGTGGTTTCTTAACTTCTGCAGGAACTCCTATTGCTAATGGACACTTAATTACAGCCTTATTACAAGCTATTCACCTTCCTTCAAAAATTGCCATTGTTCATTGTTCAGCCCATACTAAGGAGACTGATGTCATATCTTTAGGAAATGACAGGGCTGACAGAGCTGCTAAACATGCAGCTCACTATGGACCCCCTTATCCGTTTTCCACCCAATTCTTAAACCTGCCTTTATCCCTGACTGATGTTATTAACTATCAGGCAAATGCCCCACAATCTGAAAAAGACAATTGGATACAAAAGGGTGCCAAACAATTATCAGATAGATTATACATTGGACCAAATGGACTTCCAGTAGCTCCTTTTCTTTTGACTTTTTGGCTTGCACTTATCTCCCACCAAATGGGACATATGTGCAAACGGGGGATAGTTAAGGAACTGAAAGACAATTGGTTTTGCCCTGGCATCCATAAAATTTCTGACCAAATCACCTCCCAGTGCACAACTTGCAAATCTTACCAAGTCTCTGGGAGAAATCAGTGTGATCCAGGAAGTCCTCCCAGGCCCACGTTGCCTTTTGCGGCACTCCAAATGGATTTTATAGACTTCCCTTCAGCTTTAGGTTACTCTCACTGTTTGGTTATTGTCTGCATGTTTAGTGGATGGACTGAATGCTATCCGACCAGACATGCAGATGCCACAACAGTGGTAAAGAAATTAATAACTGAAGTTATTCCTCGCTTTGGCATTCCTTTATGGATTGAATCAGACCAAAGAACTCATTTTACAGTAGAGATAAACCACTTGCTTGCAAAAACTCTGGGGTATTCATTAAAATTTCATACCCCATATCACCCTCAGTCATCAGGGCAAGTAGAACGTAAAAATCTAGATATAAAAAGAACTCTAAGAAAAGTCTGTCAAGAAACTGGACTTAAATGTCCAGAGGCTCTGCCCTTGGCCCTTATAAAGATTCAAAATACTCCAAATAGAAGACATGGACTGACTCCTTTTGAAATAGTTTTTGGACGTCCGATGCCTACTGGCGTCTCTAAACCTTCAATTCCTGGATTAAATGAATATTATGGGAACTTAAGTGAACAATTTGATGCTATGACTTGTTATATACAAAAATTAACTAGTATACTTGAAGCATATCATCAACAGGTAGAAGAGGCATGGCCACCACCTTCTGACAAGCCTTGCCATCCCTTTCGACCAGGAGACCGGGTGTACATCAAGGTCTTTAGAAGAAAACACGCACTGTCACCTCGCTGGGAAGGACCTTATGAAGTCTTACTGATGACCTGCACTGCCATCAAAATAAAGGAAAAATCTTCCTGGATCCATGCGAGCCACGCCAAAATAGACCCAGAACATCGCTCTCAAGACAACTGGGAGATAATCCCCACAGGAGACCTTAAACTAAGGAGGGCCAAAAGCCAGGCCCCAGAAGCAGCCGACATCACGAAGTAGACAGCTTTTCCCAAGATCACGGATCAAAAAAACCTACTTTGACCCATTTCCTCCCCCTTGCTTCAAAACTCCCTATATATATACACACTCACACACACAAACTATTAGTGGATATATATATATATATTTTTTTTTTTAATCATTTAATAGAAAGCTGACTGGAGAGTGCTAGTCTCTATCTGTCCCTCTTCCCCTCTCTAAGTCTCCGCTAAGGGCTCTTTTCCCATCCGTGTCTTGCTTTTACTAACCCTCTCCTTTTCAACAGGTCGGGCACAGACCAAACACCCCCTTATGCCAGTTTACCAAGCCCTAGCCACGCTAACTAATCAATCTGACTGTTGGTTATGTCAACAGCTAGATAGTGCAAAAGAACCTGAACTAGTCTTTGTTCCTGCTAATATGAACACCTGGTGGACTAAGTACGGAAAATGGACGAGTAACAGAGTATGGTATCCGCAAGAAGGGAAACTTCACTCTGCTTCTTCTCCTGGTGAGTCACTTGGGCCCCAGAAAGATTACTTAGAAGGTCAAGGACTGTCCCTTGCCCAAGCACAAACAATAAGTGAAAGTTTTTCCCTCTGCATTGAAAGTAAACATGGCGCTGGACCTTTCCTGGGTGATATACCGAGACAATATTGCCGTCAAACTCTGTGGTTTGATTCCGCAGGTGGCATCTTCAGAACTCTCAAGGGAATTGTAAGTGACTCTATCACTACTCCCTCTGGCACAAACATTTGCCAAATCACCAAGTGCTCTGGATGGCCTACGAGCCACCCGTGTGCAACTTGGGGTATAGCAGCTATCCGCATGGTTAAGCTGCCCAATGCCACAGACTATATATGGGTGGATCAAAAATCTGGACTCACCTGGTCCAGCTCATCTGACAGCTATAAAGCTGTCAGAATCAGACTGCAGGCCTCCTGTACCAGCTATTCCGCAATCTGTTCTGTTCTCGCAGACTGACTGGAGTTCATGGAAAATGGAGATGTTTAGGTAGTAACAGTACAAGTGGCACAGATCATGAAATAGTCCAGATCCTGGGAACTACAGACTCAATTCTAACCTTGTCTTTAACCTACACTGGTCTTTTCATTTTATGCGGCAACAAAGTGTATAAAGGATTCCCACCTAATTGGTCAGGACGATGCGGACTTGGATACCTGGCTCCTTCTGTCACCAAACACTCCACCTTAAATGCTAGCCAAATTACAAACTTGGGTTCGTTTGTTCATAAGATTGTGCCACATAAACGTGCCAGTTGAAAAATCATGGAAAATCCACTTGTGTATCACAACTCCAAGTTCTTTTCAGCCTTGAGAGTCCTATTCCCCGGCTTTGGAGATTATGAGTTAGAAAAAGCAATATTAAATCTCTCTATGGTAATGGAACAAGAGTTCAACACCACCATGCAAACCTTAAACATACTCCAGTCAGAGATTAACAGCCTAGCATCTGTGGTGCTCCAAAATCGGCGTGCTCTGAACGTACTCACTGCCCAGCAAGGAGGAGCATGCGCAATCATTGGAGAAAAATGTTGTTTTTATGTGAATCAAACAGGTCAAGTAATATCTAACTTAAATCTATTAAAAGAAAAGATTGACATTTTTCATCAGATAAACGAAGCTCACACATTTTATTGGACTGACTTGTTTCCAGGATTGGGGGACTGGTTTAATGGAGTGTGGGGAAATGTGCTCCGATTTGTTCTTTTCTGCTTGTTCATCCTCATTCTAATCTATGTTCTTTTCTCTCTTTGCAGACTTCTTATCACCCGGGTACTAACACGATTTCTCTCTCCACAGTCACCAGCTCAGCTTTTAATATGTGAAACTTCTAGGGAAGTTTCAGAGGAGGGAACTGATGGTGCTCAGGGCAAGCTGCCCCAGGAAGCACCACTCTGGTATGCGGATTATTTCGAGCTGAAGACAATAAGGACTCAGAGAGCTCAGGAAAAATATTTGAGTTTCCCCTCCCAAACTGCCTAAAGAATTTAAAACCAAAAAAAATCTGTTTTAGGAAGGGGTTATTATCATGACTGCTATAAAAGATAATTTAGGATAGAGGTTACAATAGAAAAGGCACCAACAAGCCCATCTTATCCGGAGTCCTGTCTCTCTGGCCACATTCTTTGGATGGCCCTGCAGGAGTTGCCAGACAATCATTTACATTTATAAGGGAAATCTCCATTTGTAAAGGTATCTCCCTCTCTGTTTGGAGAAGAGAGGGGGGGTGAGCTCATTTCTAGTAACTTATCAATGTGGAAGATAAGGCCTTGGGGCTGTATAATAAACCTTACTCTTGTTTACTGTGCTTTAGTGGTAATCTCCTGTAATTGACTCCCCCACCCCCAAAATCCTCCTTTGTCATTGGCTGAAAATGATATTTAAGACGAGAATTTTTGCTATTGTGTTGAGAAACGCAGTGTCCCTGCTTTCTCCCATGTATACATGTTATTAAACTTGGTATTATTTTCTCCTGCTAACCTGTCTTGTTGATTATTTGGCCAGCCAGAAGAACCTTAAGGGAAAGGGCAGAGGGAGATTAGCCCTCTTCCCCCGACATTATTTTAAAGTGTCGTATGTCACAAAATTAACCAAATTTCTTTGTCAATTGCCATTTTGAGGTCTTGTTAGCAGACTTATTTCTTTGCTCTAATGCTTTTGCAAAATGTTTCAACTTCAGAAAAATTCATGGAAAGGACTGTGACAGTTACACTGGAGTACAGGCTTCTGATAAACTTGTTGATCATAAAACTGAACTGGGTAAGAAATTACAGAAATATGATGGAGAAACTGATGACTTCATGAGGCCACTAACAAAAAGATTGGGATCAAAAATGGATTACACAGGACTGAATGAACTGATAAGGATGATTATAATTTTTATGATTTTTTATTTGAAGTATTGTGGAATTTTTAATGTTTTGTTTTTTCAAATTTAAGGAAAACTTTTTCTCTTTTCTCCTGAGCTAGCTATGACTTATAGCAATTTGCTAAATGATACTTTTGTAAGCAATATTAAATATTTCTCTTTTTCTCTCTACCTGATCCCTCCAGAATTTAAAAACTCTTAGTAAGTAAGTATTGTTGTTTTCATGGCAATATAGTTATTCGCATAAGTTCAATAAGAATCTGTTCTCCTTATAACAGGACACAATTGGAAACACTGGTTATATTACCAAGGCTGTGACTGGAACATCATATTTGCGATGTAGCCATACAGTTTAGAGGAATGAAGATTGGACTTTATGGAATAAAGCCATGTGGAAATATTGGCCTGGTACCTTATGTTCAATGTTCCAAGCAGCATTTACTGGATAAGTAAAGAATGTCACTTATGTAGCAGGTACAAGGAACCTCGAAATATTTTGGGGGAATCTCGGAAGAGAGGAATTCACCCAAATGTGTAGGTATTGCAGGTGTGGGGAGAGAGGGAGAATCCCCCTATGCCCTTTTCCTTAAGGATTTTATGGCTGCCCAAATAATCAACAAGACAGGTTAACAGGAGAAAATAATACCAAGTTTAATAACATGTATACATGGGAGAAAGCAGGGACACTGCGTTTCTCAACACAATAGCAGAAATTCTCGTTTTACATACCATATGGAGCTAATGACAAAGGAGGATGTTGGGGGTGGGGGGAGTCAGTTACAGGAGATTACCACTAAAGCACAGTAAACAAGAGTAAGGCTGTTATGCAGATTTAAGGCCTCACTTTTCACATTGATAAGTTTCTAGGAATGAGTTCATCCCCCCTCTTCCCAAATACAGAGAGGGAGATACCTTTACAAATGGAGATTTCCCTTATAAATGTAAATGTCTGTCTGGCAACTCCTTGCAGGGCCATACAAAGAGACAGTTCTGGAGACAGAACTTCTGATAAGATGGGCTTGTTGGTGCCTTTTCTATTGTAACATCTATTTTACAATATATTACAGCCATTAGATAGAAGATCTGTTCCAGGAAGGAGTTACTACGTCAAATTCTTTAGGCAGTTAGTGGGGGAGGTCAAATGTTCTCAGAGAAAACAACCAAGGTAAAGAGATAGATTTCAGGGTGGCCAAATCTTGATCTCTCACATTATGAACTACAGTCCCTAAATTAAGGGTCACTCTTTATGTTGTACAGTTCCATGGGTTTTGACACACATATAGTGACACGTAGCCACCATTATATACAGAACAATCTCACCACCCTAAAAATCCTCTGAGCATCAGATTAGCTCTTAGTGGCTTTTTAAAATATTAACAGTTGTCAGAATGACGTAAATTTTTACGACGAAAAATGTTCCACAGGTGCTAAGTTTTGTTAGTCTCACTATTATGATCACTATTAGAAATAATGAAAAAAATGAACCCCTATATAAATAGCAAAAATCACAGAATTTTAAAGATAAAAAAGATCTGGAAGTTTAGGAAATCCTACATTCTTCAAGACCCTGCCCTCCAGTCTCTCAGCTTTCTGTGTCATTTATCTGCTGACTCCGCTGAGCAGAAAGAAAGAAATCGATAAAGAAAAACAAAGCAAAAAACAAATTTTGGTTCTAAGTAGTCCTCTTGAGCCCAAGTTAATCAAGCATGGATTCTTTTTTACTTCCTATTTGCATCAGGAACATAATTACTAGCTAGAGCCTAATTTGAGAATATTCATTAGAAATGAAAGATGTCATATTTAAGAACAGAATGGAATTCACTGAGGTTTTATTCTTGGGATATTTGTAGGATTAAGTCAGGACATGCTGCGAGAGTGATAAAGTTCTATATATTTTTCTTCTCCAAGACCATGGATTTCAGACACATTTTATACCCATGTACTTTGCAACAATGAAAAACAATTGAACACTGACCTTGAATATTTTGCCCTCAGATTCATTAGTCTTTAAAATATAAATTGAGCAATTTTATCTAGATGAGTGAAAGACTATGGAGACTTCTAGAATGTCACGTTAGGTCCTTTAGAAGTGAAGAATTGACTTTATAAAGCATTTCTATTCCTTCTCATACCTTGACAATACTGCTACTGTGACTCTGTTTTAAAGAGGATAATGGCAGGCTTTACTCTGATTTGCACCTTTTTGTTTTAAGTGCATTTACTTAACATTTCTCAGCCTCTTTAAAACTTTTATCATTAAGCTCAACCTTCATTTAAATCACCAGACCTATTTGATGAAGGCGACGTGAATATTTACTTGTAAACTCCTCAGAAATTACTGATTTAACCTTACTTCAGATGATCCATTGTAGAACTCAAACTGGATTTCCCAGGCCCCTCATAACGGCTCATAACTGTGTGTTTGTACATTTATCTGGGAAGATATTATCCAAGGGTAATTGTTCTTCCCAAATGCTTTCTTTACCTCAAACAGCAATACTTCCAAAGTTTTAATGAAAATGTGGCCAATTTGGTGAAAACCAAGTGACTTGTTTGTTTTAGCATGCCAATGAGATTAAGAAAATAAGTATTTTAACAATTGTTATTGATTACTAAAATCAGAAATTAAGAAAACAAACTTCTTTGTCCAAAGACATTTCTGCAAGTGAAATCATCGGAAAAACAGACAGCTAGCCTCCCGTTTTAACCACTCAATCATAAGAAATGTAATATGGTGGGCAAACATGTGAGCGTTGTCACCTGCACGAGTCCCCAAAGCTGTGTCCCCATCACGGCCACAGATCAGGGGAAGGAGCCAGCAGAGGGGAGACAGCTGTGCCCTCAGTGTCCTTCCTTCCTAGGTCAGAACTCAGTCCCAGTTGCTCGCTGTCTAGTCTTCTGGGGAAGCAGAGAATTCTTCTGGGGACACGACACGACACATCAGGTGTTAAGGATGTCATTCTTTTTTAAACAAATGTTAGATCATGTAACGTGCTTCTCAGGACAGGAGGAGCCACCTCAAGGGAAGGCAGATTTTCTCCAGGAGCTGATGGTCATCCAGGGAGAGCAGAGTCAAGGGCTGCAGAGAGCCAGCCCGCTTCCGCTCTCCCTCTCAGGGACACCTTGGACCCCACACCCCCACCCCCCTCCCGGTGCCCCTCAGAGGTTCCCATTGTAGCCTTGGAGGCCGCGCATGCGCAGGACTGGCTCTCAGAGCGGCAGAGGGGATGGCGAGCTGGAGAGCCCCGGGGAACGTGCACTGGAGGCGGGGTCCCTGGTGCGGAGGTGGCCTCCTCGGAGGTTTGTGTGGGGGGATGGGCGGTTTCTGGATCCTTCCTCCAGGATTTTCAGCGCTGGGGAGCTCTCCTTTCTGCAGTGTGGAGGAGCGCTGGGCAGGAGGCGGCGCTGAGGTAGGCGGTGGGCGGTGGGCTCGGTGTGGAGATCTCCGCCGCAGATGGCGGGAGCGCGGTGGGGGGTCGGCGGATGGGGCCGGGGGCCGGGGCTGCTGGCGGGCTGCCCCAGGTGGGGGAGCCCAACTCTGTCCCTTGGAGGAGCAGAGGAACGCCGCCTGGCCGGCGGGCCCCTCTGCCTTGGCGGGGCCCCACCCCGGCGGGGCCTCCTGTCCACCCAGCGGAGGTGCAGGGGACGGCAGGGAGTCGCCAGCCCTCTGCGCGCGCCCTTGAGTTCGTGCCCCCGGGGGCCCCGTCTAGGCCAGGTCTCTACATCCCCGGGTGAACACTTTCCTTCAGAAGATGGACTGTGGTCTGCGATCCTCTGCCTGACTCAGCTCAGGCTATTGGGCTCCTCATTGCGTTCTTTAAACAAATAAACGTTCCTACTTCCTTGGGACCACCTTCAGAGAAAAGCCTAATCCCATTAATGGTTTCTGATAATTGACTCTATATTTGCAAGGCGAACTTTGAAGCCTGTGAATTGTTGTAAACTGCATTTAATGAAAGGAGCTTTAAACAGTCTTTGGTGAAAATTATGTAGCTTCCTAATAATAACTCACCATATGTTAACATAGACTGATGACTGATCAATTGATGATTGACATAATGTGTACGGAATTTTGGTTTCAGTGGAAAGGTTTTTCTTGGCAGTTGGTGCTAAATTTAAAATCGGATAAGGAGGAGGTTTTTAGAAGTAGTATATAGTGTGTGTTTTGTCTCCATACTCATTTACAATTGTAAGATTGATTTGGAAAGCTCATAGAACAAGAATTTTCAAATTTTGATTTGGATGAGAGGGTGAAAGGTTAAAAGGCCAAATACGGTAGGATTTCATTTATATGATATTCTAGAAAAGATAAACCATAGGGAAAGACAACAGATCGTTAGTTGCCATTAGTTTTAATATTTAGTTAATCATTTAGTTTAATAGTTTAATCATTAGTTTTAATATCTCTGATTAATAAAATACATTTTATTGATAGCAGCCTAATTATAGTTTTGGATGATACCAGAATTTAACAACCTATTAAATTCTGCAGTAGGAACAAATGACATGTTGGTTATAGGTGTCTTTGAAGTGTAAGTATTGTTGGTAATGAATCTAAATAAGCATTTTTGGATTGTGAACTACTGATTTTTTTACTAGATCCTGTTGGACATGGCATATTACAAGTTTCAAAAGGCTCTTTAAATTATTGTAGCAGGCTGAAGCTATTAAATTGTAATGTAAGAGCTTTATAGATGAAACAGGCAAAAATACAAAAAGCCATTTATCTTTTTATCTTTGTTAAAAAATCAAGTAAATCTTACCATATACATGAATGACTTTTGGCTAGACAGACCTGAACTTGACAAGATGGACTCATTAATATAGTGAATTTGTTTTGCATTGTTAAAATGGGAGAGGACATATGTTTTTCCTGAGGGTGACCCAAGTCAATATGGTAGGTTTCGCTGTTTATATGCTCTTTCTGAGTTACAATCTTGATTAAACAGCTTGTCATAGACGTACCAAGAAATTTGGGCCATTTTATGTATCAATATTTTAAGATATCCTATTTCCCTGATAGTTTCCAGTTTCAGGGTATCTGGGAAAAACAGTTTCTGAACATAGGTACTTTGGAATATAATTTTTGATTGTTGACATTGAATCATAGAATTGTGGAGTTGGAAATGATTTTAGTGGTTGTCGAGCCTAACCTCTTCATTTTCCAGGAAATGGAAAGTGAGGTTTCTCAAGTTAAGTTGTCCATAGTCTGACTGCTACTTAGTGGCAGAGTTGGAACTATATGCTCAGATGCTTGTCTCCAGATTCCTAGTACAGTGCTGTCTGTGCTACATACTATTAAGTAGACAAACCAATGAGTTACCTTCCCAGATCACATATGTAGCCAGCAGGGTTGATTCTTTCCCATATGCATATTTCCTTTCTTTTTTAAATAACTACTAACCACAATTAACTCATTCCCATACCATGTTTAATGACTATACTTGTGTGTGTCTCCTCGAGCACACGTGGATTCCCTAGAATGGAAACCTGCCTGTGAGTGGATTGCTGGACAAGGGGCTGATGTGAATCTGCAACTTGACGAGCTGCAGCCAAATCATCCTCTGAAGTTTTAACAATTTCCATTCCCGCCAACAGTGTCTGAGTCATCCTTGCCCTGGGAATTGTCAGATTGGGATTGTCAGATTTTTAAAGTTTTGCCAATCTGATGAGTGAGAAATGATGTATTTGTTTTCCTCTTTGTACAACTGTTTTGACAAAAGCATAGAGCTGTGCAACTACCAAAATCAAGACACAGAACAGTTCCAGTACCCAGAACTCCCTTGAGCTGCTCTTTTGTAGTCAACTCTTCCCCCACCCTTAACCCCTGGCAACTGATGATCTGTTGTCTTTCCCTATGGTTTGTCTTTTCTAGAATATCATATAAATGGAATCCTACAGTATTTGGCCTTTTGAGTCTGGATTCTTTCATGTAGCACAATACATTCATTTTAGTGTTCATCCATGTTGTTGTCTGTATCAGCAGTTCCTTCTGTTTTATTGCTGAATGTAGTATCGTGTGAATGTACCACAGTTTATCCATACAGCAGTTGTAGGACATTTGAGTTATTTTCAGTTTTGTCTTTTTTGACTATGAATAAAGCTGCTATAAATCTTTGCAAACAAGTTTTTGTGTGAGCATTAGTCTTCTCCTCTTGGGTAAGCACATAGAAGTGGAATTGCTGGGTCACATGGTATGTGTATGTTTAACTTTATTTTAAAAACTGTTTGTGGTAGCAAAGTCATGGCCCACAAAGATGTCCTAATCCCTGGAACCTGGGAATACATTAGTTTACTTGGCAAAGGTGAATTAAGTTTGCAGATGGAATTAAGGTTGCTAATCAACTGACTTCAAAATAGGGAGATTATCCTGGATTATTCAGGTGGGCCCAGTGCATCACAAAGGCCCTTAAAAGGGAAAGAGAAGCAGGAGAGTAGAAAAAAGATGCAACAAGGGAGGCAGGGCAAAAGAGGTGCAGAGTTCTTGGTCTTGAGGGTGGAGGAGGGGGGCCATAGGCTAAGGAACGTGGTGGTCTCTAGAAGCTTGAAAAGGCTAGGAAATTGATTAACATTTACAGTCCCCCCAAAAGAACCTAGCTCTGCCAACACCTTGATTTTAGTCCAAGGAGACCCGTGTCAGACTGCTACCCTACAGAACTGTAAAACAATAAATCTGAGTTGTTTTAAGCCATGAAATTTGTGTTGATTTGTTACAGCAGCATAACAAACTCCACTTTAAAACTGTTTTCCAGGGGCCGGCCCCATTGGTTAGTGGTTAAGTGCGTCCGCTCCAATACTGGCGGCCCAGGTTCGGATCCCGGGCATGCACTGATGCACCGCTTCTCCGCCCATGTTGAGGCCGCATCCCACATACAGCAAATATAAAGATGTGCAACTATGACATACAACTATCTACTGGGGCTTTGGGGAAAAAAAGAGGAGGATTGGCATGAATGTTAGCTCAGGGTTGATCTTCCTCACAAAAAATAAATAAAACTGTTTTCCAAAGAGGCTGAACCACTTTGTCTTCCCACCAGCAATGTAGGAGTGTTCCAGTTACTTTCCACCCTAAATTAACACTTGGTATGTTCATCCTCTTTAATTCTAGTCATTCCAATAGGTACGTAGCAGTATCTCAATGTGGTTTTTATGTGCATTTTTCTCACGATTAATGACGTTGAGCATCTTTTCCTGTGCTTATTTGCCATCTGTGTATCTTCTTTGGTGAAGTGTCCAAATCTGTGCCCATTTTAAACTTGGATTTTCTTATTGCCGAGTTTTGAGTGTTCTTTATAGTCCTGTCAGATATGTGATTTGCAAAGGTCTTCTCCCAGTCTGTGGCTTGCCTTCTCCATCCTCTCACCAGTGTCTTTGGAAGGTCTGTGTAACGTAACTCGAGAGGCTCCACATGACCTTATTGTCCTTCGTTGAGAAACAGAGTGAGGTTGGATCACCTGAGTCCAATCAGACGTTGATCAGAGTTGGGGCTGGGTCTCACTTTTAGTAAACCCAGCCCTTCCGCTTTCCCCGGTTCCTGTTTGCTGTGCTCCCCTCCCCCGCACAGGGGTCTGGTTCTAAGTCTGGTAGATCTCTCTCTCTTCAGGTTTGGGAGCCCACAGAAAATTCAGCTACATCCTTCAGACATCTCAGCGCAGCTCTGCAGCCTCCTACCTTACATCGCTTCACAATATGGCAAATTCCCTGAAGGTCAGACTAGCAATATGTTTGACTTAGGCCACTTCCACCACTTCTGGAGGTTTCACTTTGTTTTGTGGAAGCTTTTGGCCTAGATCCCCAGATTCCTGTGTGGCACCAAAACTTAGTACATGTGCTGTGATAAGAGCAGTTGTGTGTCTGAAAGCCCTCGGGTTTCCTCTGCCACACCAGTCCTGCAGAATCACTGCAAGTTTGGCTAGTTTCTCTTTTCCCTAGCCGAGGCTCTGACTGAGCAAACCAGATCCTCAGCAGGCACCCAGAATCAGAAAACGCCTGCAGGGGAAAGAAAGATAAAAATCCTTGCCCACATAAAAGACTTTTTCTTCTTTTTGGAATTTTAGTTGGTTGATTCTGAAGTTCTCTGATGCTCTGAAAATATATTTATGATTTATCTGGCTTTGTCCAGTTTTGCAGCAAGAATGCTTTCCTGTCCTAGTCTCCTCTAAAACAGAAGTTCTCTTGTCATTAGTTTTTAACTCCATCAGTTATACATTGTCAATATTATTATTGTTTCATTAAGTCATGCTTTCAATGATTTATTCAGATGTGTAACCGTTTTTATCCTCACCATCCGTTTTTACCTCTTGGCATTTCTTCTTCTGTCAATTTCTTTCTCCTTAAAGTACATTCTTTTATAATTTTTAAGTTTTCTCCTTGAGGAAGATTAGCCCTGGGCTAACATCTTTGCCAATCTTCCTTTATTTTGTATCTGGGTCGCCACTATGGCATGGCTGATGAGTGGTGTAGGTCCACACCTGGGATCCAAACCCACAAACTCAGACCTTGGAAGCGGAGTGTGCTGAACTTAAACCACTACACCAGGTGGCTGACCCCCTTAAAGTACATTCTTTAGAAGATCCTTAATGAGCATTTGTTGGTGGTAATACTCTTAGTAAGTGTTCCCATAAAAATATCTTTAAGTCACCCTAGTCCTTGAGATATGGTTTGATTGGATATACACTGAAAGTTATTTTCTCTCTGTACCTTGAATATTTAATCCAACTCTCTCTTGTCTTCCACTGTTAAGAAATGTATCATATGTCTAAATGTAAGTCTCCGTAAGTGTTCTGTTCCTCTGTGGGGCTTTGAGTATCTTCTTTTTTATTTAGTGTTCTTTGCTTTCCCTGGATGGATCTGGCTCTAGATTTTTTTTTTTTAATTGTTCTTGAGATGTATTCAGCTTCCTGAACCTAGAGTAGAAGTCTTTTAGGAATTCTGTAAATTTCTGTTATTATGTGTCAATATTCCTTTAAATCATATATATATTTATATTATTTAATTCAAAAATATATAAACATACACATTCATTATATAATCATTAAATATATATTTAATTCAATATATTATATTATTCAATATACTGATTTATATTATTCAAAAAATATACATATATTATTTATATATGTAGTTTCCTGTACTTGACCAAACTCAAGCCAGGCTCCTTTGAGCCCTATTCTTGTCTAGGCCTCGATCTTGGCCTATAATATCTACAGCCTCTCAGCACAAATGATTTCACCTCCCCACACACAGTTTATAAGACTTAAAAACTGACATAGTTTCTAACAGCTCAAATCCACATCCTTAGGATGACCACTGCCCCCTTAAAGTGCCTGCCTGAGAAAGCTCAAGGCAGCAATAAGGATTGACTGTTCTGGCCAACACTCGATCATTGGACCCTGACATTCCTTTCTTAGAGCATTTACCCAAAAGTGCTTACAACTGTGAATCTTTCCTCTGTCCTTTTGAGTTGTATGTGTGTCTCCTATAACTCAGGAGTGCATTTCTCAAGGTCCTGAGAGCCATTGGAGGACAGGGTGTCTGTCTCCCAGACTCTGTGAGAGCAGAGAAGTGAAACTTTGATCATTTCCAACTAGCAGACACAACTGGCCAGATCACATTGCACTGACCAACACTCTGTAACTTTCCCCTCCCTGACTCTACTGAGCCCCTGCTCACTCCTCTGCCTGCTTCCTCATTCTCCCTTTCAAATGCCCAGTCACCTCTGTACAAATCAAATTGAATTCAGTTCATCCTGTTCCTTCTTCCCTATTGCAGTGGTATATGCCTGATTAAAATCTGTCCTGACCACTTTAACTAGAGCCTGGCTTTGTGTATACTGTACATTTAACACACATACAGATAATCCCATGCATATGCATACACACGCATATACAAACACAACCTTGGGCCCTCCAGGACCAGTTAAACTGACCCCATCTTATCAACAGAGTATTTAAGAGTTTTCTTTCAGGAACTGAGACCCCTCGTCCAGTTCAGACCAGTTGGGACCACCAACTCATCAACTGGGAGTTCACAAATGCTTTATATGTGACGTTTTTGACATCAAGGAGCTAAAAACTCCATTCTCCGATCATGGTAACACTGCCAATTTGTGAACACACATCCGATGAAGAGCCATGAAGCTTGACTTTGCTTGTGCAGATCATCAATTCCCTCACTTCTCCTTACTTCCAATCATGTACCTCCACATGTCAGACCACCCTGCCCTTCATCCCATAAATTGTGCCCCAAGCCCTGGATCAGGGCTTGAGATCTGAGACAGACACATGCCCTCTGTCTCCTTGCAGATCAATCTCACAAAATAAAGCTACACTTCATTTCCCAAAAGCTGATGCCAGAATAATTGGCTTTTTTAATGTGCATTGGGCAAAAGAACCCCAATATTGTGCAGTAACATCAATACATATATATACACTTACTGGTTGTTTTCTCTTTATTTTCTTTGCTGAGGAGGATTCACCCTGAGCTAACATCTGTTGCCAATCTTCTTCTTTTTGCTGAGGAAGATTCACCCTGAGCTCACATCTGTGCCAGCCTTCCTCTATTTTGTATGTGGGTTGCCACCACAGCCTGGCCACTGATGGGTGGTGTAGGTCCACGCCCAGGAACTGCACCTGGACCACTGAAGTGAAGTTCTCTGAACTTAACCACTAGGCCATGGAACTGGCCCATCTCTAATTGTTTTGAAGATGTTACTAGATATGCAGTTGAAGTTTCACTATGATCTCTGGATTTCCTTGCTGCTCCTTTAGTCCCTCACTTCAGTGTATGTGTTTTTTGCTCCATCTTTCATGCTAGAGAAATTCCTCAAATATCAAGTGGTCCTTGGCTACCTGTTCATATGTTTGTGATGGGAAGAAAACAGCTGAGTAGGATCTCTGTGGGCCTGATGGAGCCTGTGAATGTCTGGACTCAATGTTTCTTCAGGGGTGTTGAGTGTTGAACTAGTAACAGGCAAACAATGTTGGTGCCCACACTGATCTCTAACAACTTACTTATTCCACACATTCCCACAATGACAGACATCCTCTGAACATGTGGAAATGCTGACAACACACACCCACACCCACATACACACTATTTGCAAATGACCAGCAGCATTCACACTGTAAACTACACGATAATGAACACTGATACTCAGAAGACACACACAGACACATACAGACCACTCACTGTCTCAGAGACCACAGTGACTTGAACTCTCTAAACACACACACATCAACAAAACACACTTTCACATAGATGCCATAATAGCCATGCACCCTGTGACCATACAGAATTGCTGAACACACACACATCCACACAACAAGGAACGTGGTTGTGCACGAGTGGGCTTGATCAAGAGGTTTTTCACACCTCAGCATCAACATGGACACCCCAGGGCGAGAGAGAGGGGCAGAGGGCACAGGGAAAAAATGTGGGGAGCTGTCAGGAGGCACTTGCATAAAGCACATATGATACCTACAAAGCTGGTTGCTAAATGACATATGACTCAAGGGTATGAGGACCCAAAAGGATCTGAAATGGTACAAAAAAGGTGACTGATACAAACCCATCACAAGATATTTAAATGTAAGGAACAGTGATATTTTAAAAGGCACTGAAGAGAGTGCATCAAAGCTTAGATATAATTCCAAACAATGAATGACATGGAATTCTGGCCAAAGAACAGCCATTATTGCTGTTAAAATTCCTATTTAAATGTTTCTTATAAAATTATAGAAATATTCCTTGAAAAATGACAAATATTCATTGGTTTAAAATATTTAAAACATTTCAGGATAAAATTACTGCAGGTTCCACTTTTTTTTTTAAAGATTTTATTTATTTATTTTTTCCCCCCAAAGCCCCAGTAGATAGTTGTATGTCATAGCTGCACATCCTTCCAGTTGCTGTATGTGGGACGCGGCCCCAGCATAGCCGGAGAAGTGATGCGCGCCCGGGATCCGAACCCGGGCTGCCAGCAGCGGAGCACATGCACCTAACTACTAAGCCACGGGGCCGGCCCCAGGTTCCACTTTTATTGAGTAGCTTTTCTTGGGCAGCTATAAGAGCTGGACAAAGCACACAACAGCTGTTTGGAGGGTTGTAGAACATCCTGTGCAAACAGGACTTGGGGGTCTACAATCTCTGAGACAAAGGAAACACAAGATTGTGAGCACCAGCTCCATGCGGCTTCTCCCCTAAGGCATTTGCTATTTCAGTGGTGAGAGAAGAGAGTCTGAGCAGAAAGAGGAGGAAAAATGAACTGAAATTTGGTTCCAGCCAAGTCCAGTAACTTCTGCTTCCAGTCAGATGTGGTAAAGGCAGAGCAACAGTTAAACATTGATTTAATAAATACTATATGTTTGAAAACACCAAAGGGATGTGGAAGCAAACAGGACTAGATGAAATAAAATTTCAAAAAGGAAAGAGCCTTTTTAGGTGAGATTGCCAGACATGCCCTCACCCGGGGGAATTTGCTTAATCTGGACTCTGATAATCAGACCTGTCTTACCAAAAGACAATTGTAAGTACAGTCTGTCAGAATTGATCTATGTTAGCTTTTAAATAGCACAAGTTTTCTTTGACTGTTAATTTTTACTGCCTCCACTAGGAGACTCTATGTAGGGAAAGACATTGTATCATTTGCCACATGATCTCCAGAACATTCTTCAGTTTGGGCTGTATGACTTCTATAAATATTTGTTAATTGTTGGTTTCATGAATGCTATGGACTGAATGTCTATGTAATCCAATTTCATAAGTTAAAATCCTAATCCCCGACGTGATGGTATTTGGAAGTGGGGCCTTTGTGAGTTAATTAGCTTAGATGAGGCCATGAGTGTAATGCCCCCATGATGAGATTAGTGCCCTTACAAGGAGATGGAGGGCCAGAGCTCTCTCTGCCAGATGAGGGTAGAGCAAGAAGCTGTCCTTCTGCAAAACAGGAAGAGAGCTATCACCAAAAGCCACTCAGCTTGAACCTAGATCTTGAACATCCCAGTCTTCAGAACTGTGAGGAATGCACTTCTCTTGTTAAGAGTGCCCAGTCTAGGGATGGCCCGGTGGTGCAGTGGCTAAGTGCGGGTGCTCTGCTTCGTGGCCCCAGGGTTCATAGGTTCAGATCCCGGGCATGCACTGATGCACTTCTTCTCAAACCATGATGTGGCAGCGTCCCATATAAAAAGTAGAGGAAGATGGGCAAATACGTTAGCTCAGGGCCAATCTTCCTCAGCAAAAAAGAGGAGGATTGGCATCAGATGTTAGCTCAGGGCTGATCTTCCTCACACACACACACACACACAAACACACACACACACACACACACACACACAAAAGCCAAAGATGCCCAGTCTAGGGGTCTGCCCCATGGCCTAATGTTTAAGTTCAATGAGCTCCTCTTCGGTGGCCTGAGTTCGGTTCCTGGACACAGACCTATACCACTCACCAGCAGCCATGCTGTGGGCATGACCCATATACAAAATAGAGGAAGACTGGCAAGGATGTTAGCTCATGGTGAATCTTCCTCAGAAAAATATAAATAAATAAAGTGCCCAGTCTATGATATTTTTGTTACAGCATCCCATACTGACTAGGACACTGACTGTGTGAATAAGTTCATTTAGATTGACGATCCTTCTTCTACATGACACGTTATTGTCAATCATTCCTAAATTGATGTGAGTCAAATTTCCCTTAAGGATCATAAAGATGTTAAGACCCTTCTCCCTAGTTATGCACATATTGATACACATGAAAACATGTTGCGTCAAGTGCTTTATTGACAACTTAGTCTCACACTAGATCTTATTGGCCTTCAGTGAACCTCAGTGTTACAGTCAGTGTATTCCCCAAAGGGCAATAAAGGAAAGTCCCTGGACTGAAGAGGAGTCGGTATCCATCGTGCAGCTCCTGCCCTCTGCCCAGTCAGCTCCAGGGCAGGGTCAATTTACAAGATAGGCTTTTTTCCAGGCAGCTCTGTGTTTCTCCCAGCCTGTTCTCATTTAGGATGATCTCACCAGGAGGAATGAGTGGAAATTTGGAGGGAAGAGCTACAGAAGGCATCTCCCAGGGGAAATTCTTTGTGGTTACATGACCTAGAATATGGACACCTGACTGCTCTAAGGTGTCCTGAAAATGGAACCCTTCCCATGTCTGCCATATCCTTCCATGTCCTCTTTCCCCTCCATCTCTCTGTTCTTGGTGGAAAAATTCCCTTGGCAACGACAATAAAAAAATGAAGGTAGGGAATGGCCCATTTCCAGTCTCAGAATTCTGTGAAATTTTACTGCCTATCCCCAGTCTCCCAGGACTGACACTCTTTTTATTCTTTTAAGATTAGATTACATTTTAATCTCCTTTAATCAGAGTTTTCTCTCATCCTCGTTATGTATATACATGTTCTAATACATAATATTGAAAACATTATTTTTGGCCCTACAATTTCCAGATTCACTCATAGTTGTTTTCTGATGGAAGCATGCATTTGTAATTATGTTTATAACTCCATTAACTATAGAAATGACTAAATGATGAGTAGTAATGTACTAATACAGGAAAATGGTCCATTTTTATTCAACATAAAGTTTCATGTTTTCATCAAGACAAATACATGAATACTTAATTGTTCAGCAAAAACTCTGTGTACAAGTAAGCAATTATAAATCTATTGGAGTTGGTTTACCTTGTCGATTATTCCTTGTTTCCGAATTGTGCATTCAGCATTTCCATGAACCCATTAGAATCCTGCATCTTTATCCTACCATTTTATTTTTTTGTTATAATTTTTATTTATTTATTTTTTCCCCCAAAGCCCCAGTAGATAGTTGTGTGTCATAGCTGCACATCCTTCTAGTTGCTGTATGTGGGACTTGGCCTCAGCATGGCCGGAGAAGCGGTGTGTCGGTGTGCGCCTAGGATCCGAATCCGGGCCACCAGCAGCGTAGCTCTCGCACTTACCACTCAGCCATGGGGCCAGCCCTATCCTCCCGTTTTAAATACTAGGTAATTGACAAAAGTCCACATGACTTGTTCAGTTGTGTGCTAGTGGATCCTTTGTAGGGTGTCTTCCCAGTTACGTTTTCAAATGATCATCGACAAAAGTCCACATTACTTGTTCAGTTGTGTGCTAATGGGTCCTCCGTAGGGTGTCTTCCCGGGTACGTTTTCCAATGTGAACTCCAGCTGATGGCCTTGTGACACTGATATAAATACTGGTGTCTCCACAGATCATGGGGCCAATGATGTGTGGTCCTTTACATAGTCATATATAACCTAATACTTTTCATCCTATTAGTGTAAGGAATTCTATGGAAGGTAGATTGGTGACAATTAACAAAAGATGATTGATTATGAACATGCTGTTAGGGAGAAAAATTGAACCTCTGGGTATAAAGGTTTACTTTTTATGCAATTAATCAGCCGCCCTAACAAACCCTGTTTATAGGCAGGTCTATATACATATATATATTAGATTAAGATTATGTCACCTATTAGTTTGAATGTGCTTTTGTAAAGTATGCCTTGTTTCTCTTGCCCTTTCGTACTGGGAGAAATATGGAATAGCTAGAAACTGACTGGATTACTCTGGTCTGAACTCAGATCATGTAGGGCTTGAATCGTTTAACAAATGAGCGATTAATGGCGGCTACACCACTGGGATCTCCTGATCCAACATCGCGGTCATACACCCTATAGTGGATATGGACAGTAAAATAGGACTGTGCTGTTTTCCCGAGGGTAACTTGTTCTGTTGATCAATATTTTGGATCAATAAGTGATAAAATATTTTGACTAGCTGGTCTAGATTTTAATCACTCAGAGGTTATTTTATTCTCTGAGGTCACCCCAACCAAAATTGTTAGTCCCTTTAAGTTTTGTTAGCCCTTGATTTGGCTTACCTTTGATTTTTTTTAATTAATTGGAGCTCCATAGGGTCTTCTCGTCTTTGTCATTCCCGCCTCTTCAGGGAAAGGTCAATTTCACTGATTAAAAGTAAGAGAGAGTAAAACCCTTGAGTGGCCGTTCATACAAGTCCTCATTTAGACAACAAATGATGATGCTGCCTTTGCAGGGTCCAGTCACTGTGGCCTTTACACCGTGTCACTGGGCAAGCAGTGCCTGTAACACCAGAAATGCCAGAGGAGATGCTTTTGGTAAACAGGTGGGGGTTGTGTTTGCCGAGTTTCTTTTACTTTTTTAAATCTTTGCTTGAATGCCTACCTGTGTTGGGTTAACAGTTAATGTAATAAATAATTATTGGGTTGAATTTATTTTATTGTTAACTTTCGGTGATTATCTATCTGTTCTAAGATTAGGCAAGGAGAAATAATTCTTGTTCCTCATAGTAACAGTACTACTTCTATGAATTAATAGATTAATGCAGTATTAGATTAGGAGTTAGTTTCTGAGATTGAAATTAAGATAAGTATATTGTTGCACCTGAAGGCTTTCTTAATTGGTGGCTGAATTTAGGCCAACTAGTGTATTGTTTGTACTCCCTCTCTAAGGAAGGTTGTATCCTGTATCTAAAAGGCTGTACCTCTTTAGGGCTGAGTCTGGGGAAGGCAGGAGGCTGGACAAGTGTGGAGCTGGCTCTGGCCCAGAGGGATGAGCAAGAGACACAGGACACCTGCTGCCACACACAGCCACAGCAGACATCACCAATCAGTCACGACATGCTGGGCTGCAGAGCCCAGAGAGCCCACCAGTCCTCAACAAGTTGCACACGGAAGCCACTCCCGGGCAGAGCAGGGGGCAGTGATGAACCCATTTGCCATCCCAGCTCCCCTAAGACGTGCTCCAGGCCTCCTTTCCCCACTTACTCCGCCAGCTCCTCACTGTCCTCGGGACTCAGGCCTTCAAGGCCCGCCAGCAGGCTGCTCCAGCACTTCTCCTTCCTTACCATCGCCTCCCCTCTCTGCTCCCACTCTAGTTCCAGGGCAAGTTACCTGTGGCTCCTGAGTGATGCTCCTTGGCCTGGAAGGGCCTTCCTTCACGTCATCCACCCTGTGCATGCCTACTTACCCTTCAAGACTCGACTCCAGTGATGCCTCCTCAGGAAGCCCTCCCTGACGCTCCATCTCCCTAGGCCTGCTCTGGGCCACCACTCTGCCTCCTGCCCACATCTGTCACTGCCTGGAACCTTGCTGGGCCCCATTCTCTGGTCTTCACGTGTACCCCAGCCCCTCAGGTGGGAAGGAAATTCTTAGGCTCAGGGCAATGGAGCAGATTCCTGGACTGTGGTGACACTGCCCACCCCAGGAGAGGTCATTCTTTGGGCCTTTTCCAGCTTTGGCCCATTGCAGCTCAGCTGGAGCCAGGACACAGGGAGGCTGGCTCTGGGCCCAGCAGATCACAGCGTCGGCTTAGGGAAAAGTTACAGGGGGCCACACAGAGGGGCTCGGGACAAAACTCCAAGTCGATGATACCCTTGCTAAGGGCAGCAGGGGCCAAAGGCAGCTGCACAGGCCACAGGAAGTGCTGGCGAGCTTTTCATCTGCTCCGAGAGTCCCAGGGCTGGATAGAAGGAACTCAGGAGGTCCATCTGAGGTGCAGGTCACCTCGGGGGCATGCAAGCAGAAGCTGAGGGTCCCACAGCAAGTGGAATCTGAAGAGGTGACCCTCAAACTCCTTGCGGCACTAACGTCTCTGAGTTGGAAGTCAGTCCCCTCAGTCACAGCCTCTAGCTGCCCCCTCACAGGGTTGTGCCTCACAAACACCGCTCCCAAGGAGAGTGGAGGCTGAGGGTGAAGGCAACCTCCTACCCGTGAGAACCGCTGTGATCACGGCCTCCCACAAGGGGCTAAGGATGATGAGCAAGGGACAGAGGGACTGACCCACATGACTTCCCCTCGGATGCTGAACATGCTTGTGATTCACCAGGCCAATCAGTATCTGTCCTTCTCCTCCACTCCTCTCTCCCCAAAAGGACATGTCAGTGTTTACTATGACATCCAAAGACACATCAAGGGCATCTGGGAAGAATCATGTGTACATCTGGAGAGAAGGGAACTGTGAAAACCAGTAATATCTGCATCCATGTGTGCAGATACCGACATCTACATACAGCTGTCACATTCTTCCAGCAGCCCTGGAATACTCCACAATCATGCTGGCAGGTTTTGGCACATAGTAGCCAAACGAACTGGTGGTGTCCCCAAGTGCCACCACTGCTGGGGTCTACCTTGAGATTTGGGGGAGGCAGGGTGCCATGCCCCATCTCACAAAAGTCTGGCTGGTGTCCAGGAGGGTCTCACAGCCTTCGACAATCATGCCCTCCATGGCTATGTTTTCCTGGATGCTCTTTGTCTTGTTTACTTCATTGTACATTATCCTGTCAGGACAGAAAATGTCAGAGACAGGCTGCCCCCGTCTCTCAGGGAGAAGGGAATGCCGGGCGTCTGGCCAGACCTAGGAAGAAGGCCCGGCACCCAGGATTCTCAGGTGGAGCCTGTGGTCACAAAGGGGGAGAGAGCATGCATATTGAATGCCCGCTCTGCCGGGCACTCTATGGGCATGGTATCACATCATCCTTCTCATAGCCCAAGGAGACAGGTGTTGGAAATGGAAATGGAGAGTAACAGCTAGAAAGCAGGTCTGATTTAAAAGTTTGAACCACGTGGAACTGAGACGGCAAAACTGGGAGGACAGGAGTATAGGAAACAACCTTTCTTCATTACTCTGCCCCCCACACCACTGCTGGCCTTATCTCCATCCATAGAACTCCACCCACCCATCCTTCCTCAGGGCCTTTGCATTTACTGTCTCCACCCCTCCCTCAATGCATGTTATATAGCTGCTTCCTTAATGTTCAGGTCCTGGAATGGCTTAGTTTTGGAGCACCTGGCAATCCAGCTGGCTCAATGAAAGTCTGACTCCCGTAGGCTCCAGCATGTTTGGTGGGAGCAAGACACACCTTGTCCCTTAATGTGAGAATAAGGACAACTCTCCTATTTGTCCTGTTCTGACTGCCGCAACACCCCTCCTCCAGGAGGTGGCGCCATTTAACTGCTTTTTAAAAATAGCATTGGTGGTGGGGCCGGCCCCGTGGCTTAGCGGTTAAGTGTGCACGCTCCGTTACTGGCGGCCCGGGTTCGGATCCCGGGCGCGCACCGACACGCTGCTTCTCCGGCCATGCTGAGGCCACGTCCCACATACAGCAACTAGAAGGATGTGCAACTATGACACACAACTATCTACTGGGGCTTTGGGGAAAAAAAGGAGGAGGATTGGCAATAGATGTTAGCTCAGAGCCGGTCTTCCTCAGCCAAAAAAAAAAACAAAAGGATTAGCGTGGATGTTAGCTCAGGGCTGATCTTCCTCACACACAAACAAATAGCATTCGTTGGAAAAGAGGCCTGTGAGTTGCCAACTTTGTTAAGAGCCTTGGTGGGTTTTCAGGAGTCTTAGGAAGATAGTAATTTTGTGGGGATGAGCATCTGGAGAAAGTACCCCACTTACTCCAAGAAAAGCACAAATGTCTTATTTGTCTGCTGATGCCTCAAATTCTACAACCACGACCAGATCACCAAGAGGGCTGCTTAATATGCATGGCTTCCAAAGTTCTCTAGTAGACACTGTCCAATTTAACCCTCCCAGCAAAGAGAGATGACACTGGTCGAGCTGGATCGGTGATTAACGAACTCAGCGATGAGCCAATTACTGGGCCCCTCTGACCCTCAGTGTGCTCACCTGTAGAATGTCGGAGTGAGGATGGAAAAGAATGCATTTCACGTGCTGACCTCAGGCCCAGCACACACGGCAGGTGCTTGAGTAAAGGGCCGTGATCACTGTTGCTAGTATCACTGGTTGCAAAGGTGTTATTATCCAACTATTATTACCCGTTGTTTTCTGGCTATCAGACTGTGGCATGGAGATGGAGTCTCTTCCTTAGAATCCTCAGTCCCTCCCTCCCAGCAATGCTCTTCTCAGCAGCCCAGTCCCTAGCCCTCTTCTGGAAGGGTCGGGGCACAGGGAGGCACCATTCAAGGATATGCTAGTTCCCTGGATAGGGATTCATTTTTGGAAGTTAGCAAAGGTAAACAGAACCATTTCTTTTGACGATGGTGGAGATTTTGCTGAGGAGGGCTGTATTTGCTACAAACAAGGGGGCGATCCCACAGTAGCAACACTAGTTTCACTGTTAGACAAGTGCCAGCTGCAGCTGCTCAGGACCCCTGCCAGCCCCGGCTGGGTTTTGTGCTGAAAGCCACACCGTCCAGGCAGCTGGGGAGGAGTTCCCAGGGCCGCAGTCTACCGGGGCAGCTGGAATTGACAACCTGGGTTACAGTGAGCCCAAGAGATGAGGTTCAGGAGAAAAAGCGGGACAAAGGCCAGAGGTAGGAGAGAGTCAGCCCCAGGGCAGGAGTGTTTCTGAGCACAGCCAGGGAGGGTTTGTTATCTGATGGCTTCCTGCAGGGCTGGGAGCTTTCCTCAGTCCCCCAAGGGAGAGAGAGAGGAGGATGAAAGGGCTGCTGTCAGGGCTATAGGAAAACCCTCCTCTGTGCCACTAGGGGTGTGTTCAGGCCAGATGCAGGGGATCAGGTGATCAGATGAGTAGGCTTCGGGAAAGGGGATCGGGATCTTAGGATAAATGCCTTGGCACTCATGTGCCTTCCTTGCTATGGCCCGCACCGGTACAGGGCATGCCACAGGGATGAGGAGCCTCGTTGGAGTCCCAAGTCTTCTCCTTGGGGAAGTGTGCAGGATTTGGCTCCTTGGGTCATGAGAGGACTGGGGTCTCCACCCCACAATGGTTTTTGTTAGTCTACAAACACACTCTGATTACATCTGCTCCCTGAATGAACCCCCACTCCGTGGCCTGTGCCCTGCCCTAGTCCAGCCTGGTCCTCCCTCTGCCCAGCTGGGAGACGTGGCCCTACTGGCTGCCTTTTGCTGGGCTCGGGAAGCCATTTAGGGCACTGAGTGGTTGGCAGGGCTGGGTACTGGATCCTACATGCTGCAGACCGACCCTCCTTTGCAGATTCTGGCAGCCCATCGTTGAGTACAAGGCTGCTCATCATCTCTTAGCCTCCATAAGGTGCAGACCCCAGGGGTCAGCTCTTGGTACGCACCTCGTTCCTGCCTAAACCTACTCCCTTGGTGATCTCACCAGTCTTGTGACTTTAAATACCATCTCGAGCTGATGGCTCCTGAATGGCTCACTCCCTTACACTTCAGACTCAAACGCCCTCCTCCATCTTGTCCCCTCCACCACTGTTGTCCATCTCAAGCTCAACATGCCCCCAGTCAAGATCCAGTGAAGCAAGAAAGATTTCCCCTCCACACCTGCCCATCCTGCCAGTTTTTCCATCTTGGTTAGCAGCAACTCCAACCTTCTGCTTGCTCAGCCAAAAACTGTCGAATCACTCTTGCCTCCCATCTTCTCTCTCCCCACATCTAATGCATCAGAAACTCCTGTTGGTTCCATCTTCAAAACACACCCCGAATCTGAACCTCCTCCTCACCTCCACTGCCACCACCTGGTGCAGGCCACCGTCAACTGCTGCCTGGGCTGTTGTAGGCGCCTCCTCCCTGGTCTCTCTGCTTCTGCCCCGGCAGAGGAAGGATCCCCCTGGGCTTTGGAGACTGAATGAGGGGCAGCGGAGGGGCCTTGACCAGAGGGCTGGGGCCTCTGACACTGGAAAAGTCAGGCGTTTGTCCATCCATGACACTGCCTGCTGTGACTGCACCCTTGGGCACATGAAGGCCCATCAGCCAGGACTCCCTCTGGGGCTCCTATACCACAGGTTGTGAGACACTGACACTGGAGAACAGGGGAAGTTGGCAGAGTGTCTGCGAGTCCCTGGGCGGATCCCTGTTCTGGCAGATGGGCCCACGTGAGTGCCCAGGGCCCTTCCTCAAACCCCATCTGTGCCAGGGACAGCACACCACCCACACCATCCCACCAACTGCCCCCTGAGCTTGAGCTGTGAACTCCTCAGATTGCTCCGGAGACCCTGCTTCCAGGTGGGGCAAGCTGGGGGTGCCCCAACCACCACCGCTTGGGATCCTAACCTGAACATGATATTTTAGCATCTGGGGCTCAGGAAACTCCTGCTGGGGAGCATCCTTAGCCCTGGCCTTTCCACTGATGGGGGCACCCCGGAGCCGGGCTCACCCAGAGAGCTCCCCCAGTTTAGCCCTGGCATCGTCCAGTCTGTTGGCTCTATGTGCTCGTGAAAAGTGGGCCAGGAGCTCATGCAGTGTCAGAATGTGCCTGGGAATCTGCGGCAGGGAGAGGCAGGGGGACAGGGCCAGAGGCAAGGAGAGAGACAGTGATGAAGTAAGTCAGAGAGAAAACAGCAATGTAGAGAGGGAGAGAGAGTGACCAAGTGGACGGAGAATGGTTCTCTCAGCAACCAGCACTCTCATGAGCAGGGATGAGGACGGACACCCACAGCACTTCTGATCTCAACTCTAATGTGGAGGATCTTCCAGGGTCTTGTTTGGGGCAAGAGCCCAGATCTTGATGCTCTAAGCCAGCAGGAGAAAGGGCCTGGAGGTGGGCTCAGTACCAGGAGCTCCCGCTCACCTTCCCACACTGCATGCTCTGCGGAGCTGGACAACCCTGCGGTCTGCTGGGTCAAGGGCTGGCCCTAACCCCATTCTCCAGGCAGCTCAGAGCTGGGGCCTGTTAGGGTCTGGGCTCTCCCGGCCATGGCTCCATGGTGCCCCCAGCTGTGGCTTGTTCCCAGCTGGGGCCCTCACTGCCATGGACCCCCAGAAGGCTCCCAAGGCATGTGCCCTCAAGGACAGGGCTAGGTGTCAGCTGGAACATGGGGTCAGTGAGGAAGATCTCCAGAACTCTCTCCTTGCAGTCAGTTTGGCCTCATAGTGCTTCAGCAGCTTGTCAAAGTCACTGTTCTGCTTGCAGTGGGCCAGGATCTGCAGGCTGTACTGGTAGCTGGAGACCAACTCCTGATAGAAATTGACCATGGGCAGCAGGATGTCTAATGGGTCTGCACGAGGAGTGGCTCCACAAGCCCTTGGTCACCCAACCCCACCCACAGAGGTTGAGACATAGTTCAGAGCTCCCACCCAGAGACACCCTTGCCTTTGAGGATGATTCTGGCACCACTGCCCTATCCAGGGCCAGATAGTTGGCCCCAGGCATCAGGACACCATCAGAGTCACAGATCTTTATAGAGATGGGGCCCCATCTTGTCTGACACCTGTGTATTGGAAGGTCGGAGAGGGCTGTTGTGGGTGCTGTGGTGTGCCTCGCCGCCTGAAGGGTCTGAAGGGCTACCCAGCTCCGGAGTTTTGGGGGTTCAGCTGAGGCCTCCGTGGTCACTGAATTGCAGCTCCACATCCCCCTCAGCCCTGGCTCCCCCAAGAGGCCTCCCTCCCAGTGTGCCCCACCAGTGACAGAAGTGACTCATCCGAGGTCATAAGGTGAGTCAGTAGCTGGCCTGGAACCAGGTCTCCTGAGTCCTCCATTCCAGGGCTTCCCTCCACAAGACATGCCCTCCCGAGTCACGTCCCTTCAGCTGTCTGTCCCTTTATCCATTTGTCCCTGTCCTTCCACACCTCCCCAGGCTCAGCAACTTGGGTCTGCTGCTGGCCTGCTCTGTCCCAACCTCTTGGAAACACAATACCCTGCCTTCCAGCTCCCGAAAGCCCAGCCAATCTCCCCAAACCTGCCCTTCAGTACTTGATTGGCAGGGATGGGTCCACTGAAACCTCTGCTTATAAACTCCATTAAAGAAAAACATGCCTCCTTTGCAATAAACTCTAAGTGGGAGCTTACACAGGGCATTCCACTACCCATGGGACGGCACCATCACCCACACAACTACAGGAAGTGCAGACCTCGTCTTTCTAGGGCCTCTTCCCATTGTGACCTTGGGGGAAAAGCGGGGCTCTCTGACTTAGGGAAGTGAACAAGAAAATGTCACACTCAGTGTGGGAGAGGCGCGATGCAGGTGGTCCTACTGTGCAGCCCTCGGGGCCGTCAGGGCGTTGCAGTCAGCTCAGAGAGCAGTGACGCAGGGTGGAAGGAGTGGGAGCCTTGACCGTGCTTCTACCTTTTGTTTCAGTCATTCTACTTTTGGAAACCTGTCCCAAGGAGACGCTCTCTCATAGGAACATTTCAGTTGCAGAGATGAGTGTTTCTAGTAACAAAAATTTGCAACAACTTTAAGAGCCAATGATGGGAGATGGCTGCATGGATGATGGCATGCTCACAGGTACTGGAGGATCATACAGCCATCAAAAAGCATACTTTCAGCATGAGAAAACACTTGTGCTATAATGTTAAGTAAAAAAACAAACACATCAAGATTCAAATTCAACATTCATATATGTGATATTATGTAAATAAAGCGGGGGGAACATCCCAAGGTCTGTGCATAGAAAAAAATTTGAAGAAAACACAACAAAGTGTTTACAGTGGTTATCTTTGGGAAGGAGAACTATGGTTGGTATAGCTTTGAACATTTTCTGATTCTCTAGATTGTCAAATTTTCTCAAATGGGTTCATATACATAATTTTTAAAAGGGAAAAGTAGATAAGGAACTAAAAATATATCACTTCCTCCTAGAAAAACAGCTTTTGCCAACTTGTCTTTCCTCTTCTGCTCCCTCTGAGGGATTCTGTGTGTTTTAAGGTGTGTTTTACACCCCGGGAGGATGGAAGAGCTGCCAGCCTGGAGGAGTGGGCCCTGGAGAGGGACTTCTCAGGTGGATTTTGGTGCAGGTGGGGCTGGGGACCTCTACCAGGGCTGCCTCCTCACCCAGATCCCAGAGGGCCAGCTGGAGATGCAGGTCTTCAGGCCTTGGTCAAGATCTGGTGCAAACACACGATGGCCTCACTGACAGAGGAACCACAGGGTAAGCTCCGGCCACGGAGTTCCTGCCCCTCCAAGACCTCGCCCACAAGTCCAGCAGAGCTGAGGGGACTAGGGAGAGGGCAGGGGCTGCCACCACCGGTGGGACTCGAGCAGCCTTTCTCAAGTGACACCTTATGTGAAAACACCATCAGCGGGATGGACTATGTAACTTGTGGCCCAGTGCAGAGAAAATATGCAGGACCCCTTCTTAAAAAATGACAAAATTTCAAGATGGTGACAGCAGAGCACTAAACCAAACATAGACTTTTCTAAACATGGATCACACGCCCCAGAAGCTGGCAGAGGACGGGAGCTGCTCTCGCTGCCAGCCTTCCTGGCACCCTCAGTGTCCACCTGCTGCGGTGACCCCAAGGGATCTTAGAGGAACTCAGGGCTCTGGAGAATTCAGAGGAAATGCCACTGATGATGTGAAAAGAGCTAGGGCTTGAGACCCACACAGATCAGGCTCAAATCCACCTTATCCTGCTTCTCAGCTGTGTGACCTCCAGCAAGATGCCTAATATCTCTGAACCTCAGGTCTTTCCTGTAAAATATGAAGGTGAAATGATGTCACTCCTGTAAGTAATGGGACAATTTGAGGGCCTGGTACAGAGAAGTTGCTCAGTAAAGACTACCTCTCGACCACCCCCTTTTGTGGGGACAACTTAGAAAAGCAAAAACACCCAGATTCTCCCAAGCACATGCCCTGTCACCACCTAAAGATCCCTGGGTATCATGCCTTCTCACTGACAGCTTAGCACCAGGTTGGGTAATGGGCCTCTGAGCACCCCTGGCAGCCACATTTGCCGTGGCTCCCCTCCCAGCACCCTCTTCCCCGCCCATGCTCCCCAGCCAGCCAGCTCCAGAACACAGCCCGAGTCTCCTCCCTCAGGATGAGCTGTAAGGATACCAGAGAGACTTCCTGCAGCCCCCTCCCCTCCCAACTGTTCCTCCTCTGTTCTTGTTCATCACCCTCAGCTCCTACCACCCTGGAGACCTGGGAACCACCCCAATGTGTCTGGTGTTTGAGCTGAACGACAGAGGGGAAGCCAAAGGGACTCTGTCGTGCACCCCATTTGTAGACAGGAAAACAGACCCAGAGAGAAAGCGTGAAGCCCCCGGGAGTCAGGGCAGCCCCAGCGTAGGAGCCTGTCCTCATATCCCTGCAGTGGTCTCTGTCTTTCTCTGCCACATCAGATGCCCCTCCCTAGTCCCATTCTCCACGTGTGCTCTCTGCTCCCTCCCTCTATGATGACCCAGCACTTTGGGTGTTGGAGTCCCCTGGTGCTTTCCTCTTCTGTGAGCTGCCACGGGGCTGTCTCCTCTCCCAGCAGTTTGTGCCCTGAGGGCAAACCCCCACCTTGGGGTCTCACTCTCTCAGTACAACAAGAGCAGGGGTGGAACGTGCTTAGTGGGCACAGAGACACCCTTGAGCTGTGTGGCACACGTCCAAAGATAGTAGCTCAGGAAATCACAAACATGTCACAGAGCCAGCTCCCCTCCCTTTCCAGGGCATGTGGCTTTGTCCCCTCAAGGCCACTTGCTGAAGCACAGGATGAATGGGCTCTGACAATTGACGGAATGGAGCACTTTGAAAGCAAAATGGGACAGTTAGCCACTCTCCACTTCCGGGTTGCTAAAACTACACCAGCCTGTGCTTGAAGAGCGGCTGAAAATATCTAATGGAGAAATATTCAGTGTCAATGCAAGCTTTTCTATTTTTTCCATTCTCTGAGAACCTAGGCACATGAAATAATGGCTGTTCTTGGATCTGAACTCTAAAGAACTAAGGGACTCACACACAGGCTCATGGAGAGCTCAGAGACACGTGGATGCCCAACCAGCACCCTCACTGCCCTGATTTCATCACCCCCATGCCAGTCTGCTCTCTTTGCCAGTTCTGGGATTTGCACGTGGTAGCCTTTTCTCTTTAGGATTGTGGGGTATGCGTGTGGGTGTGGGTGTGTGGGTAAATGTAGTCTGTACGTAAAACTGATGGCGCTCTTCTCAGAGGCATCTACAGGACATCTACTCCCCTGGGACCAGAGCAAAAACCAGATGCAGTCAGGTCAGATGCTCTGCTGCCTGCACAGGCAACACTGGCAGTCTGGGAGTCTGATTTAAGGATTGTGCTGGGTGGGCAATGCTCTGGAGAGCTGTGAGCTTGGAGACCTTGCAGAAGCCTTGGGCCACGGCCCACCCCTGCTAGGAGCCAATGTCAGGATGGCCGCAGGAACCCCAGCCCCTCTGAGATCACAGAGACAGCCTTTCTCTTATCCTGAAGGTTCCTTCTGAGGATGCATTTGCTTTGGATCCAGGTTGGCTTGGCTGACGTCCAAGGCCTGCTCAGTTGACCTTTGTCAATGATGACCACGGAGAGTTGGGAATTCGGCTTATTATCCCAACTCGCTGGCTAGAGTCCAGCTCTGGCTACCCAACCTGGCTCAATGTCGGGCGTCTCAGCTGAGCCCTGCCCACTTGCCATCCCACAGTCTGGCCTTCTTGGCCCATCAGAGGCAAACCCTCATTTGCCGCATCCCTCGGCGGCACTGCTCGTTCGCTCCTGCCCCACCACAGTCCCCTCTCTGGAGACAGTGTCTTTAATCCAGAATGCATTTAGTCGGTGCAGTCATTGATGGAGGAATTAGTCCATGGTTTTCTCTCTTTTGTTAGCAGTCAAGGTTTTGCTAAAGATCTCTGTACTTCCTGTTTTTCAAACAGCTGCCACACAACTCAGTTCTCTCTCCTTCCTTCTCCATTCCCTCTGGCCTCTTCCAAGCCTAAGAGATGCCCATCTCTGTCTCCCTTTGTGCCAATCCTGTCAGCATGTCCTGATGGAGTTCGTGTGGTGGCACCATGCTGGGCATGGGTGAGACAGCCAGAGGGGGATAAGTCAGATCCCTTCACTGGAGGAGTTTCCAGCCTAAGAAAAGGGTCAGAAACCCACAGAGGTAACTTATACTCCAACAAGGTGAGGCCAGAACAGAGGTGGGCCCCTAATGCAGTGGGAGGGTCTCACCATGGAATCCACAAGTGCTACTCAGAGGTTTTGAAGGACAAAACAGGAGCCCAATTGGGCTGGCCCCGTGCTGTGGTAGTTAAGTGCATGAGCTCCGCTGCTGGTGGCCCGGGATCCAAACTGATGCACCGCTTGTCATGCCATGCTGTGGTTGTGTCCCATATAAAAGTGGAGGAAAATGGGCACAGATATTATCCCATGGCCAGTCTTTCTCAGCAAAAAGTGGAAGATTGGCATGGATGTTAGCTCAGGGCTGACCTTCCTCACAAAAAAAAAAAAAAGAAACTCAACATGTGTGCTAGAGTATAGAAGGAATTGGAGCAGAAGGGATGATGTGAACAAAGATGCAGAATACAACAGGGTGTTGAGTTCAGGGCAGCAGGGGTGGGGATGGCAGGAGGAACATGGGAAACAGGACTCAAGGCATGGAGTGGGCCCTGCAGAGAGGCTGCCTGGGGAGGGTCAAGGTGGCCCTCTCCATGTCAAAGTTGGTTTGTAAACATGATCCCAAGGCTACAGTTTTACTACAAACCCTGAACTGAAGATCTGTGCAGTTTCTTGCAGAGTCAGCCTTCCAGGATTCTGAGTGCTCCCAAGCCAGGAAAATACCATGACCACCTCTAAATTCCTACCCTTCCCTTTGGGCTGCCTGAGCCGTCCCAACTTACTTCCAATCATAAATGGGAGAAAAATAACTATTAAAACAATGAAATGGTGCCAAACTGAGGATTCTAGAGGAGGGAAGGATTCTTCTCAGAAGAGGATGTTCCCTTTGTTTTAGATGGTCCTTGTAGCTTTTTGGTTACAAAAGATGAAGCCCAAGAGGACTCTTTAGATGGGAGAGAAGAGACTGAGCAGAGCTGGACAGTTTTGCTTAATAACTTTGCTTTTGTTTGGGTGTGATCTCCCGTTACCTCTAGGGAGAGTTGGCTGCTGGTGGGGGCTCTGAGTGTAGAGGGTATAGAGGGAGTAGAGACAGGGCCAGTGTCCTCGATGTCTGACCTGTGCACAGCCTGCTAAGAAGGGTCTAATGCCTGGTTTAAGGCTCTGCTGTTGTTGCCTTGAAATTCTTAAGAGCCCTGCATTTTCAATTTGCACTGGGCCCAGCAAAGTATTTAGCTGATCCTGAAAAAAGGTGTAGACAAGGGTATATTGGTAAAGGATTAATGACCAGCTCTCTGAAAGAAAAACTCTGATTGGTAGCACTGGCCAATTTCCATGCTGTAAACATTCCTACCTTGGCCCATTTTAAGCTACCAAAGAGTGAATAACAAGCTTGCAAGATTCTTGAAAATTTCACAACCGACTTGCAAGTTGGTGTGAGCCAGCTCCAGCACATCACTGGATGTAAGGCGAGGGTCTTGGCAGATAAAGGGATTATGAACACCCCCGCACCACCACCAAAATGGCAGTTGGGAGAGTGTGGAGAGAGGCCAGCGTGAGGAGAGGAGGTCAGCAAGAAATCCCTGTAGCAGGAAAGGCTGAGTGACAGGAGGGCAAGGATGTCTTCTATTCAGCTTTCAGCTGTTTTCTGTTTCAGTACTGGAAACCCCCTCGAGTGCATCTAAGCCTTTCAGAAAGTCTGGTCCATACTTGGCCCATGTTGAGGGCTTGGGGAGTGAAGGAGGAGCCAGCTGGGTGTCATTAGGGCTTTCCTGGATACTCTGGTTCTCCTCCTGGGTCAGGGCAGGACTGTACTGCCCAGGGCCCTGAAGTCGGGTGCGGTCATGTGACTCGCTGTGTCCAATAAAACTTGAGCAGAGTTGTCAGGCATCATTTGCCACATTCCTTCCCCTGCCCTGGGACTGGTGAATTTCCTGATGGTGGGAGCCCCGTCAGCCTGTGTCCCTGACTCTGAGTGAGAATTTTGTGGAGCAGAACACACAATGGACACACAGTGTGAGAGAGAAAGCATTCTTTGTTGTTTTAAGCCTCTGAGACTTGGGGGCTGTTTGTAATTGCAGCAGAATCTAGCTCCACCTGACGGACACATGGAGCGACCACAAGGGGGCAAGGAGCAGTCAAGACTGAGTGGAGACTGGCACTGTGAGAAGTGATACAAGAAGCCAGGAGAGCAGAATTGGAAGCCAGATGTGGCCAGGAAAATGGAAGACCCTGAGAATCCTCAGGAATACGTGGGATGGGGCTTGAGGGAGTTTTCTGGCTATCAGGTGACACAGTGTTTCCTGAATATGCACATTTTATATGGCCCGTCTCCCCAGCAAGGAAGGAATAACGTGTGTGGCAGGCACAGGCCACGGATCTACAGCCAGGAGACCCAAAGTTAAGCCTGGATTCCAGCGCTGGAAGTGACCTTGGAGTGACCTTGGATAAGTCCTTTCCTCTTCTGTGGACCTCTCAGTTCTCAGATCCCTCCCAGCTCTGACATTCTATGACCCTCTGTCTTTGTCACGGGCATCATTCATCACTTACTTGGCTCCTCAGCACCTCCTGCCTACCTGATGGCCTACTTCTTGGGAAATGGGCTCTGTTTCAACTTCCTGGAGCCCCTCCAGAACATACAAGTGCCCTCTGCTCTGCAGGGTGTGCGTGTGTGTGTGTGTGTGTGTGTTTGTGTGTGAGAGAGAGAGAGAGAGAGAGTGAGAGTGAGTGAGTGAGGGAGTGAGAGAGAGAGAGAGAGAAAGACTACAGCCAGAAAGGTTTACCAAGCTGATCTTGCAAAGTCTTACTTAGGGGCCGGCTACATGGCTTAGTGGTTAAGTGCACCCGCTGCGCTACTGGTGGCCCGGGTTCGGATCCCGGGTGCGCACTGACGCACCGTTCGTCCAGCCATGATGAGGCGGCGTCCCACATACGACAACTAGATGGATGTGCAACTGTGATATACACTTATGTACTGGGGCTTTAGGGAGAAAAAGGAGGACTGGCAATATATGTTAGCTCACAGCCGGTCTTCCTCAGCAAAAAGAGGAAGATTGGCATGAATGTTAGCTCAGGGCTTATCTTCCTCACACACACACAAAAAAAGCCTTACTTTAAAATATCGTTTTCCCTGGAGAGTAATATACTCAGTTGGAAACGTTGCTCCTAATTCTCACCACAAAGGCCTCTGCTGCCACGCTGACACAAACACACACACACACACTTTCACCAAAACTGACCAGTTTTGTGCTCTCCAGCACCAGAGAGGGCCCTGCCCTTTGCACCCACCCCTTCTCTGGCCTACCAACCCCCGAAAACTTTCAAGGCCATATGCGATATGAACCCATACCTTCTTTGGCCATAAAATGACTCGTTTTCTACCTGGGTTCACACTGCAAACTATATTATGGTGCCCATCACACTCTACCACAATCAGACCTTAAGGCTAGAAGCTTCCATCTCTTTGCTGCCTCCCACAGAACCTGATGTCCATTCATTCATCAAGTCCTTACAGAGTACCTACTATGTGCGAGGCAGAAGGGACAGAGTGATAAAGGACACCCCTGCCTTCAAGGAAGTCCCACCAGACCAGGTGAGGGACAGACACCTGAGGAGCCGGCTCTGCCATGGCATGCTGAGGGTGGGAAAGCTGTGGCAGCAGGGGTCATGGAGCACATTCTGGGATGAGAGTCCCCAGGAGGAGGCATTTGAGCTTGGTAGGATTCCACCAGGCAGGGAAGCGTGGGGGTGGAAGGGGCACTCCATACAGAAGCCCCAGCATATGCAAAGGCCAAGGTGTGCACAGCTCATGACCGGGGACACTGGCTGGAGCCCCGAGTGATGGGGTAAGAGGAGCCTGGGGAAGAGGATGAGGCAGTGGTCAGCAGATTTTAGGCAGTTAGAGAATGAGTGAGTGAGTGAATGACCCCCTTGATCATGAAGCCAGTAACCTGGTACTGGTCCTTAGACCTATTCCTTCGTCCTTAGCAAGGACTCAGCTTGGTTTCAGGGCTATGTGTAGGGCTAGGATAGATCTCAGAATGAACTAGATGGTTTAGACATGGGACAAGCCCCGATCCCAGGACCCACAAGTAGAGTGGCAAGACTGGCAAGCAGACACACAGACCTGGGTTCTAGTCCTGGCTCTGCCACCTCCCAGCTGTGTGAGCTTGGTCAGGTGCCTTGAGTTCTCTGAGCCTGCTTCCTCGTTCCAACCTATGAGGATGGTTATGGGGACTGACTAAGAAAGCATCTCTGACAGTGCCTGCTGCAGTGTAGAGGAGGTGTGTGGAATCTGAAACTTTTGTTCAAGCTCAAGTTTCAAGCTGATGTGATCATTAGTTCAGAGCTTGGCAGCGGCACCATAAGGTGGAATTAGCAACTTCAGAGCGTTGAACATTCTAGGCAGAGCTGGCTTCAAGGGCGTGTGATGGAGTCCTGTGCTCAGAAGGCCCCATGCTTGGGGCTTCAAGTTCTGCAGTTGCAACCTTGAAGTTATTATTTCTCTTTGAATTTGTTTTCATGAGAAACATCTGATGGAACAATGGAGCACACCCCAGGGGCTTGGAGCCTCAGCCCTCATGTGTTCCTGCCTACTGTTGCCTCCCTGGGATGGTGTCTCAGCTGCTTGCTCCTCACATGCCGGCACCCCCAGAACCCATGACCTCCTCTATCCTCTGTCTGGGAGCAAATGGGTGGAGTCAGCCAGGAAGACTCACATTCCACAGTGAGTCACCCTCCACCTTCTGCAGGGGCCTTGGGGTAGGTGCAGAAATGGCGGGTGCAGTGAACAACCGATCCTGTCTCAGGGCAAGGCAAGGAGACAATGCCTGGGCACTAGGTGGGTGACTCAGCAGGGGCATCTTGCCCACCCCTCATCTAGGTACCAAGTGTATCATGGCACAGAGTTTAGAGGAGGTTGAAGGTTGATATTGGGGGGTTGCCTGTCTGCCATGGGTGGGTTGGTGGGCTGTGAGAAGGGGAGATCGACTTCCCCGACTCCACCCAAGGCCTTGCATTTTTCCCTTGCATCAGGCCCTACAAATCATGCAGCCAACCCTGGTTAGAATCTGTTTCCATTTTCCCATCCTCAGCTCAGAGTCCACGGTCCTTATGTGATGTGGCCAAATTGCTCTGAGCATCTGATGCGCACTGGTGAGATGAGGGGGGGAGAGGCAATCACATCATTCGGCGCTGGGGTAGACAGCTGGTGAGGGGCATCTAAGGGACAGAGAGCCAGCGCCTCCCAAGCTTTAATGTAAATGGCAATCGACTGGGATGTTGTGAAAGTGCAGATTCTGATTCTGGAGGTCTGTGCAGGGCCTGAGATTCTGCATTTCTAACATGCTCTTGCTTCATGGACCACATTTTGAGTAGTGAAGTTCTAGAAGCCTTAACCTAGGAACAGCGTGGCCTCCAGACTGATGCCCGGCAAGCCCCTGTAGGAGCTCTTATGACAGGCAGAGGGAACGACTGCTTAGAACTTAGCCAGCAGCCCACACTATGATGACTCACCAGTAACTCTGTGTCCCCGGACACTTCAGCTGATAAAGTGGGAATGCTTAGTCAATGTGGTCATCAGCAGAGTAATTAAAAACTCGCCCATAAATAACCTCACTCAATCCTCACAACTTTGTCAGGCAAGTATAAAAAGGCTGCTTTATAGATGAAGGAATTGAGGCACAGATGATGGGGGGATGTACTCTAGGTTGCAACCGTCAAGTGGCAGAGGTAGGATCTGAACTCAGATCTGGCTAAGGCCCTTCCCACTCTGCCAGCATCACTAAATTTAAGTTTCTAGGCTGGCATAGCTGTGGCTGGAAGCTGGTCCCCCTGCCCATCATGTGCCCCCCCGATCTTGCAGGAGCCCAGAGTGTGAGGTGTTTGGCCTGTGCCCTGGGCCCCCTGGCCAGCCTCCTCTGCACCCCTAGCCAGCAGTCACCTCTGCCTTCAGCCACTCGATATTGATCTCCCCATCCTCGATCTGCTGCCGTAGCTGCTTGGCTACTGTCTTCTCGTCTCCATGATCTGCAGCAGGTGCAGGTACTTCTGCATCAGCTCTTCACACTCCCTGGCCAGGGTCTGGTAGACGTGGACAGACAGATGTGGTAAGACACTGCCTTCTTGTCCCCCAAGAGATCCAACCAGAAATGGGGCTCTGCCACTGACTGCAATTAGGAGATGGTCCTGACTCCCAGATATGGTGTGCGGGGCATTGACCTGGCTGCTGTGCTGTTACTGACTGCTCTGGCTCCTTCTCCAAATCCTGTCTCACATTCTGACCTCTGGTCCTCTAACTGATCCTGTTCTCTCCCCTCTCCCTCCGATCCACATCCTAGGGCCTTTGTACAGGCTCACTCTCTTGTTAGACATAATGCATCTGCTGACTTGAAGTTAAAGTCAATGCTCAAATTGAACAACAAGGATGTGACAGCACATCTGTTTACAACATGGTTCACTGAATATTTTGAGTCCACTGTTGAGACCTACCACTCAGAGAAAGAGATTCCTTTCAAAATATGACTGCTCACTGGCAAGTGCTGGGGTTCCCATGGAGAGACTGATGTTGGTGTGTGCCCCCCTCCACACACGCACCAAAGTTAGGAAAAGTCTTATGACTCGCATAATAGAGGTCTCTGAGGAGAGCAGGGCCAGAATCTGAAGTAGCTCTGAAATGGCTTGAGGGAGCAAGGAAAGGAGCCTGGTCTGGGTTTTTGTTGTGGTTGGAGGTTTTAAAGAAAAATTATTTAATGACACCTGTCAAAGATGGTAAGGCATATTTTATTCAGAACCACTGTGATACGTAGGGACCACCGTGATGGGATTCACAGCGGGGGAGAAATGAGATTGGACTCTACTCTGAATGCAGCATGGGCAAGTGGGAATTCATGGCCAGGCAGCATGGTGGGGGTCACAGGATGGAAAATTACTAAGAGAAAAAACAAGTGTTGGGGTTTTTGGCTAACCTGACCTAACAGGATTCTTACCAAAGAGAGGCCAGAGTGATCAGACACCACCTGAGGGATGGTGGAGGAGGAGGAGGAGCCTGAGCAGATCTCGATGGTGATCAGACATACGGGTGGGTGTTCTGGTTAAACTGAATTAGCAAGGTTCTTGCTAAAACTGGATTTTACAAGGAAGTGTACAGACAGGCCTACAAGAAGGTTCAGGAGCCTGACTAAAGTTTGGTCAAAGCAAGAAATCTTTGCCAGGCGTGAGACCAGGGCAAGAGTTCTGCACACAGACAGGGATTGTGTGGTTGGATCCGAAGCCAGTTCCAGAGAAGGGACTTCTTAATCCTGGTGGGGAAGGAAAAAGCCTCCCAAGAACCATTGCCCCAGCCCCGCCCAGCACGCCCCTCCCCTCCCTGACTCCCTGCTGCCCCTCCTGCCCCAACAGCCATGGGCTTGTCAGGCCAGCGCCAGAGCACCGAGGGCGGATGGAAAGAGCGTCCAGACCCGCAGGGACCTGGTTGTCAGACGCACCGGTCTCACTATGGGAGCTGCCCCCACCCGCTCCACCTGAGGAGCTGCTCCCCCCGACGGCCCCGCCCCAAACCATGCCAGCCAGTCCCAGCGGCTAAGAGTCCAGGCGAGCACAGTCTTCCATGCTGACCGGTGCAGGTGCCCCTACCCGCGTCCCTCTCCCCGCTGCCCAGGAGAATGAGCAGAATGTGATGCTCAACCACTGGGGCCAATCCAGGTGAGCAACGTGGGCAGGGCCAGAAGTGTGGGCGGAAGTGCATCGGTCGCCATCTTGGCGTCCGGCGGGGCCCATCTCGGAGGGCCGGCCACATTCTCCCTCCCCCCTCGGTCTGGGTCATTTGCTATGAACACCGCAGCAGCGACCCATCAGGGCAGCGGAACAGACGCGTTTTGGCAGCGCTACCCCAGGGTGGGTGCATCAGGCAGCAGTTTGCCTAGGCCCACAGATGTGGCCATCTTGCTTTACGGAGGACAGATGGGCACGCGCCGCCATCTTGCCATCCTGCGGGGCGTGGGGACCAGCTCCCACTTGCTGCACAGTGTCGCTTTGAGCCCTACTCTTGTGGTAGTCCCACTGTGGGGCGGAGAAGAGGGGGCCGGAGCCTGGCAGCATGACAGCCTGAGGCCCGGGATGGTGATCACTGCACTGCCACGAACTGCTCCCACCACTGGGCAACGAGGAGAAACAGCCATCTCATTCCACAGGTAACCAGCTGCTGCCGCCCAGTCAGACCCCTGGTGTTCCAGCCCAAGGCAGGCAGCACTCTGTGCTTGGGGTCTCGGGGCCGGTCCAGAAGGTGAGTGAGCGCCGGGCGCTATGTGGCCTTGGTCTGTGCCACTGTCTCTGCTCTGGGCACCTCGGGCCACTGCGGCCATCCCATGGCCACTGGCACCCACCTTATGGCCTCCACCACACTGTCACCCCCACCCCCTGGCCACTCTGCTCTCCACTGATTCAGGCTGGGGCCAACAATGTCAAGAAACAGGGTATTCTGGAAACACTCTTTCTTAGGTCACTATCTTCTTGCATTTGCCATGACTTTTCTGCTCTTTTGATGGCAGGGAGCCTGCCTTGATCTCTGAGATCAGGAATGTGGCTGAGCAAATGCAGCTTCTACCTCCAAATTGACACACCTCTCAGATGCTCTGTTGCTAGAAGGGTCCTGGCAGTGCAGGGAAAGGTGGCTCTGCACTGGAGGTGAGTCCTGGAGAGGCGTCTGACTCTGCAGATTCTGCATGTGACAGCATCCTGGGTGGAGGAGGTTGCAACCCACTCCTCACTGGGAGGCTTACCCTGGGGACTCAGGGAAGGGGCTCCTCTCTTCACTTCTTCCTTGGGATCCCACAGCAAGATGAGGGGTTTGCCTTCCCTTTGGCCTGGCTCCCTTCATGAGGGCTTCTGGAATTCAGCCAGTTGAGTGAGTCCTTTCCTGCAGACTCTGCAATGGAGATCCCAGAACAGTGCACTGAAGACATTCTACTTTGAAAACCTCCTGGCAGATCCTTTTGTTTCATGTTGCAGGTTGTTATTGAATATTTAAAGACCTGAATGCCACTTGTTGTCTTTAGTCTTATTCAAAGTTAACAGTGGTTTGTTTTAAGTCGGAAGTTGTTACAATCCATCCAAAGAACTAGTAATGTGAGCTTGTTTCAGAAGTCAGAGAACATGCTTTCTTGACAGTTTCCTTCAGAGTCTGTGTCCCAAAAGTTTTGTTACTGTTTTTGAGAATGATGCAAAACACTACAGAGAAGGTTGCTCTTGGCATGTGTCATTGTTTAACGTGGTATGGGGGCAAAGGAAGTGGGGGTCCTTTTGTAACTTGTCACAAAGCATTGAGAAATGTTAGAAGGTCAGGTTGCTTGGAACTCCCTGAGGACCTAGTATCCACTCGGCCTCATGAGGGTTAGATGAACTCAGGAGGAGAAGAAAGCCTCGAGAGAGACCCCCTTCCTCCCCATGTGCATAGTTTTCTCTAAATAGAGATTTTACCTTAATGAGGAGAAAAGATTATGAAGTGTCTTGGTCAGTACATTTCAGGGGCTGGTTGCTTGGTACAGGAAGCAGTTTTCCTCCTGGTAGTGGAAGGACAGGAGGAACACAGAACCACAGCTCTTGGGGCTGACCTCCTCTTGGCGGCAGTCCTGCATCCTCGGCTGCTTGAGTAGAGCTGGGGCCAGGCGCCCTGCTGAGTGCCTGGGAGGCTCTGCTGGCCGACACCTGGCCTGGCTTTGAAATAGGGGGACCAATCCTCCCCATTTTAGCACCCAAAGTCCTGCATCCCAGGGACAGCAGGAGGGTTGGACAGCCATGAGCTTCTAGGAACTATTTCTGAGGCTTCCTGAAGCCTTTCGTGTTGTCTTGGTGCCATCCTGTGCTCTCTGCCCGAGCATCTTTGTTCCTACAGGGCACTTACCACAACCTGGGAGAAGGTCTTCACCTTCCTTCCTTCTCTGCCCTACAGATGGTCAGCTCCTTAAGGTAGACAGTGGGTCTTTCATCTTTCTATTACAGTAATAACTTGCAAGCAGAGGTGTTCCTTAAATCTTTACTAAAGTTTTAAATGGGCAAAATTCCTAAGTGTGGGTGTTCCCAAAAACATTTGTTTTGCTTTTATAATTGATTATTTTAGGGGGAGACATTTAATTCTTTCTTTTTAATTACTTTTTCATGTATCCTTGCAGGCTCCACATAAAGGACTCAAAACGTCTTGTCCAGTTGCTAAAAGTTGTTCACAGGGATGACTGGACCCTATTAAGTATTCTTTCATCTGTAGTGAACATTTCACCAAAAAAAACTCTTGAACAGGCTGGAGGGTCAGTACTACATGTTAAAGCCCACGGCCTTGCCCTCCATCTTCCACCTGACTGAGAAGGAGGAGCTGAAGGCCACTGCCGCCCCAGAAGAAATGAGACCAAGATAGCCGCCAGGGACAAGAGGAACATGCCAGTGAAGCAGATGGGAAAGGAGCTTCAGGTTCATCCTCATCCTCGAGGGAAAACCTGAGGGCCCAGGAAGGGTCCCGCAAATTGAAGCGAGCCCTTCTGCAGGGCAAACCCGAACCCAATGCCACCCAGGAAGCCACCAGTCAGGAGCGGGCAAAGAGTCTCTGGAAGGAACTCCAGGAGACAGTGTGGTCTCCACAGCGTGAGGCAGCCAGGGAGATGCAAACAGGTCTGCTGTAGATGCTGGCGATGAGACCGCCTCTTCCCAGCCAGGGCCTGCTGGATAAGAGTGGCATTTCCGTGGGTGACTTTATCCCTCAGGATCTGAGGCATGCAGATTTATTGGCTGGCATCCTTCTTACAGTTTCTCCTCAGCACACACTCAAGAGAGGCCATCTGTCCCTCGAGAGGCTGTTGACCGAAAGAGGCTGAAGAGAGATGTGGAGCCCACCTACAGTGGGGCCAGCCTTGGGCCTGATGAGAGCTTGGCCCAGAGCCCCCACGTTCATCATTCACAATGATGCCTCAGAAACTCTCCCAGAGCCCCTTCACCCTCCAACAGATGTCACCCCGGAGCCAGCCGTGGAAGATGTGCAGGATGAACACAGCAACACCGGCCCCAGGTCCCTCAGCGGGGTCATCCTGTCAGCGCTGGGGCCTAAGAACTCCTGGACTCGCTGCACTCCTACTGCTTCTGGTCCCGGGGGAACAGGAGCACGGGTGCCGCCTGCAGGAGCAGGTGGAGAAGGACAGCGAGCTGAAGAGGGGCAGCTGCCGACAGCCAGGTGCACACGCTGCAGGAGGAGCTGGACGAGCTGAAGGGAGGGGCTCCCTAACTGAGCAGCCTGCTGCCCCCAGCCGAGGTCAGTCCTGGGGCTCAGGGCTCCCCCACTGCCTGCTCCTCATGAGGAGTTTCCTGCTCCACAGCAGACGGCCCCTGAGCACCTCTGTGTGCAGCATGCCTGCTGCTGTCTTGGGAGAAGGCTCTGCTGGTAGCCGCCCCTTGCACACAGGGAGCCCAGGCTGCAGAGCTCACCCCGCTCGCTCTAGGGTGCTCAAGAGGCACCGGTAGTTGTCAGGGTTTAGCAGGTGGGGAAGGAGGCATTGCAGGTCAGCTGGGAAAGCCAGACCTACTCAATGAATGGTGCCTGGATAGTTGGTTTTCCACTTGAACAGGAGAAAATCAGCTTCTGTTGCATCCCTCACACAAATGTAAATTCCAATGAGTTAGGATCTAAATGTGAAATAAAATCGACATAGTAAACTATTGGAAAAGTTATAGGAGACTCTTAACATTATGGGGAGGTGCTTTCCATACATGTTTTAATGAATATCCTTGAACTGAAGTCATTTTGAACATTTTAATAATTTCTTTAAAATTTGAAACATCTTTTTGAGTAGAATACATTCTCTTTTGTAAAAATTAAAACACTAGAGAAATACATAAGCTAAGAAGTGGTAAAAACTCCTATTTCTCACCTACCTCCCAACTTTTATTCCTTGTCGGTAGTAAAATTTGGTGTGTAATCTCCTCCACTGTTTCCTGTGCTTTACCTACATATTTCTCCACCTGTACAAATAGGTTGGATATATTTTTGGTGTGTTTCTTTGCTATGTTTCTGATTTTCCTGCTCTCTTACAGTTTAGTAGTTGTAAACATTGGTTTCTCGATATTCCTTACATATTGAGGGTACCATCTTTTCCCTGTTATACATCCATGGAAAACATTTTCCTACCACATTGCTCATTTAATCTGGATCAGTGCTTGTCTTCCCAGATGTCAGTAACACTTCAAGAGGGAAACGGGTCTATGTGACAGGCTATTCAGGATCTCCGGGACCCCTGGGGCAACAACCAGTAGGACAACCCAAAACAAGAAACAAAACCCATCCCGCATGTTTCCAGATGCATCCTATGGGAAGGACGGCTCCAGCTGAGGACTATTGATGTCCTGGTCAGAGTTATCCACTATGTTCTCATATCACGTTAAAGCTGTTTCTGTAGTTTCTCGTACCTGATGGTACAATTTGGTGCCTTTGTCTGTTCCTCTTGGTGCCTTTGTCTGTTCTTCTTGGTCAGACTGACCAAGGTTTCTCACTGTTACAGGTCTTTCCAGACAGCCAGCCCTTGACTCCATTGCTCAGGTCTATGTTGTTGTTCCTGTCTGGTGAATTCTCCCTTCATTCTGCTGTCATTGGTTTTATTGTGGTGTTGTTCTGGCTCTTGGAGGGAAGTGCTCAGCTTGCTGTACAGGTGATATTCCCTGATACCTGCAGTGGAGGCTGTGTCCTTTCTTCCGTCCCCTTGTCCCCACGTCATGGATTTGCCTCATGCTGCTCTCATTGCTGTTCATTTCTAAAGAGTTTCTCCTGTCTGTCTGGATTCCGTCTTTAACCTGAGAGATTTAGAAGGGTGTGGACAGATTTTCAAGTGGCTATGTTGGGGGAGGGGAGCCAATATTTTGTGATTATTTTTTACTTTTATTGCTTTAAGTTCCAGTAATATAGTCACTTATAGATTTCTGCTTTTTGGACTCTTTAGAGATTTCATTGTGGCTTAGCACACAGTCCATTGTGGTGACTGTTTCATCGTGGTTTGAGGAGAATGTTCGCTCTCCACTAGATGCTTACGTTGTCCCTGGGGCTGAGGCTAGATCTAGCTTTTTTGTGTTTGTCAGCAGATCTGTTTCCTAACTTACTGTATCACTTGACCTGTGGCTTTTTAAGAGAGGTAAGGTAGGTTTCCCTGTGGAAAGGGAAGGCACCTCCCTTGGGGTGCCTGTGTCTTCTTGTTTGTCCAGTTTTGCTTTATGTTTCAAGACCATATTGTTAGGTGCATAAGTGTCCCTGACAGTTATCAACACAGAGAACCCCTTTTTGTCCCATTTAAAGTCTTATTTCTTTATCTCCTTATTTTCAACCGTATTATATCCCTTTATTTTATAACAATATTTTAACTCAACTTGAGAACCTTCATGTTTTTATAGAGCAATTTGATCTATTTACAATTGTGATTATTGATAAATTGGAATGTGAGTCTACCATTTAATTTAATTTTTAATTTGTTAGGTTTTCTCATGATTTTTCTATTCCTTTAGTGGGTGTCTTTCAGCTTTTAGGAACAACCATTTCTGCCTCTCTTTCTGTAAATGCTTAGAGTTGATCAGTTCCTGTGTTTTACACTCCCAACTCATCACCTTCCGGTCCCCGGCTTGAGAATATCTGATCTTAGTTCTGTGTTCTTATTTTCCCCATCAAGCAACCAGGATTGGATGTAAGTATACGTTTTATTGGTTACTTTGTTCACAACTGTTTATTGTATCCAAATTTTTCCTCCTTTTGGAAAGATTTGATGCTATTTTGGAACTCATATGACAGTGAAATTTTGAGACGAATCGAGTCTGAGATAGTCCTTAGGTACTGATGCTGGGGAGCTAGCACCTAACCTCTTAAAGTTGCATCAGTGTGTCAGCAGAGTCGGGATGAGGTCAGAGATATTTAAAAACGTGGAATTGAATGAGGTTTCCTGGAGACACTGTAGCTGTGGAAGGGCCCTGGGCCCAGCCTAGGAGCAGGCAGTGTTTGCAGAGGTGTAGCTGAAGAGGGTCCAGGAAAGGGGCCTGAAATGGTGGAGCATGAAGTTGCAGGAACCATGAGGGGAAAGGGTATTGCAGAAAGGAAGGGTGCTCAGCTGGATGGGATACAGCTCTGATCAGAATGGAGAAAAGATGGCTGGACTCGGCCACATGGGATCACTGGTGACCTCAGTCTCCTTGAGAGGGTGAGAATAAAGCTGGGTCTAGAGTGGGGGAAGGGAAGCCATGGGAGGGCAGTAGGTATGAGGCACTTTATTTAAGAGGTTTAGCCATGAAGGGGAGTTGGGAAAGTGGACAATAACCAAAAGGGAGCATGGGTCCAAGGGAGAGTTTTGTTTGTAAGGCGGAGATTAGCTACAAGGTGTCTGTGCTGCAGGTAGGACCAGATGGGGAGGAGGAGTCTGCTGGGCCCTGAAGAGGTGCCGGGCTGGGCTCCTGTTATGAGAGGTTTGGGGATTCGATTGGAGAGGTAAAAGAAACTTTCCACTCCAAACAAATGGACTGAAGGTATATTTTATTATAGAGAGGATGGTAAAGGTGATAGTCCGCAAACAGATCTGAATAGGTCAAATAATAAGAGGGAAAAAACACCAGCTCGACTGGAAAGGGAAAACATCCCCATCGGCTGAGATAGCAGCACATTTGAATAGGTCATATAATAAGAGGGAAAAACATCAGATCTATCGGATAAGGAAACACCAGATCGACTGAAGTGAAATGACACAAATCAACCAGAAAGAGAAACACCAGGTTGACTGAAAAGAGAACACATCAGATCTATTACTTCACAATAAATCAATTACTCACAACATCCATGCCCCACTGCTGGGAGAGTCCTGTCAATTGACACTGCTGGGCGGGAATCACAGTCCTGGGCAAGGCGTCTCTTCCACAGGTGGAACTCTCACCGTGTCTCAGTCTCCAGCAGTTTATATAAGCAGTTACAGAGTTTACAGAGAGAGCATTCAATGTTCCCATGCACAAATGGTTATCAGTGGCGTACTAGCACTGAGCCCCACCCTCTGGCTATTGTCCCAGCCCAGTAGTTGTGTACGTGCATTGTTTACCCTGCTTATCCTCCCAGCCCAGCTCAGATGGCCAGTCTGCCCCAGGCTGCGGCGCTTGAAGGGCCTTGAATTTTTTACACATTGCAACCATCTCCATGGGAGAAGGGCCAGTTCCCACCATGCAGAAAGCAGCTTTTATATTTCTTTTTGTGCTGGTGGCTGTAGGTCAATGGAGCGGCCAAACATGGCTGTACTAATGTCAAGAGAGCTCCGCTGCCTGGTGACGGGCAGAGAGCAAGAGGACAGATGTGGTCGTGGAAAGGGCGCCCTGTGCCTCTGCTCCTGTGGGCAGTGAGGTGGGCAGTGGTTGGGAGTGGAGGGGCGATGCAGAAGGTGTTAGGTGAACGGCAGGGGGAGGAGGGAGAGGGAGAGAGGACACTGTGGCTTGGTCTTCATGGCTCACATGGAGCTCCCCACTGGGATCTCCGATCACCAACTGTTGACTCTCTTTGATGTTTTCATCAAAATGTCGGCTCTCTTGATGGTTCCCAAGGCTATTATGAATTTGTTCATCAATGAAGGAATCTTTGGGTCATTTTTAAGGGATTCTACGTCAAAGGGGCTCTACATGTGTTTATTCAGTCCATCATCTGTACCCAATCCCTTTGTTTTTGGACAGATTCCATACAACAGAGCAGCCGAGCCAGTGGCCTGCAGGTTCCAGGGTTAGGGAGATTTGCCCTCCAGAAAGCCGATGCTGGTTGGTATTCTCACAGGACGTGGTGCTCTGTCCCTGAGCCCGCTCTAATTCTGGGTGTCATGACATTATAAATCCTGGGGCAGTTCTGTCAGGGCCCATGGTTGGCATTTCTGTGATTAGTGAGGGCAAACATTTTTCTGTGATCATTATCTGTCACTTCCCTGACTGTGCTGTCACCTGCCTTGCTCACTGAGCTCTGAACCTTCCTGGTAGAACCAGGACGTTCACTCTCTATCCAGTGTGATTGCACGTTCCCTCAGTGTACTTGCTTCAAAAATATCTGTTTTCTTCACATTCTTTGATTCCTTGTACATATAATCTAGATTTAATCTGGAGCTTTAAAAATGTTTTATTGTGGAAAACCTTGAACATACACAAATTAAACAGAAAAGTGTGATAGCCCCCCATGTTTCTATTACCCAGCTTCAACATTTATTAATATTCTGATATTCCTGTTTCGTCTATATTTCTACCCACTCCCTACCTTCCATTGATTATTTTTTAATTAATAGATTGTTTTTTAGGAAAGTTTTAGATGGACAGAGAAATTCAGCAGAGAGTGCAGAGCATTTCTCCCTCCTCCCCCACAGTTTCCCCTACGGTTAACATCTTGCTTGACCACCTGTGTTAGTGCAGTCCATTCCTTACAAGTGAGGAGCTGATGCTCATAGAGCGTTCATAACCAAGTCCGTAGTTTACATTAAAGTTCATTGTCTTGCTGTCATGTACTTGGATTTTGACAAATGCATAATCTCATGTATCCACCATGACAGTATCCTACGGAAGAGTTGGATTGCCCTAAAATCCCTGTGCTTTACCTCTTCGTCCCTTGCCCCCCAACTCCTGGCAACACTGATCTTTATACTGTTTCTCTAGTTTTGCCTTTTCTGGAATGTCGTGTAATTGGAATATATGAAAACTATGGAACAGTGTATATAGCCTTTTCCGGTTGGCTTCTTTCACTTAGCAGTATGTATTTAAGTGTCCACTATGTCTTTTTGTGACTTGATAGCTCATTTCTTTTTTTTTCCTTTTTGTATATTGAGTCAAAATATACATAACAAAAAGTGTTTCATCTTAACCATTTTTAAGTGTATACTTCAATGGCGTTAAATACATTTCCACAGTTGTACAGTCACCACCACTATTCATCCACATAACTCTTGTAAATCTGAAACTCTATACCTATTAAACAATAACCCTCCCTTCTCCCCTCCCCCAGCCCTTGGCAGCCACCATTCTACTTACTCTCTCTATGATTTGACTACTCTCAGTTCATACAGTATTTGTCTTTTTGTGACTGGCTTATTTCAGTTAGCATAATGTCTCCAAGGTTAATCCATGTATAGCATATTGGAGAATTTGCTTCCTTTTTAAGACTGAATAATATTCCATTGTATGGATATACTACATTTTGTGTATCCACTCATGTGTCAATAAACACTTGGGTTGCTTCCACGTTTTAGCTATTGTAAATAATACTGCTATGAACATGGGTGTACAAATATCTCTTCAAGGCTCTGCTTTCAAATCTTTTGGGTGTATATGCAGAAGTGGAATTGCTGGATCACATGATAATTCTATGTTCAATTTTTTGGAGGAACATCCACACTGTTTTCCATAGCAGCTGCACCATTTTACATTCCTATCAACAGTGTACAAGTGTTCCCATTTTGCCGCATCTTGGCCAACACTTGCTGTTTTGTCTTTTCGATAGCACTCAACTTAGTGGGTGTGAGGTGGTGTCTCATTGTGGTTTTGATGTGCATTTCCCTAATGATTAGTGGTGTTGAGCATCTTTTCATGTGCTTATATGCCATTTCTAAGTCTTCTTTCGCAACGGAGTCTTCAAATCCATGCCCATTTTTGAATTGGCTTGTTTTTTATTTGTTTAATTTAGGACTTCTCTGTATATTCTGGATACCAGTCTCTTGTCAGAAATATGATTTGCGAATATTTTGTCCCACTCTGTGGGTGCCTCTTGATGTACCAACTTATAAAATTTTCATGGAGTTCAATTTTTCCATTGTTTTTCTTTTGTTACCTGTGCCTTTGGTGTCATATCCAAGAAATCATTGCCAAGTCTGGTGTCATGAAGATTTAATCTCATGTTTTCTTCTAAGAATTTTCTTGTTTGAGGTCTTACATTTATGTCCTTGATCCATTTTGAGTTAATTTTTGTATCTAGTGTTGGATGGGGTCCAGCTTCAAGATTTTGCATGGGGATATCCAGTTTTCCCAGCACCATTTGTTGAAAAGAAACCTTTCTCCATTCCATGGTCTTGGCACCCTTGTCAAAAATCACTTGACCATATATGTGAGGGTTTGTTTCTGGGCTTGCTATTCTATGCCATTGATCTCTATGTTTGTCTTTATGACAATACCATACTATTGATTACTGTAGCTTTGTAGTAAGTTTTGAAATCAGGAAGTGTGAGTCCTCCAGTTTTGTTCTTCTTTTGCAAGATTGTTGTTGGCTGTTCTGAGTCCCTTGAGATTCCATGTGAATTTTAGGACGGGTTTTTCTATTTCTGCAAAAAATATCATTAGGATTTGGATAGGGAATACATTGAATCTGTAGATTGCTTTGGGTAATACTGACACTTTAACAATAGTAAGCCTTCCAATCCATGAACATGGGATGTGTGTCCATTTATGAACGTCTTCTTTAATTTCTTTCTGAAATGTTTTGTAGTTTTTATGGTGTAAGCCTTTCACCTCCTTGGTTAAGTTAATTCCTAAGCATGTTATTCTTTCTGATACTATTATAAATGAATTGTTTTTGTAATTTCCTTTCCAGAGAGCTCATGGTTCGTGTATAGAAATGCTGCCGATTTTTGTGTGTTGACTTTGTATCCTGCTACTTTTCTGAATTCATTTGTTAGATCAAACGGCTTTTTTGTGGAGTCTTTTGGATTTTTCTACATACGACATGATATCATCTTCAAACAGAGACCATTTTACTTATTTCTTTCCAATTTAGATGCCTTTTATTTATTTATTTATTTTTATTGCCTCATGGTTCTGGCTTGAACTTTCAATACTGTGTTGAATAGAAGTGGTGCAAGTGAGCATCCTTGCCTTGTTCCTGATCTTAGAGGAAAAGCTTTCAGTCTTCCATCATTCAGTAATATGTTTGCTGTGTGTTTTTCATATATGGCTTATGTTATGTTGAGGCACTTTCCTTCTATTCCTAGTTTGTTGAGTGTTTTATCATGAAAGGGCGTTGAATTTTGCCAATTGGTTTTCTGCATCAATTGAGTTGGTCATTTTTTTCCCCTTCATTTTCTGGATGTGGCTTATTACATTGATCGATTTTTGTATACCAGGAATAAATTTCACTTGGTGGTAGTGTATAACTCTTTTAATATGCTATTGAATTCATTTTTAATTGGCTAGTATTTTGTTGAGGATTTTTGCATCTATGTTCATCAGGGATAATGGTCTGTAATTTTATTTTCTTTTAGTGTCCTTGTCTAGTGTTGGTATCAGGGTAATGCTGGCCTCGTAAAGTGAGCTTGGAAGTGTTCCCTCTTTTTCAATATTTGACAGAGTGTAAGAAATCTTGTTTTTAATACTTCTTTAAATGTTTTGGTAGAATTCACCAGTGCAGTCATCTGGTCCTGGGTTTTACTTTGTTGAGAGATTTTTTTTTTAGATTTCTTTAAATATTAGTGACATATAACATATGTAAGTTTTAGGTGTTCAAGATGGTGATTTGTGAAAGGATTACCACAATACCCTGAGTTAACACCTCCATTCCCTCACATAATTAACTTGTTTTTTCTAGTGATCACTTTCAAGATCTACTCTCTTAACAAATTTCAAGTCTATAATATAGTATTGTTAATTATGATCACCATGCTGTACATTAGATCCCCAAAACTTGTTCATTTTACAGCTAGAAATTTGTGCAATTTGACTCACATCTCCCCATTTCCCCTAACCCCGGGACCCTGGGAAACCCATTCTTGTCTCTATTCCTTTGAGTTGGGCTTTTTTCGATTTCACATATGAGTGAGAATATATAGTATTTGTCTTTCTCCGTCTGACTTATATCACTTAGCGCAATGCCTCAAGGTCCATCCATGGTATCTCAAAATGCAGGATTTCATTCTCCTGCATGGCTGAATAATATCCCATTATATATTACATGTATACATATATCTCACATTTTCTTTATCTATTTATCCATTGAGGGACACCTGGATTGTGTCCATGTTCTCTGTTTGTGAATAATGTTAAAATGAACATGGGGGTGCAGATATCTCTTCAGAATAGTGACTTCATTTCCTTTGGATATACAAGCAGAAGTGGAATTGCTCATTTATATATATTTCTATTTTTATTTTTTTGAGAAAATTCCATATTTTTTCCATAGTGACTGTAGCAATTTACATTCATACCATCAGTGCACAGGGTTCTCTCTTCTATACAGCCTCGCCAACACTTGTTGTCTGTTGTCTCTTTGAGAATAACCATTCTAGCAGGTGTGAGGTGATATCTCATTGTAGTTTTGATTTCATTTCCCTGATGATGAGTGATTACGAGCATCTTTTCATGTACCTGTTGACCATTTTTATGTCTTCTTTGGAAAAGTATCTATTCAGGTCCTTTGACCATTTTCATATTGTTTTGTTGGTTTCTTTGCTGTTGAGTTGTAAGAGTTTCTTATATACTGTGGATATTAACCCCTTTAGTTTGCCGATTTTTTCATTTGCTATGCAGAAGCTTTTTAGATTGATGTCATCCCACTTGTTAAGTTTTGCATTTGTTGCTTGCACTTTTGATATTATATCCAAAAAACTCGATGTCAAGACCAGTTTCATGGGGCTTTTTTCTCTATATTTTCTTCTAGTTGTTTTATATTTGGTGTCTTACCTTTAAGTCTTTAATTCAATTTGGGATCATTTTTAGAGTGGTGTAAAATAGGGGTCCAATTTCAGTTTTCTGCATGTGGTTATCCAGTTTTCCCAACAGCATTTGTTGTAGAAACTATCCATTCCCCATGGAGTCTTCTTAGCTGACTTGTCAACTGTTAGCAAACTGTATGTGTGTGGTTTTATTTCTGGGTCCTTGATTCTGTTCTATTGGTCTAGATGTCTCATTTTATACCTGTATCATACTGTTTTTATTACTATAGATTTGTAATAAAATTTGAAATCAGAAATTGTGATGCCTTCAGCTTTTTCTTTCTCGGGGTTCCTTTGGTTATTGGAGGTCTTTTGTGGATCCACATGAATATTAGGATTATCTGTTCTATTTCTCTGAAAAATGCCATGGGAATTTTAATAGGAATTGCAGAGAATCTTGAGATGGCATTGAATAGCATGAACATTTTAACAATACTAATTCTTCTGATCCATGAGCATAAGATATCTTTTCATTTCTTTGTGTCTTTGATTTCTTTCCTCTGTGTCTTATAGTTGTTAGTTTCTAGATCTTTCACCTTCTTGGTTAAATTTATTCATGAGTATTTTACTATTTTTGATGGCATTGTAAATAGGATTTTTTTCTTTATATCATTTTTTTTAATAATTTTTATTTATTTATTTGTTCCCCCAAAGCCCCAGTAGATAGTTGTATGTCATAGCTCCACGTCCTTCTAGTTGCTGTATGTGGGACTCGGCCTCAGCATGGCCGGAGACGTGGTGCGTCAGTGCGCGCCCAGGATCCGAACCCCGGCCGCCAGCAGTGGAGCTCGCACACTTTACCGCTAAGCCACGGGGCCGGCCCTTTATATCATTTTTAAATAGTTCATTGTTAGTGTAGAGAAAGGCAAGAGATTTCTATATGTTGATTTTGTCTCCTGCAGCTTGAGTGAATTTGTTTATTAGTCCTAACAGTTTGGGGAGGAGTCTTTAAGTATTTCTCTACATAAAATCATATCTGCAAACAGAGACCACTTTGTTTCTTCATTTCCAATTTAGATGCTTTATATTTCTTTCTCTGGCCAAATGTCTCTGGTTAAGACTTGCAGCAGTATGTTGAAGAGTGGTGTTGAGACTGGGCTCCCTTGTCTTGTTCTTTGTCTTAGCAAGAAAGCTTTCAACCTTTCACTGTTCAATATGATGTTAGCTGTGGGTTTGTCATGTAAACCTTTTATTATGTTTAGGTATGTTCCTTCTGTAACCCTTTCTTGAGAGTTTTTATCATGAAGGGGCGTTGAATTTGTCAAACTGCTTTTTCTGATTTGAGAGATTATTTTAGGATTTTTATCTTTCATTCTATCAATGTGGTGCATCACATTCATTGATTTGCATCATGTTGAACTTGATCATGTTGTTTGATCCTTTTTTTGAGTTTAGATAGTTTTGTTACAATGTGTCTTGGAGAAGAATGTTTTAGTTTGAAATTTTAGGGTGACTGATCGGCTTCAGGACCTTGGATGTCTACATCTCTCCCCAGATTTGGGAGGGTGTCAGCTGCTACTTTTTTAAGTCAACTTTCTTTTCCTTTCTCCCTGTCTTCTCCTCTGGTATTTTAATAATGCTTATCTATTTCTTTTCAAGGTATCCCATAATTCACACTGCCTTTCCCCAATCTTATCTGTTCCTTTTTTTTCTTTTTGCTCCTTTGACTCGATGATTTCAGATGACACATCTTCTAGTGCACTAATTATTTCTTGTACATGGTTGAATCTGATTTAGAAGGTCTCTATTGAATTCTTCAGTTCAGTCATTGTGTTCTTCAACTCTAGGATTTCTGTTTATTTTTCCTTAACGATTTCTGTTTCTATGTTGAACTTCTCACTTGTTCATGCACTATTTCCTTATTTTATTTAGTAGTCTATCTTTGTTTCCTTAGAGTTTTATGAATTTCTCAAAGAGCATTGTTCTGAAGTCTTTGTCACATAGTTCCTATATCTCCATTTCTTTGTCGGTCATTGGAGTTTTATTCTTTTTCTTTGGTGGTGTCGTGGATCTTTGATTATTCATGATCCTTGTGACCTTCCATTGGTGTCTGCAAATTTGAGGAAGTAGGCATTTCTTCCACTTATTACAGACTGGCTTTAGTAAACCAAAGCCTTCACATTCAGCCCATCTAGGGGTCCTGGGTAGGCCATCTGGTGGTGTCCAGGGGCAGGCTTGTTGCTGGAGTCCTTGAGCAGCCTGGTACTGGGGTGAGTGGAAAGCTTGGGTCCACGGTATTGTGTCTGGCCCTGGGCACAGCTGGGACCCTGAGTTCACGAGTAACCCCACTGGACCCTGGTTTGGCAGGTCCTCATTGAGAGCCTGTGACCACAGGAGTCATCCAGGGCCATGAGAGTTGGCCAGAGCTGGGATGATCTGAGAGTCTTGGCTCACGGGAGCCTGCCAGAAGCCTGTGCCATGAGAGACAGTTTGTGCTGGTGTGGGCCAGAAGTCTGGATTCCTGGTAGCCTGGGGCCACAGGAGCTACCTGAGATTGCAGGAGCCAGCAGGCGCTGGGTCAAGATGGAAGACTGGGTTCATGGGAACCTGCCAGTGCCTGGTGCCATGGGAGCTGCCTGGGGCCGCCTGAGTCAGCAAGCACCTGGGTGGGCTGGGGGCTTGGTTCTGCAGAAGCCTGTCAGAAGCCTGGTTCCATGAGAGCTGTCTATGGCTGCTGGAACTGGCAGGTGGTGTGCTAAGCCACGGGCCTGAGTTCCTAGTAGCCCCCGGGGAGCCTGGAGCCATGGAATCTACCTGGGGTAGATCTCTTAGAACTCAATTATAAAAAACAAAGAAGTTTGAAATGAAACTTCATTCAAAGAAATTTGAAATGAAACCATTTTCATTGGTTACCCAATGAAAATGGGTAACTAGCTGCAATGGACATGTCTCCAGGTGAAACACAGATGGCCAATAAGCACTAGATAGATGCTTAGTATCATAAATCATTAAGAAAATGCAAATTCAAAGCATAGTGTGATACTATTTCACACTCAAAATGAAGGCTATACTCCACATAATGGAAAGTAACAAGTGTTAGTAAAGATATGGAGAATGGGAAACCCACATACATTACTGGTGGGAAAGTAATTTGATGCATCCACTGCAGAAAACAGTTTGCCATTTTTAAAAATCTTAAACCTAGAATTACCATGGACCAGGAGAGTCACAAGGTTGGTATGTCCAAAAGACCATTGGAAACATATGTTCAAAGAAAAACTTTTCCATGGATATTCAAAGCAACATTATTCACAGTGGTCCAAAAGTGGAACAAACCCAAATTTCTATCCAGTTATGACTGCATAAACCAAATGTGCCCTATTCATAATATAGGACATTATGGAGCCATAAAAAGGAATAAGCTACTGCTACATGCTCGGCCATGGATGAACCTTGAAACATGTGTGCTCACTGAAGTCGTCCACAAAGGCCACAGATAGCATGATGCCATTTGAATGAACTGTCCAGAATAGGCAAATCAATAGGGAGAGAAAACAGATGAGTTGTTTTCATGGGCTTGGGTTAGGAGAAAATAGTGTGAATGAGTATGGGTTTGTTTGGGGGTGTTGAAAATGTTCTGGAATTAGTTAGTGGTGATAACTACACGACATAATCATTGTACTAAATGGCACTGAACTGTATACTTTAAATGCTTACAACAGTGTATTCTGTGTTAAGTAGATTCTCCATAAAAATTTTGAATTTTTTAAATTAATCAGGGTATTGATTAATTTTAATTTAGTTAATTTAAAGTTGGTTGGGATAGTTAATAAGGGTAATTAATAGAGTTATTAGGGATAGGGCACATTGTAGCCAAGAGAGTAAATATCCGATGATGGCTATAGTAACAGATCCTAAAATTGTACAAGCAACAGTCTAAAATCCAGTCTGTTTCCATTGTCGCCAACTTGGAAAGACCAGCCATGAAAATAGGTCAGTGATCTCGGGGGCCTTGGGTATCTTTTAAAAGATTTAGGTAACATTACGCAATATTTTAACCTCTTGGGCCATCTGGTGGAGGTAGGTTTGAACTTGTGTGTTGATGTACATTCAGCAAGTGGTTCTAAGAAAGGCAAAAACCCCTCCTTCGTTGGTTGGTATAGACAATCTAGGGCCAGGCCATTCTCTAAAACCATTTAGGCAAGAGACTCATGAGACTGTTCCACAAGGGCTAGGATAGGGTCTTATGGAGTTGTTGTCGATGTTGGGTTAAGGTTTTTGATACTTCTTGGTTGCCTCAGTTACCTGATTTTGCGTGGGTAGGGCCACCGCACCTGTGTCCAGTCCAGTCAGTCAGTCCTAGTAGAACTGAACACCCAGTCCTATAGGACTGACAGTGTCTCTATGGGTTGGTGGTAGCCAGTCAGGGCAGGAACCTCAGGGGACCTGCAACCTGAGGGAAGCAGGCTGAGATAGAAACAATGATGTATTGCAGAATATAGCTTGGAGAAATCTGCTCAGAGGGCTGGGGAAGAGAGAGCCTCACTGTGTGAGAGCCTTGTGATATCAGCCTACAGTAAAACCCAAAAGTGGATGTTCCTGGTGTGAAATATTCATTACGGCCTTTGGAAGTAAAACCAGTAATTTGCACCCATTCACTAGTTACCTATGCTATATGATTTCAGGGGGTATGGTTAAAGTGTTTGTCGGCCAAGATCTGTTTGGGCCTGAGCACAAAATCACCAAGGTGGTCTCGAAGGCTACCCCAAAATGACTCCTCAAGGAGCAGTTGGGGCAGAAAGTGGGTGGAGCATTTTGAAGGAAGCCTGGGGCAAAGATGTTGTGCGATTGAGTTGGGTAAAACTGAGTGTCTCCGCAGGGTAAGCCCTTCAGCTGGGGTACAATAGGTGATTGGAGGCCAAGTGACAGACCCTGCGGCTCCTGATTCCCAGTGCACGGGCAGGCCTCTCAGCCCATTGGACATAAATGGTGGTGGTGTTTGTGAAGCATCTTGATGGCAGTGTGGAAAGTATAGGCGACGTGTGGTGGGAGACGTCATGATAGTGTCGGGAGGAGCTGTGTGTGAGATTACGGTGTTGAAGGGGAAGGACTGGAGGCAGGTGCAGTGGGTGTGTGACCAACAATGGTCAGTGAAGGGACAGCCGGGGGGTAACTGGGGAAAGCAGGGACCAGCAGAAGTCATGTGTTTAAAACAAGACACCAGACCCAAATGGAGCCGCTTAGGCTATGCCTCACATAAACAAGTCGAGACTTAATTAGACTTTTGGCCCAGGAATAGAATCTTAAACCAGTCAATCAGGAATCACCTCATGCGCAGCAGGTAGGTCATCTTCCTGATAGAACCCTGCCATCCTCTAAAGGAAAGTAACCTTGCAGTAACCAACCCGCTTTTTTATCTAGTGTAACTTCCTTGTTCTTGCTCCCTTCTGCCTATAAATTCCTTCATTTTGTAGAACTCCTTGGAGGTCCTTTCTCTCTGCTAGACTGGATGCTGCCTGATTCATGAACTGTTGAATAAAGCCAATAAGATGTTTAAAATTTACTGAATTTTATTTTGTTTTGTACCAGTTTGGTGGCAGCAGTGGGATCCAAAGGAGACGCCTGATGGCTTCGAGGATGAGAAACAGTCATTGGTACCAGCAAAACCTTTGAGTTCTCCATCTTTTTCACTGTTTCTGAGGGCTGTGGGTAAGTTTCTCTTGGATCTGAGATCCACTCTGTTTGCCTTGACCTCCTGATCTACCTGGCTTTCCAGTCCAGGGTCAGTGGGTCAGTCTAGACTGACAGGATGCTCTAAGAGAGCATCAGTCTTAGCACTTGGTTAGTCAGCAGTGCCAGGCAAAGGCTTAGTGGTTCAGCTTGAGCTGCCAGATGGTTCTGCCAGGAACCCGAGTCCCTGGCCCTTAGTTAGTCCACAGTCCCCGTTTGTTGGGGTCTGCTGGGTGAGTCTGCAGTCTCCATGTGTTAGGGTCTGCTGCTTCAGTCCGTGGTTCTTGCTAATGGAGAGGAGTGGAAGAAATGTGTGCTCCATGCACATCCAATCTTTGAAAACTTCCTGCGTGCATTTTACATGCATTTTGACCTCTGTTGACTGTTGATGGGTTCTAAGGAAATGGGGAAGGCACAGTGAGGAGGAACTGTGGGTTTCTTCACGACTACCTCGAGGAGGCCCCCCCCCCACCTGAACAGCCATCCGGCACTATTAGAAATGAAAGACATCCGATCACCGTGGATTGGAACACTCCTTATTGTGACGGTATCAACATTATCCAAAGAGATCAACAAATGCAGTGCAGTCCTTATCAAAATCCCAAGGGCATTTTGTGCTGAAATAGAAAAAAACCCATCCTAAGATTCTTATGGAATCTCAAATAAGCCCAGATACCAAAAATAATCTTGAAAGGAGATACTAAGTTGGAGGACTGATTCTTCCTGATTGAAAACTTACTATAAATCTACAGTATCAAAACAGCATTGTCATGGCATAAAGACAGCCATATTGAGCAATGGAAACAGAATTGAGAGCCCAGAAATTAACCCTCACCCATGTGATCAAATGATGTTTGACAAGGGTGCCAAGATTATTAAATGGGGAAAAGTCTTTTCAACAAGTTGTGCTGGAAATAGTGGATATCTACATGCAAAGGAATCAACTTGGACATTTACCTAACACTGTATACATAACTTGATTCCCAGTGAATCAAATACCTAAGTGTAAGAGCTAATGCTATAATACCCTTAGAAGAAAACATAAGGCAAAACTTGACAAGATAGGATTTGGTAATGATTTCATGGTTCTGACACCCAAGAGCAGCCAATAAAATAGGAAAATACATATGCTGGACTTCATGGATATTAAAAAGTTTTGTGCCTCAAAAGCCATTATCAACAGAGTAAAAGCACAACCCATAGGATGGGCGACCATATTTGCAAACCATGTATCTGACAAAGGCTTAATATCCAGAATAGTTAGAGAACTCCTAAATTCAACAACAAAAAACAAACAACTCAAATCAAATTTGAACAAAGTATATGAGTAGACATTTGCTCAAAGAAGATATGCAAATAACCAATAAGCATATGAAAAGATGCTCATCATCAGTAATCATTAGGGAAATGCAAATCAGATACACAGTGAGAGACCACCTCACATTCATTAGGATGGCATCTATCAAAAAGAAAAAAAAAAGAAGAAGAAAAAGAATAGAACCACTGTTGGCCAAGATGTGGAGAAGTTGGAACCCTTGTGTATTGTGGTGGGAATATATAGTTGCTGTAGAAATCAGTATAACAATTCCTAAAAAAAATTAAAAATATAATTATATAGGACCCAGCAATTCCTATTCTGGGTGTATACCCCACCAAGGAGTTGAAAGCATGTTCTCAAAGACATATTTCAACACTCATGTTCATGGCATCATTATTCATAATAGCTAAAACATGGAAGCCACACAAGTATTGTAATCAAGGAAGGGCTTACAGCCCAATGCACCCATTAGCCAAACAGGATACCCGCTCTTGTAGAAGGGGAAAAAGCTTTATTACGAGGTTGGCCAGCAAAGAGACGAAGGTTAAATCTTTCTCCCCAATGGGCTGTTGAAAAGGGCTTGAAAAGGGCAAAGGAGCGGGTGCAGTAAGTTTGGGAGCAGTCCTAGGCATTTTGTGCAAGCACAGATTTTCATGTTCTGTCACACATCCCACGTTCAAAAGATGGTGTCCTTAACATGATTGGCAGGGGAGTTCTTGGTCCCCCAGTTCATCCTCCAGTCACTTATGCAGTTGCAGTTTGAGTCTTGCAAGCCGTCTTGTTGTCTCATTGGTTCAAAGTAGTTGAAACTTGCTTAAGGAAGAGAAATGGAGTTTCTGAAAAGCAACTCTCGGCCCAAGATTAAATCCTTAGTAAATATCATATGGGATATGGCTTAAAAAAGTAGTCTCCAGGGTACTGTTGAGAAAAATCTGGCTGGGGCCCCATTTTATTTTGGGCTTGGTTGTGGGCCTTGCTATGGTATCTGTCCAGGGATGTATGGATGAGCAAAATGTGCTATATACATACAATGGTATATTATTCATCCTTGAAAAATGAAGGAGAGTCTAATATACGGCACACCATGGATGAACCTTCAAGATATTACTCTAAATGAAATAAGCTAGTCACAAAAATACAACCTTGTGTGATTTCCCTTCTAGAGCTTCCTGAAATCACCAGATTCAGAGAGACAGAAAGTAGAATGGTGTTTGCCAGTGGGTGGGAGGAGGGGGAATGGGGGATTATTCATGAATGGGTATAGAGTTTCAGTTTTGTAAAATGAGAAGTGTTCTGAAGATGGATCGTGGTGATGATTGCACAGCAATATTAATGTCTTCAATACACTTCAATACACATTAAAACATACTTAATGTATCTATGGGGCCTGATGACTTGTCCTGGCCGAGCACATGCTTGTGCTGTTGCACATCTTACCCCTCACTGTGCAGTTGGGAAACTGGCCTAGAAAGAGGCAGGTACTGTCCCAGACCACAGGAGGTCGTCAGAGTCCTGAAGACTAGAGAGAGCTCCAGCTTACTTGGCCAAGGCTCCACCTCTTCCCTCAGGTTTCCTTTGGCAATGAGTGGCTTTAAGATCCTAGAGGATTGCTGCGCACCCTTTTCCATATGGGGTCATTTTCCTCTCCTCATCATCACACCTGCACAGGCACACTCCGTCACACTTGACTTCTCATATGGAGAACACTGAGGTGCAGTCAAGAAAGAGCTGACACCGGGGATGTGACAAGAGGCAGGAGGGAGAGAGGTTGGAGGCAGCTCTCCCACGGGGCAGTAGCATCCGTTCTCCTAGATTCGTGCACAGGGGCCCAGAGATGGGAAGAGGAATCCCTAAGGTTCCTAGGTGTCTACCTGTTCCAGATCCATCCCTGGACCAGCCTGGGGATCACAGGACTGGGGTCCTGCAGTCCACCTCTGTGGGCACCCAAAACTGTGATGAGCCCATCCTCCCTTTGTGTAGGCATTGGGAACAGGAGAGAAGATCTCAGTGAGGGTCCTCCTGTATAAAGTGGAGTGCATCCAGCGAGTGACTCCAAGTGTTCCATGCACTCACTACATGTCTGTTGGACTAGGTTCTCTGTTGATGACCTACTGTGCTCTGAAACCCTGAGAAAATGATTTCCAGCCCCTGGAGATCCTTTAGAACTGACGAGGCTAGGGGGCTTGGGTGGATGAGAACTGAGGATAAGGAAGAAGATGCCAGAGCACTGGACACCAAGTCCAGAGTCCAGGGAGAAGACTAATCCTTGTTGGACCCTTGCGGTCCTCATCTGGAAGTAGGGGAAATCATTGTCATGGCTGCAGTTAGGATGCCTTAGGAGTGAAGAGGACACCTGGTGGGGAAAAGCAAGAGAGGTGCACGGTAGGCTCCCGAGATTCCTCCCACTCCCTCGAAGCTGACAGGTCCTGCTGCTTTACCCCTGGGACCCTGGAGAGCATCTGCCTTGAGGACACCTGAAGAAAGATTCCTTTCTGTTTGGAGTTCCGGCCTGGGCAGCAGTGCTAGTTCTGGCCACGAGGGGGCGGGCAGCCTCTTGTGTCAGTGGTGGCCAGTGAGTTTTTGCTTTTATTTTTTTTCAGTTGTATTGAGGTATACTTGATATACAGCACTAAGTTAACATTGCTGTGTGGTATATTTGAAACTTGCTAAGAGAGTAGATCCTAAAAAGTCTCATCATCAGGAAACAATCTTTTTTTCTGTTTGGTGATTGATGTTAACTAAACTTATTTTGGTAACCATTACATAATATATATATATATCAAGTCATTCTGCTGTAATCCTGGAATTTACTTGGTGTCCACTGAACTATTCTTGAGCTCCTGGAGCAGCGAAGAGTCAACCAGAGGTCTTTCTGGCTGTCCCCCTGCCTCAGAAACAACTTGTACCTCCTATTACTAGTGTTCATCTCCACAATGAAAGTTGGTCAAAAGCAGGGGGCGGGGTGCAAGATCTACCCATATACTCATTCAGCAGCTGTGTCCTGAGCACTCACCCTGTGCCAGGTGCCCTGGTGGGCTGAAGTGCAGGATGAAAATGACCAAGTGGTCCCTGCCTGCCGGGAGCTCACAGTCTAGAGGGGAAATGGACAAAAGCAAAGACATGAGAAAGAAAAGAGCAAGTGCTGTAGAGAAACACATCAGGGGGCTGTGAGGGAGGGCTGGGCGTCACTGGGTAGGAGGGTCTGAAAGACCTCTCTAGGGTGACATTTTCTGGGACCGGAATGACAAGAGGGAGTCAGCCTTGCACAAGTCTGGGAGCAGTGTGTCAGGGAGATGGCACCAGTGGTCCTGAGTCTCACAGGCAGAAGTGAGTTTGGCCAGAGGAGGTTAGAAAGGTGGCCAATGCAACTGGAGGGAGGCTGGGAGAAGAGAACAGGAGCTAGGGTGGAAGGTAGGGCCAGGGCCTGGTAGGCTGTGTTCGTTACCTTTCCCTCTCTGACTTCATTGCCCCTAACCTTGCATTTCAAAACAACAAATGTTGACAATCTCACAATTTGTGTGGGTCAGCAATCAGGCATGTTTTAGCTGGGTGCCTCTGTCTCAGTGAGTTTAACAGATTGGGGCTGTGGCCTCAACTGAGGCTCGACTAGGGGAGGACTGGCCCACAAGTTCACTCTCAGCCTTCAGAATTCATTTTGTATTGAGAGCCTGAGTTCCTTTCTGTCTGTTGGCCCAGGCACTCCCTTGCTTCTCTCTTCAATGTGCCTCCACATTGGGCAGCCCCAATACACCGGTATTTGATTCCTCACTTCCAGGGATTTGACAGAGTGAGAGAGAGAGAGATGGCACATGAGAGAGGGAGTAAGAGGAAGTGAGAGACATTTTTAGTTAAAATTTAGACAAGACATCCCATCACTTTGGCTCTTATTATGTTCAGAAGCCAGTTACTAACCTCTTTGTGGTTCCACGGGGAAGTGTATAACATGGGTGGGGCTTACTGGGTACCACTGTGGAGGCTGCCCACCTCATAGGCCAAGATGAGGCACTTCGGTCTCATTCTCCATAAAACAGGAAACAATTGAATGGTTTTATGCCACAGATGGCAATATCTGAATTTCCATTAGTTGCAACCCCCTCATGGTGTTGACCTGAAAATGAGGCCAAGTTGGAAGTGACTGTCCCAATATCACATTCTTGGAGCCCAGGCCTGTTTTGAGTGGTGTTCTGTACTACATCCCACCCCTCCTTGTTATTCTTCCATCTCTAAGTTTGTGCCTTAGGTACATGTGACACCAGCCCACAGGGGTAATAGATATTATCTCATATACACCGGGTGATGTCCCTAGGAAGTAGATTCTAGCTTGATTCCCATGGTGCAGGTTTAGAGACTGGGGAGGACCTGAGAGGCACAGGGACTATCCCAGGATGAAGAAATAGTAAGGAAAAGGAGGTCTGCATTCATCTCTGTCTCCTCAAAACTAGGTCCCTAGTTAGGTTTCCAGGGACCTGTGGGTAGGGCTATGTGGTCTCATTGTGTACAGTTCAAGAGATGACGTGGGGTCATAGACCTCAACAGATCTTAGAACTCTGGTAACCAGGCACCCACATTGCCCCATCCACCTCACTTGATTGGAGACAGTCAACAGGCAAAGATGTTTTGTTGTTGTTTCCCAACTTTTGGAGGATCTGGGCTCAAAAAATCCCAGAAAGAGAATCTTTTTGGTAGTTGGCGATGTTGGCTCAGCCTTAATTCTTGACGCCTCTGGGCATCTGGCAGGAGGCTGTGAAAGGTAACACGGGGCAGCCCAGGGGAGGCTAGTGCAGGCCAGGGCACAGCTGTGATCCCACCTGATCAGCCCCACACCCCTTGCCCCTCTTTGTGTGTGTGTGTGTGTGTGCATGTGTCTGTGAGGAGGAGAGAAGGCAGGACATAAGGGGCGGGTCATTCCTGAGCAGGTGCTGGTTGTTAGGTGTCGGAAACCTAACAGCTAGGTCATGTTCATACTTCAGGCCATGCCTGGCAGCATGAGAAGGTGAGCACCTCTACTCATATTGTTACCGAGCACTAGAGGATTCATCTCCTTCCCTCCCTGACCAGAGTTCTTTGCAGAGATGCCCCTCTGTGCCTGAACTGAGGAACAGATATTCTCTTGGTGGTTGGCCCCAGTGGCAGTGTGCAGGCAGCCCCTGATTTCTTCTGGCCCAGTTCCCAGGCAGTCTTTGCAGAACTCCACTCATTAGGTTGTCGAGTAACTGCCCAATGGTTTCAACTCCACAAACTCACTAGACAAGGGGCAGGTACATGAGGCCACCCACACTTTCCAGTGCTGCTCTGAGATGAGAGCAGGAGCAGAGGGTCTCCACACTCAGGAGCTTGAGATGATGAGGTTGGACTAGAACTAGGGAGGGACCAGACTCAGGCTGTCCCTTTTTGAAGCTAAAGGGGATGTACATGAATGTCACCTTGCCTGGCTAGGAGATGAGCTGCCGTGACCCTCTTACCCTTGTCCGGTGTGAGCTTCTGGAGGCCACTGAGGCAGAGCCAGATGGTAAGGGGGACTGCAGGCTGGGTATTCCTGGAAGGGAGTGGGATCTTTCTTGTGTTTAGAAGGTCACATGGAAAGTCAGCTATGTGGGTGAATCTTTGTTTTTATCCCACTCCAGCGTCAGCTGCTGAGCTCCAGCCAGCGGCAGAAGAAGAGCAGTGGGCAGTGGTGGAGGTAGAGCTGGCTCCAGCTCCGTTGACACCACCCCCTCTAGCACTGGAGCCAGTGTCCCCTCCACCAGCAGTGTTGGAGGTGGAGCAAGGGCCAACATGGGCTCCAGCAGGAGTAGGAGCTGCTTAGCTAGAGTCACCTGGACCATCATTTCTAGTGAGAAGTCCATCTCCACCTGTGGCTCTTAAGGAGCGTGAGAAGCTTAATCTCATGGCCTTCCCTCCTAAGCTGGTGGTGGAGCAGTTTACCATGATGGATGCGGTGAGCAGCTGGGCTTTCAGGGTGGTGTGGGGCAGGCCTTCCCTCTGCTATCGTTGCCCCAGACCTGATCCAGACTCCTATGATCTGGGCCCAAATCCAGGCTCCACCCTTTACCAATCATAAGACCTGGGCAACTTTCTGAACACCCAAGCCTTTGCTGTCCACCTGCAGACCGTGGAGGTGGACATTAAGAGGACCTGTTGCACAGAGTGACTGTGCCAACTCCATGAGGTAGAAGAGATGGAAAGCTGGGTGGGCCCTGGCCCATCTGTGCAGGGAAGGGCTCACTGTGTACAGCCTGGACCCTGGTGGCCCAACCGTCTGCTCAGGAGTCTCAACAGCCTCAGGACTTATTTGACGCCTGATGTGTACTCCACTACAAGGGAGACAGACAAGGCCTGTGGGTGTAGCTGCCACGCGGGGATGTGCATCAGAATGTGGAGTGGGACCAGAGGGGGGATCAGGGTATTGGAAGATGCCCCCTTGGGATGAGCCTAGTTGAGCCACCATCTGGAGCTTGGAGTTAGCCAGCACGGGCTGGGTTCAAATGCCCCTCTCCCTTCCCTGCCAGTATTGGGTCCTGGGTCATCCTGTGCTGGGTGTCCTCAGTGGACAGAGAAGAAAAGCCAGGGACTGTCACAAGGCTCAGGCCACATCCTGAGCTTTCTGAGCTCCAGCTCTAAACTGTGACTCCTGTGTGGGACTTTGGGGGCTGTAGGCACAGACCTGGGGTGTGGCAGGGCTCGGTGACACTCCCCCTGTTCTCCAGGAGCTCTTCCAGAAGGTGGTGTCCTCTCCGTGTCTGGGCTCCACCTGGGGCAAGAGGAACAAGCCCGGCAATGAGCACCAGACACCCAACGTCCAGGCCACCGTCGACCACGTCAGAAGGGTGGCCAGCTTCGTCATCATCCCCTGCCTCGGGGACCCGAGCAAGACAGCCCAGGACAGGGTGAGGGTGGTGGAGCGCTGGATCCAGGTGGCCCAGGTGTGCTGTGGGAGGCCCAGTGGAGCCCCTCTCTGAAGCCTTGGGAACTGCCTCTCCACATTTATCAGCTCCCAGGATTGCAGTGTGTGGTCTAAGCCCCTGCACAGTCCCTAGGACCTTCCTGCCAGGGGCCCGCTGACTTTAACTCCAGGTCCCAGTGAGAGGATGCTCACTTCCTACCTGGCTCCTTCCCTGGGTTGAGCTAAAATCCTGCTCCCTGTGAGTGTTACTCTTTGGGTCCTAAATGTGCCCTTCTGGGACTCCCTGAGCATCTGTCTCATCCAGGAGGGGAGATTTAAATAGAAGGGTACTGAAGCTAGAGCAAGCTGGGCTACAGTGCCCCACCTCACAGCTCATTCTCTTCCCTTCCCCAGGAGTTCGAGATCCTGAAGAACTTCTTCTCGTCCTGCACTGTCAACTCTGCTCTGCAGAAAACCTTCACAAGCCACCTGAAGAACACACGGGGGAAGTTTCCCGGTGGGTAGGCCTCTCTCCATAGGAGGACCAGGGTGGATGGGGGATCTCTTGTATGTCTGCCATTGGCCCCTCAGTCAGCTGGGAACTCCTGGGAGGCAGCAAATGCTGGGGACAGGGCCTGGGCCTCGGCAGGGGGTCTCTAAACCTTCCGGGGTCCTTAATGCACCAGTTCTGCTTTAGGACTCGGCTTCCCTAAGTGTCAGGTACTAAGTTGAGCCAAATTGGAGATTTTCAAGTGTTTATAGCAACAGAACCCCATGCCCAGTTGAAACTCAAAGCAGTCAAAACAGAGCTGTTCTGTAGAACTGGGGAGTGGAGACCCCAGTGACCAACAGGAGAGCCCCCTCCCAGTACCATGAGACCTTAGCGCTCAGAGGAGCCCAGTGAGAACACTCCTTCAGGCAGTTTGAATCTCTTGGGTTTGCAAAGAAAAGGGATTTGCATTCAGACCCCTCACATTATTCCTAAATTTATCCCTTGTTCTTTCCCCTCCCCTGAGAGAGAGCTCTGAAAATCTTAAGGAACTCAATAGTCAAGACAAGTCCTTGAGCAGAGAACTGATGATCAAGGTAGAGTGGAGGCTGGGGGTCTGGAAAGAGAGGAGGGGTGCGGAGGAGGGGCACTGGGCAGGCTGTGGTTTTGATAGTTTCTCCCTTGAACTTTCTCTGAAACATTCCCGTCTATCTCATCCAGATTAACAAGCAGAGGGATCTGTTCTGCCCATGGGAAGGTGGGGTGCCGTTTGTGGGCGGGAGGCCCTGGTCATGAGACACAATGGTGTTGGCTGGGCTGTTCCAGGAGGAGTTGCCGAGCTGGCGCCATCAACAGGTCTCTGGCTTCCATGTATGTCCATCCTGCTGGATGTAGCTTCTTCCAGGCTGTTGGGTGGTTGGGGTGGGTTTAGCCCTCAGCCTAAACCTATCCTCAGGAAGCCAGGACCCTGCTGCTCCTTCTATCTTCACCACATCTCCAAGGGGCTGCATCCTGCCTGCCCCAGGGATGTGCGTGGCAGAGGATTCCCATGGCCCAGGTGGAAAAACAGGCTGCTCATCCTCAGGTGAGAGATGTGTGTGCATTCTGGGACTCCCCACTGGACCCCTAGAGCAGTCACTTCACTTGAATCAACCACAGGAGTCTAACCTGAGTGCCTGGTTGGCAATGACATATGCCCCCAGTGGCTTATGAGAAGCGTCTAGGCAACTGATGGATTCTTAGTGGATCCTGCTGAAAGGACCTTAGGAGCTTCATGTAAACGGGGAATCAAAATGTCCTGTCATCCCCTTCTCTGTTGATCAGAGGTGGCACCTTGGAGGTCCAGTTCTTGAGTGGATAAAGAAAGAGTTCAGGGGCCGTCCCTGTGGCGCAAGCGGTTAAGTGCGCGCACTCCGCTGCGGCGGCTCAGGGTTCGCCGGTTCGGATCCCGGGTGCGCACCGACGCACCGCTTGTCGACCTATGATGTGGCAACGTCCCATATAAAGTGGAGGAAGATGGGCATGGATGTTAGCCCAGGGCCAGTCTTCCTCAGCAAAAAAAGAGGAGGATTGGCAGATGTTAGCACAAGGCTGATCTCCTCACGAAAAAAAAAAAAAGGATTCAGTGCAGGGGAATGTCCTGAGGCGTTCCTTGGGGAGGAGAAGGCTTTGGCTTGGCCTCTGGCCCAGCCTGGGGCCCAGACACTCCACGGGACTGGGGCAGGCAGGAGCCACTCAACCAGACTCCCAAGACACCCCGTCCTCTCCATCCATGACTCAGCCCAGGACCAAGCTTTGAGAGCTCAAGGGACAGGACTCTTGTCAGTGGTGGGGCTGGGGGTTAGGCAAGGATGTTGGAACAGGGCCTCTGACTGAGAGGGGCAAGCGGCCTCTCTTCTGTGGGCCCCTGAGCAACACACTGCCTATGTTTGGGTCTCTGTCTCCTCATCAGGGAAATGGAGGGATGGTGATTGTGTGGTGCAGGCCTCACAGGGTGGTGTTGAGGTAAGAGGGAGGAAAGGAATGTGGGAGCTTTCTGCCTACTCCACCTGGAGGGGTGAGGGCCAGAACAATGATGACAGTCTTGTGACACTGAGTCCTCATGAGAACCTGTGTGGTAGCCGGAGTTCTCACACTTTCCAGATGAGGAAACAGGCTCAAGGAGGCCAGGCCACAAGCCCAAGCTCACACCCAGAGTGAGAGTTGGAGCTGGGCTTGTTCTGGAATCACAAGACCTTGGAGGATGGAATGACATTGGTACCAGTTGACTCAAGTCAGATGTCCAGTGTCGGAGGCCAGTGGTGCTGGAGAGAAATGGGGTGAGGGGAGTATGGCCTCACTGACACTGTCCTCGACCCTGGCAGGAGGGGCCCTCCACGTTTGCTCCCCCAGAGAGCAACCCCCAGAGAGTGCAGGAGAAGCAGCAGCAGCGGCAGGTTAGTGTGCCTGTGGGGGAGGGGCTCTGTGCTCCCAGCTGGAGGCCTGAAATCAAAAGATGAGGGCCCTTCATCTTGGTGCCACAGTGTCTGAATCCCCCAGTAGAAGTGACCAAGAGGAGGGCCTGGAAGAGCTGGTGCAGGATGAGTGTGTTTTGGGGAGGGCAAGGGACTGCACACCCTGTGATTTGCCAGAAGCCGGCCCTGGGAGGTGAGGAGGAGGAGTGTGGTGTTCTTGGGGTGTGAAGGGAGTAGGAATTGACGGGAGGCTGCTGAGGGTCCTAGGCTGCTCCTCGTGGGAACCCTGGGGTGGGCCAGGTGGCTGAGTGTGGGGACTTTTCAGGAGAGGGTCTACATGGGGTCGACTTGAGAGCAAAGGTTCATCCCACCCACACCCCGATGTCACAAGGTGTTGTCCCCTATCTTGGAACTCTGCTCAGTGACCTGCTGATGCTGCACCTGGTGATGGGTGACTATTTCGAGGTGGGTGCACCTGAGGTCTAGGCAGGAAGGACCAGGATTCTGAGCCTTGGGATGCGGGAGCCCCCGAACTGAGCTCTGAGTTCTCAGCACTTGGCACATCTCCTCTCATGAAAGCCTTGCAGCCACCGCTGGCAGCTGGGGCATCAGGCCTATTTTAGCGATGAGTGAACAGAGTTTCTGCCAGAGAAACCCATTCCAGTTACCCAGGCTGGGGAAGCTCAGAGTTGCCTGATGGCAGAGCTGCGTGAGGTTTTATCTGAGCTGGACTCAGCCTGTAACTCCCATGTTGCCCATGAAGGGAGAAAGAAGTCGGCCCCCCCCAAGTCAGGAAGCACATAAGTGCCTGAGCAGTCCCCTCTGCCTGAAGCCTCAGCCTCCAAGTCTGTCATCAGAGAGAGTTGTGCTGCCAGGTCCCTCAGTTACACCCCCATGTCCTCCTCCTCTGGAGCCCAGAGGCAAGCCTAGGTCCAAGTCCTGTTTTCTCTGCATGCCTGGCCCCCTCTGGGGATCTGGCAGTAGTGCAACATGAGAAGGGGTGGGCATAGGGAGCTAGTCAGGCTAGGGGTCTTTGTCTGATGTACTCTGGCTGTCTACCTTCCAGGGGAATGGGATCAACCTTGAGAAGAGTACTGAGGAGCAGCTGTGGCACTCCCTGCAGGGGAGAGGAAGGAGGTGGAAATCAGAGACCTTCTGGGCAGAACAGTCCTTGGCTTCACCCGCTGTATCTTACATTGAGTGGAAGAGTTTGATACCAGAGAAGTGGGAGACCCATCCAATTGGCGGGTGGGTTGAGGGGAGGATGGCATCAAGGAAATCTTCCTGGAGGAGGGGTTGATTATTCCCATTCTGAGAACTGGTAGATCCTGGATGGAACTGGAGGGAAGGATGGTTTCCAGGACTGGTCCCCTGCCCCACTCCTCACCTCCAACAAGACCCCTGCAGCATCCCCCACCCAGGCCCTGTCTGCATCCTCTCCTTCCCTCTGGTCCCAGGAATACCGAGTCATGAGGGAGATCCTGCTGCTCCAGGAGGCTGCAAAGAATTACAAGCTAGAGCCCGAGGGAGCCATTTGGGGCCTCGTTCCAGGACATGGAGTTGCTCAACGAGAATGAGAGGTGAGGCCGGGCAGGAGTTGGGTGAGGGCAGGGGTGGACTCTCCCTGTTGGCCAGTCCAGAGAGCCTGTCTCCATGGTGCCCCACTCATCCCCCGGCCTGATTACATGGTGATCTCTGGGACACCCAGACTCCAGCTGCTGGGCAGGCAGTGGGGGGACCCCTGAGGTGTGGTTCCTGGTAGGCTCACAGGTGCCTCTCTGTCCTGTAGCTACACCTTGTCCTGCCAGCCAGAGCGCTAGACCTAGTTGGCCTGCAGAGTACGCAAGGCCAAGAAGAACCGGCCATCATCAAGGTCAGGGGTGAGTGAGTGTCTGGGCCGGGGTGACTGACTCCTAGGGGTTCAGTAAGGCTTTGGGCTAAGCGTGGCCTTGGGGAGTCGGATAGCTGGCACTGGGATCCCAGCTCCACTATTGACCAGTCCTGTGACTGGGGTGACTCTCTTCAGCTTCCTGAGACTCCGTTTCCCCCTCTGTGAAATAGGTAATACTAAATGATCGCTCACGTGGCAGGGACAAATGGGGTACTGGTGGCTGACAGCACTGAGCACAGGGTCTGAAGCACCCAGTGCAGTGGGGACATGGTGGGGGGCCATGATTCTGAGGGAGGCCACGCAAGATAACCCGACTCTTCTACTCAGCCCCCAGGCCCCAACCCCGAACCCCATACCAGTGGCCGATCACAGCCCCATCCTCAGCAGCGGGGACACAGCTGGGATGCTTGCGATGCACAGGGTCAGCTCCTCCCATTTGATGGGAAGGGGAGCATTGTAAGCTGATTCCTGGGGTCCCCTGAAGCCCAAGAGAGAAGGGATGACCCCATCCCAGCTCCCTGACATCTCTACCTCAGCACCTACTCACCCATTGGGGAGAGACAGTGGTTATTTGTTGTAAATAATAAATGACATATTTGAATATTATATTAAAGTCCTGTTCCCTTTACAGCTTGGGAGTTGTGGTGTGGTTCTGTCGCTTTCTGTAGGCATGTGAGTGAGACACAGAATCTCACATTTCTCCTTGAATCAAGAACTCTTCTGGGCCGGCCCCGTGGCTTAGTGGTTAAGTGCGCACGCTCCGCTGCTGCCGGCCTGGGTTCGGATCCCGGGCGCACACCGATGCACCGCTTCTCCGGCCATGCTGAGGCCACGTCCCACATACAGCAACTAGAAGGATATGCAACTATGACATACAACTATCTACTGGGGCTTTGGGGGAAAAAAATAAATAAATAAAATTATAAAAAAAAAAAAAGAACTCTTCTGAGTCATCAACTTATTGTATGTTGGAGAAGGGAGAAAGGCCAGCCCCCTTTTTGGCTAGTGACATCACTCCCAATTCCCCCTAACTCCGAGAACAAGTTCATTTCAGTATCATTCAGCCGCTCCAGGGGCGGACACGGTCCCCGGCCCGTTCTCCTGGGATTTAAAGGTTAATGGTACTTTCACAGGCAAAGCAACAACCACTGAAATGTGGATGTCTTTAAAACAGCACTACCCAGGACCAGGTCGTGCCATAGGCAGGGGGTGCCTTTCTACATTCTGGAGGAAGAAGGAATGTTTTCTGCTTCTCCTGTTGAGGTTTCTTTTGACCAAATTTTAGGAACTTGTAGTTTTCTAGTTCAATCTCTGGAATTGCATCAGCTGTAAGTGGGGAAAACAATGTAAAAAGATCAAAACATGCATGTGGAGAGGACAAGGCCCGCAAAGGTGATTTGCAAATGGACTAAAGGCAGACAGGACTTTCCCTCCTGATACCCCTCTAGTGCCTCCATGTTCACCACTGACCTAGAATTGAATCCTGCTGGGGTCCATGTCCAGGACTGTGAAATCTGTTTCCTGCTGTTTTGTATCCAATGGGAAAGATCTGTGACGCAGCTTTAAGTCTACCACTGGGCCTCATTCCATAAACACGACCGACCGCTCTCTGTGAACCAGGATTTCCAGCACAACTGCCTTCCTTATGCCATTCACTTTAGGGCAGAAATTCCCTAGAAGGCTCCCAGCCTCCTCCCTGGCTTGGGCTGATGGATCCCGGGTGAGCTCTGCTTTACCAGGATAAGGGACCATAATCCTGACCAGTGAGTGACCCCACACTGTCCCTTGCTGTCCAGGTGACATCTGAGGCCGTGTCATTCTGAGGTCCATGGTCTTAGACAGTCCTCCAGTTTACATACTCAGTGTTGATGTTGCCAACTTGTCCAAATGGGGCAATTTGGCCCGAACCATTAAAGTGTGTCACCCTTGGGTGGTTGTGTTTTTTTCCCCTGTCTTGCGCTGTGGTTACATTACAACCACCTGATGGGTTGTGAACCCTGTTTGGAGCTTTGAAAGATGAGGCATGACAGGGGTGTGGGGTGGTCCAGCAGGAAATGCCACGGAACAGATGATCCATGGTCGTGCATGAACACAGACTTAGCAATTAAAATACTGAAATGCTTCCCATCTGGTGGTGAATAGACACTGCTCTGACCTCACACCGAGAACCCACCCCGTGACCAGGAGCTTTCAAGGGGTTACCAAGTGGCATTTTGAACCTCATCCCTTGGAAACACCCTGTAAGACAAGAGCCAGATGAATCGCTTGGCACTTGTGAGTTATCGCCTCCTTTCTGATGGCTGCAAGTGTCACCCAGACACACAGGCTGGACTCTGCCAGGGAAGCCTTCTCAGGACAGGCAGAAGCTGAGGATGAATCCTGGTTCCCGGCATCCCAGGCCCTTCCTGACAGGGCACAGCCACCCAGGAAAGTGGTTTGGTAATGGAAAGACTATGAAGGCAATACTTCCCCTCCAAAGAGAAAGAGAAGTACCAATAGTGAAAGCTTGATTCCTCAAATAGTCAATTAAATCTCAACAAGCAGTGAGTTCTTGTCAGATTACTGATGCCGAAAAATGGTCTCTTGATAATAGCATAATCCCCCAGCTGCCATGTCCATCTTCATGAATCAAATTTCCAACACATATGGATCTAAAAAACTGAGGGAAATCTGGTATTTCCTTAGATGCAACTCTGAAGTAGCATGCAAGAAGGAACACAAAAATGGAGACCTAGAAGTAAATATCTAATTTGAGAACATAGACATCGAAGTGCTTTGGAAATAATATTTTGGAATCTATTGGAATATTACACAAAAAGAATAATCCACTTTAAGTAGGTTTTACTGTGACTGTATGGGGAAAAACTGAATCATCCTGTGACGTTGATAACTCGCTGCTGACTTGAAAGTACAAATAAATAAAGTACATAGTAAAGGAAAATGAGAGAACAGCATGAAAAAGGAAGATCTTTCTCTCCTCACCTGCAACTCAACCTCTCACCTCAGAAAGAAACCACTGTCTATATTTTCTATTTCACGCAGCAGAGTTTAATAAAAGAAACGTATTGTTATATTTCAAAGTTTCAAGAGCTCAAAGCACAAAAACATTTGGGATGCTGCCAAGAGACCTCACTGAGGTGCCTGCTCCATTTCATCTGCTGTCAAGACGGCCTTCTTGGCCCCTCACTTTCTCTGCCTCACTAGCAAGTCTGTCCGCCATCAGTGCTATCACCAGTCTCTCTCCTGTGCTCTTCACTGCCCTTTCCTCCTTCCTGATACCTTCCTCAGTCGCCAGAAATTGTTGGCAGTGGAGCTGTGGAATGCCCAGATCAGCTCCTGGAATCATCCCTGCCAAATCTGAAGACCGGCAGGAGTGGGCATGGGACCTGGAGTGCAGACCACCTGCGAGCACACCTGGCAGGGATTCACCTGTGTGACTAGGTGCTAGGTTTTGCAACCCTTTGGCAAGCTTGAAAGGAGTTACCAGTTGTCCTGCATTGCTGCAGGCCTGGAGTCCTTGCAGTCTCTCTGGCCAGCAGACCTGGTGGGGCTGGTCCAAGGTGTCCTCCCAGAGACCCTTCATTGCCAGGATGGGATGGAATTCTAGTACCCAGCCTCTTGAATATGTCACTGGACATCCTTATAGGGATGGAGATGTTTAAACCAGGCTTTGGTTTGGACTGGATCCCACAGTTATGCTGCTTCCTCTGTGAAGACGTGGCTATCATCCTTCTTTTCCTCTTACCCTACAAAAGTAAATCATGAAATTGAGACAAATGATAAAGGAAGCCTGCCTTTTTAGGACAATTATCCTGGCTGTTTTGTACTTCCACCCTCCCTCTATCCTCTGGGAATAGATCTGACCTGTGTCCCGGGATGTCATCAGGCAGATTTGCATCAAGAACAGAAAGCTCAAGGTCAAAACTCAAGGCTACTCCAGATCATTTCTCCTCCCCCATCCTGTTAACACCCCCTCCTTGTTTGAGTGTGTTTCTATTCTTTTCTTGTCCTTGTCACTCTCAACCTCATAAGTCCTGGCACTCTCTCTCAGGACAGTCGGTCCCCAGTCCTTTACTAAATCCCAAATCCTACCATTTCTGTGTTTTCTGATTACTCATTTGCTTAATCCATTGACCACTTGGTGTTCATAGCAGTTAAATCAATAGTGATATTATCAACCACCCCCTGTTAACGACTTACTCCCATATCCCAGATGTTCACATAATCCAAATGGTTATGTTCAAAAGTAAATAATTCAGAAAACATATTCACCCACCACAAATTCCTGATCTCTAATATTTTTATTCAAACACTCATACAGTAGATACCTGTGCCTCATGATCACAAGTAGTGCCAGATCACCGATCCTCACCTTAATTTCCTCCTACACCTATCAATCCTGAATTCCACGGACTATGATCTCAATAATTTCCTTGGAATAATAAAAAATTCCTTACCACTCATTTATGTTGTAAACCTCCAAACCCAGAAGATCCCAATTATCTGCCATGCCGCAGCTACTGCTGGTCTTATAACAAGCTGAAGAAAAAGCATGAAACATGATCTTTTGGTACCACTGTAAATACAAAACCATCTGTATCAACTGGGAAGCATCCATAATGCCTGGAAATCTTGTTCTCTTTTTTCGTGTTGGCTCAATAACAAGACGATAAATCAATTTAAAAAATGGGCAAAGGACCAGAGTAGACTTTTCCTAATGAAGACATACAAGTGGCCAACAGGTGTATGAAAAGGTGTTCAGCATCACTAATCATCAGGGAATGCAAATCAAAACCACAATGAGCTATCACTTCACACCTGTTAAGACTGCGATTATCAAAAAAACTAAAGATGGCAAATGTTTTTGAGAATGTGGAGAAAAGGAACCCTTGTGGGAATGTAAACTAGTAAAACCATTATGGAAAACAGTATGGAGCTTACTCCAAAAATGAAAACTAGCATATGATCCAGCAATCCCACTTCTGGTATATGCCCACAGGATTGAACTCAGGGTCTCAAAGAAATACCTGCACTCTAATGTTCATTGTAGCTAATTCACGATAGCCAAGATATGGAAGTAACCTAAATGTCACTGACGGATGAATGGATAAAGAAATGGAATATTAGTCAACCTTGAAAAAAGAAGGAGTTCCTGCCATTTTTGACAACATGGATGGACCTAGAAGACGTTATGCTAAGTGAAATAAGGCAGACAGACAAAGGCAAATACTCATTTATATGTGGAATCTTAAATAGTCAAACTTATACAAGCAGAGGTTAGAATGGTGGTTGCCAGGGGTTAAGGGGATGGAGAAATGGGGAGCTGATGATCAAAGGATACAGAGTTTCAGTAATCAAGATAAATAAGTTCTGGAGATCTAGGATATGGCATAGTGCTTACAGCTAACGAGACTGTATTGCGTACATCACATTTGCTAATAGTGTAGATACTAAGAGTTCTTACTACACAATAATAGTAATAAAGGAGGTGAGAGAAAACTTTGGGAGGTGATGGATATGTTTGTGGCCTTGATGGTGGTGACAGTCTCAAGGGTGTATACTTATGTCCAAATTCATCAAGTTGTATATGGAAAAGTATGACATCATCATTGATTCTTCTGCACCTTGAAGTACGCCGTGTCCTCATCACAAGAGAAAAAAATTTGTAACTATGTATGGGGACATATGTTAACTGGACTTATTGTGGTGATCATTTCAACATTTATACAAACACTGAATTATTGTGTTGTACCGCTGAAACTAATTTAATGTTGTATGTTAACTTTACCTCAATAAAAAAAAAAAACAACAGAAAAAACCATTTTAATATTGTAAATGAGTTCAGTGAATCCCTGAAACTGCCTCATTCCCATATGAGAGTTACAGGAAGCAGAGAGGATGAAGTAAGATGGAAGAAAGTTGTACAAAACACTATTCAAATCAAAATCATTTAAGTTGATATCAACTCCTTGTGGCAAAGTTCTGTGAGCACCGATCTTCTTTCACATTTTTCCTGGAAAAGCATACCTTCAGATCCAACCCATAATAGTTTCCTCATTTGCTCTAATAAGAAAATTTTAACTTAATAAATAAAACCAAAAGCAACCCTTATGTATGAATAAAGTTAGTGAACTTTACAGAGAAAAAAGCATATTTGGACAATCTCAATAAAGGTAACAGAAGAACGGAATGATGATGAAGTCTCATTCAAGCTTACCTTTGAAAGCCAGTAAAACCAGGTTATCTTTTCAAGAATGTGTGTAGAGCTGACAACCTTGGAAGATAGAAATAGTGGCCTCCTCTGGAGCAAAAGGCAGGCTTGCTTACTCCCCAGTATAATAAAAATAACACCCTTCCCCAAACCAAAGGTCAGCAGATTTCCTGCCTCTTATTGAAGATTTGAGTTCCTTAAGCTCTGAGTTCTTGCAACCCTCTGCATGTCTCCTGACCCACTGTGTATCATCCTGCAGGAAGTGGGATTTAGTGAACCAGTGCAAATGTTGATACTCTGGCCACTGCCATTGCTGTGTCATTAAGTCCTGTGTCTCTGACCCATGGGTCTCGTATCTTTTGCCAGCATCTGTAAGACCATGGTAGCTAACTTATTCGTTTGCAGGTAAGGTAAAATATCAGACCATTGACAGTTCCAGACAAGCCCTTAAAGTAGCTAGTAGTCTTAGGAACAGAGAGCTATCCAGAACAATATGCATGGATGGTCTTCATTGAAGACTTCATACAACCAAAACTTTAATAAGTCTCTCTGACCTCTTTTATTTCTACCTCAATTAGAAGGAGAGGCACCAAGCTTTATAGACCTAGGGCTTGTGCAAGCCACCTGGAGACCTAGTGACCAGAAACTTCCCATGGGGAGCAAAGACAGATGGGCATATTTCCAAAATGGACCCATATGCCTCCCGATCATCCAAAAGACAGTACATTATCTTAATTTATGATGATTTGATTCATTAAAATCTTGTGATGGGCCAAAGATACACTTCTAAGAGGAATGAGGCACATGGCAGTTGTAAGCAGATTAACACATTTGGTGAATATCAAACTCTGAATTAACTTTAGTGTTCTAATCAATCAAAAGGTACAACAAATTTAATTAGGTAGATTAAATGATATTTAATGGTATGCCTGATTATTACTCTGCAGTAATGAACAAGCAGCTCATGTAAATAACTATAATTGGTCTTTAAAATATGATAGTCAGGACTGTTTGAGATAAGCTGGAGAGAAGGAAGGGGAGAAATAGATAAAAGCTAGCTGCTCTGACACCACTCTCAAGACCCCTGGATCTACATGTAACCCAGGAGATCTAGGCAGATGGCTGTGTGCCTAGATCCTCCTGCACTGTGGTTCTCAGGGATGTCACAGGGCTGAAGCAGCTTCCTGAATCTTGTTTACACGTCCACGTGTACAATACCCTTGACCATGGGGATGAACCACCATTCATTCATACCTTACACCCCTCTAATTAAAAATTAGATTTCAGAATCATTGTACCATTACATGATAATTTATTCCTCAAACTTGTAGGATGGCGAGCTAAAAGAAAATCAAATTTCAATGGCTTCTTTTCTTTGAAGGACCAAGATGTTCTTTCACACTTAGAATCTGGATTAGAGGATAAATCCATAAAGTCAATGGAAACAACTTAAGAAATGGACAGAGGGATACTTCATTCATGTATACACAGTAATCACAGAGACTTGAGGATATCAAAGGAAATTCTTTATTAAGAACCAAAGTTATGGATTCCTATCTTGGGTTCATTACTTTGAATTTTTGACCCAAATCATATACATTTATTGGACCATGTTCAATTCTATGATCTTTAGAAGATGCAGCCTACAGCTGAAGAGAAACAGATACAACACCAATATCTTACCCTCTCTGAAGCACAACTGAGAGCCCCTGGAGTCAGATGTTTTCTAGACAAGAAAAAGTCATTCTTCCTCTGAACAGAGAGAGTAGTGGCTATTCAAACATTCAACTTTAAATTGTTAACATGACTTGTTAGATTGTGATGGAGCAAGCCTCATACCTTCTAAGTTTCATGATTTTTCTCCAGAATACTGAGATGGATGACCTTAAAGTCCAGTTTCCCCATAAATGTCTTTATTCAGTGATAAAATTAAATTCCCTATAAAATAATTCCCATAGGGCTGGCTCCGTGGCTTAGTGGTTAAGTGTTCTGCTACTGGTGGCCCGGGTTCAGATCCGGCATGCACTAACACGTCGCTTCTCCGGCCATGCTGAAGCCACATCCCACATACAGCAACTAGAAGGATGTGCATCTATGACGTACAACTATTTACTGGGGCTTTGGGGGAAAAAAAGGAGAAGGATTGGCAACAGATGTTAACTCAGAGCCAGTCTTTCTCAGCAAAAAGAGGAGGATTGGCATGGATGTTACCTCAGGGCTGATCTTCCTCACACACAAAAAATAATAATAATAATAACAATAATAATTCCCATAAAATTGTTTAAAATATATCATAGTCTCTGACCAAGAGGAAACAAGGAAAATTGAGCAGTTGAATAGCAGTGTAATAAACTCCATGCAAGGATCTTACTGTAGCATTATGTATAATAGTGAAACTGGACATAATCCCATCTCTATCAAAGAAGAGATAAACAGATCATGGTATTCCTGTTCTTTGGAGTACCTCTAAAACTTCTAAAAAACTAAGTTAGAGTGGCGAGCACTGATAAGGAGAGACATCTATGATATATGGTTTGGGAAACAACAAATTGCAAAATGATGTAGTTATGTCATTTATGTTAAAAAAACTTTATGTGTATTTATAAATTCATAGGAAATGCCCAGAAGAATAAGCTGCAAACTCTTAACAATAGTTCCTTCTGAGTAGGGGAGTGAGTTTGCAGGGAAAGGGATGGATGGGGGAGGTTTCACTTTGCTCTACACAGATCTGGGTAATTTCACTTTTTTTACAGTATGTAACTCTTTCATAATTAGAAAAATGAGTAATGTGACCGTTTGGTGCAGGGCAACAACATTATGTTCCCCAGTCTCTGTACTGTATGTTACTGCACAGCACGGACTGTAAGAGAAAGCCCAGAGAAGCAATGAAGACAAAGAAGACATGACACCTGCAAAAAGTCAGTGGAGTATTTCTACATAACAAACCTTCCAGGTGAGTGATGGTCAGTATCTTCCACTGCTCCAGCTCTCCCAAGAAACCTAGAACCTCCCCAGGGTAAGCTGGAGGACCATGCCCGACTAATCCACTCCCTGCATGGGGCCGGTTTGTGCAGGGTGACTGCCATCAAGCAGAAAATGGACTCAGGATGGGGCGTGTGCCTTTGGAGAGGCTGGCAGAGAGGCACAAAGTGGAACACCAGCTAAGTGCACACACCTGAGAGGCGGAGTTCCAGGTGGAGACTCAAAATGTACCAAGAAACTGTGTGAAGTGAAGGAAGCTACTCAACCTCTCTGAGCCTCAGTGTCCCCCCCCTGTAAAATGGGGATCACAGGCCTACTTCACAGAGCTGTTGGGGAAGATACATAAAAGTGTCTGTTAGAATCAGTGTCACATTATTAACAAAGTCGTCTCTGACTTCAGAAAATCGATGAAAAGAATAATGTTGATGACCAAAGATGAGATGCCCAGCTTCGTAAGCAGCCCCAGCAGCACGAGAATGAGAGGAGCTCCGACTAAGCAGGGTTCTTCACAGCTCCACTGGAGAGGATAAACATGGGCTACACCAGGATAAGGGGCTGTTGTACAGTGACTTGTGTAGTGAGAGTGGGTCCCTAAAGACACTGTGAAATAGAGTTACACACAGTGGCTCCTAGGAAACAACTACAAAGCAATCAACACAGCGGATAGGCGTGGGAATGGGGCAAGCAGAGGAGGGTCAGAGCGACAAAATCTGATGGAAGACACTGAACCACGATGAGTTCCCAGCTCTGTCAACAGCTGCTGTGGTTGCGCCAGGAGATCAAACGCCTGAGACTGCTATTGTGGGGACTGCTGGGAGCACAGTGGTCACTGCGGCCATACCCCAACAGCAGTGCATCAGAGCACACACACCCTGAGACTTTCCTCTCCATTAATCCTTGTTTTAAGATGATGAATATTCTCATGTTACAATGTCTCCTTCCAACACTTGTGGACCAGTGTCATCAGAACCCCCTGAAGAGGGCACAGGCCAGAGTAGGATGGAACACTGGGGGCTGGGGGAGCGGCGCTGCACCTGACTACACGGACTATCACCTGGGCCTATTGAACACGAGAGAAGAACCCTAGGATGTGGTCTAACAAGACTTCCCTATCTTACCACATTCAGAGACACTACACACTCTCATTCTTTCTTTACAAAACTGTTAAAGAATTCATGTGTCATTAATTCATAAAGAGGCAAATTCTTGACAAAGTGACAGGGTCCAGTTTCCATGACCAGGTTTTTCAGTTGTTTTGATAATATCCCACATTCAGGAATCGGAAATGTAACCTATTGGGATGTGTAATATAAACAGGGAGTTTTTTTCATGTAGATCAACGCCCAGATTTTTAGGGACGACATAAATCATGAAAGCTGCTAACCATTCCTCCACAGGTTTCAATAAGACATTTAAGTTAATTTACCAATCTCAGGAAAAGAGAATTTGGCAATTCAAGTTTTTTGTTTCTGCATTCAAACATACAGTACAGCTAAGAGAATGAGCAGAAAAAAATTAACAGGAAGGTCTTGCTTGCATTTTATCTTTTGCAAATAAGCAAGATATTTTATGCTCTGTTCCTTTCACAACTCTAATCAATTTTTAAAGAATATGGTACCTCTGACTATCCCTAGGCATGTTTATGTGGGAACCTTGCCAGAATCCAAAGCAGAGATGTTAAAGGTGACGGGTTTCAAATGCTGCCCAAGTGCTGTCTACCTTGAACATCCCTCTCCCAAAGCTGGATGACTAGTCTCTTCCTGAGTGATCAGAGTCGCCATTCGTGTCCCTGAGAGACTGGCCACTCAGGCCTGAGCTGAGATTAGGTGATCAATCTAAAGGGCAAAATGATTAAGCTATTCTCGTCTTAAGGTTGCTGCTTTGGAGGCCACTGCCCTGGAATGCGTTGGTGAAAATGGCCTACTAGATACTTGCCTGGGAATTGGGTTGTTCTCCTCTGCTCTTAGCGGATCCTGGGGAAACCAGTGATTAACCTCACAGATGCCTTAACTTCCACACCTGTGAAAAAGGCAAGAAAGAGCCAGTGTTACCACCCAGCAAAGCTCTTAAGTTGTACTTGCAAGACCAGCCACAAGGGGGAATCTCTCTCAAAAGCTGATGAAAGGATGGCACTTTGGCTGGAGAAGGCAGAGGGCAGCAGGCAAAGTGGAAAGTTTCTGGGATGTCAAACCAGTTCCCATAAGCATTTTAGAGAAGCACCTGGCCCTGGACTTGGTAGGGGGCTGTGGAAAGACCCACAGGCACGCAGGTGGGAGGAGGAATCAAACAACGGAGGAAGGCGGTGTGGAAGAGGCACGAGTCCGACTTCTATTTTGGACAAAACCAGTTGCACGCTGCAGGCCCTTGGCTGCCCATGCAGCCGCCACATCCACCTAACTCCCTGGTCCCGCTAGTCCCGTCGCATCCCTCTGGGATTCAGTCCACGTGCAGCGGGTGCAGGACCAGAGTCCTGAGTCAAGGGCGGTGTGTCCCTCGGCCAAGCGCACACAGCCCTGTTCCTCCCCCCAGGGTTAGGCACCGCCCCATGCTCACAGCCTCCTGGGATTTGTAGTCCTGCGGTCCTGCAAGCTCCCAGCTGGGAGCGTTTAAGAGACAAAAGCTCCCAGCATACACAGCTAGGGGCCCCAACTCCTACCTTGTCCCCCCGCCCCTGGTCCCCATCCCTCTGCTTCTCCACCCCACTCTCTATTCCGCCTCTTCTCTATACCATGACCACTCTCTATGCCCTGCCCCCCCCCAGAGTATGCGCAGTGTGGTTGGGCTACATCCCTTGAGGCCAGCACTCAGGTAGGGGTGGGGCTCACCAGCCTGGCTATTGCTGAGGATGCTTGCAGCCCTCCTGGAAACTTCCTGGCCAGTATTTGAAGGGTAAATTCTATATCTAAAATGGAAATATTGGGTGCCTGGGATTCTGGAATTTGCCTTTACAAGGCCACCTGTCCTATCATCCCCTCCATCCCTCCAGGTTGCCATGATCCTCCCTCTGGTTCCCGTGGTCAAGGTCGCTGCAGAGATCTTTCCCTTGGACCTCGCCCACCTGAAGGGCCCATACCCATCATAAAAACTCAAAGCCATGCCACTTGCCAAATTGAGGCAAAAATGGAAAGACCCAGGGGGACACGCAAGGATGAGGGCATTAATAGATCCATCTGATGATGTCATGAGTGAACGTGTTCCACTTTAAAACAAAACATTGCTGTTATTCTGAGATATTGAGTTAGGATCTTTGTGCAAATATGAAGGATTTAAAATGTTTATTGATGTATAACATGAGTACAGAAATATATGCAGAAATCATCCATGTAAACCTCAAAGAATTATTACAAAGCGAGCACACTTGTGTGACCAAGAACTAGCACCAGCTTCATTCCAGCGCCAACAATCCATTTCTCCCTCCTTCCTCCCAAAAGGTAAGCGATATCTTACCAGCAAACACTGTATATCGAGTTTGTCTTCTTATACGAGTTTTTTATTACAGAACAATTTAAACAATATACAAAATAAACAAAATAGCATAGTAGGCCCGTCACCCAGCTTCAACAACTACTAACTGTCAGCCAATTTTGTTTCATCCACATTCCATCCCATTCCCACCTCACTTTATTATTCTTTTAGTCCTTTGTGTGTGGGGGGTGTAAGATGTACGCACACTGAAAGACACAACTCTCAACTGTACAGTTTTGGCAAATAAACATGCCCATATAACCTTCACCCCTTTAAGAATAGAATAGTTCCATCACCCCCAGAAAACTCCTTCCTGTTCCTTCCCAGGCAATTTTTTCTTTCCCCCGAGGCAACCACTGCTCTGGTTTTTTCATCATAGGTTCATCTTGGCTGAAATCATCCCAAGTGTTTTGTTTTCTGTCCAGCTTGCCTCCCTCAACACGAGGTTGATGAGACTCACCCAGCATGTGTGTGTCAGCGTTTGCTCCTTGGCATGGCTGAGGGCGTTCTGCTCTGTGGTTGCCCTACAGTGCGCTCGTCTTGCAGGTCATCTCCTGTGAACATTCTTGTACAAACCCTTTTTTTTGCTTCTTAATTCCTTTATTAGCATTTAAGTGACACACCTTTGCATTTTTTAGTGGTTGGTCCAGATTACAATATGCATCTTTAACATATCACTGCCTACCTAGACTTAATAGTGCACCAGTTTAATCAATGTAAAATATGGAAGCCTTGCTACAGAACAGTTCCATTTACCTATGTCTGTCCATTATGTTATTGTTGTCATAAATTTTACATCTACCCATGTTGTAAATCCCACAATACAATGTTATAATTTTTGCTTTAAATAGTCATAGGTCTTTTAAAGAAATTAAGAGAAAAAATTTAAGTATTTGGAGGGAGATGCTTTGAGGCTCTGCAAATGTACTGTTTCTTCTTTAAGTTTCACCCACAGTTTTTGCATTCTTCAGTCAGTCTTGCTCACAGTAATTATTACTGTGGTGTTCTAGTGGCAATTTTCTATTTCATGCTATCCAGCCACGTTTTTATTTGGAATTCTGTGAGGAAGATTCCCCCCCTACTTCTCCCTTCCTTCTTCCTCTCTTTCTCTCTTTCTCTCATTCTTTTTTTTTTTCTCTTTCTTTCTTCCTTTCTTATTTAATCTATTTCATATCAGTATAGACTCATGGATATTTATTTTGTTCTCTGGGTAATAATCCAATGCTACCATTATTTATTTTGTTGCTCACAATTTTCCAGCTTGAGCCATTGGGAAGTCTTTCAGATTGATTCCTTTTGACACATCTCATCATTTTCTGTGTTTTTTTTAAAGCACTTTCCTACTTTCTGGCATTACAAGGTGTTCCAGGTTCATCTTGTATTTTCCATCTCCAGCCCTAGAATTAGCCACTTCTCCAAGAAAACCTGCTTCTTTTTATTGGAGAATGATATAAATGCAGATCTGGGAGCTAGGTGTGCTCATTGATACTAGAGTGTAACTGCTTCTAGACCCACTCAGCAGAGCTTGGAAATGTATGTATGAATATAAACTCAGGTATACACATCTATCTGTTGATCTATCCATCTATCTATCAATCTAACTATCTATCTGGATAGAGATATTAAAAGAGACATGGATTTATACTGATACTTCCAACTCCAATCCAGCACCACAGATTTTATTCTAGCATTCTCCTTTTGTTTATATGTAACTTCTTTTACCAACAGTGAGAAACTTAACTCCAGTTATCTACAATATATTTACTAATGTGTCAACTAGTTTCAGAATTGCTAATCCATACCCTTATGAGAAACACATTTATCACCTAGTGTACAGTGTTTTTGTCCAGTACTTTAGATTTACAGTATCCCGTCAAAGCACTGTCTTCCAAAGTTACTTAGGTCAGGACCTTTCACCCCCACCCCTTCTGTGTGGTTATGTCAGGTGCTTGTAATACAGTGAGATTCATTTGTTGCTGCATTCCATCTGAGTTCCCCAGCATCCTGATTGATTTTTAAAATTTGCAGAGTAAAATTCACTCTTTGCGGTGTACAGTTCTACGGGTTTTGACAACTTTATGGTCGTGTATCCATCTCTACAGTACCATACAGAGCTGTTTTTTTCACCCCCAAAATTCTCTCATACTGTCTCTTTGTAGTCAACCGCTTCCCCCACTCCATCCCTTGGCAACCACTGATCACTTTCCATCTCTGTAATTCTGCCTTTTCTAGAAAGTCATGTAAATGGAATCATATACCATATAGCCTTTTGCATCTGGCTTCCTTCACTTAGAGAAATGCCTCCAAGATTCATCCATGTTGTTGTGTGAATCAAGAGTTTATCCTTTTTATTGCCAAGTACTATTCTAATGTCCCGATGCACCACAGCTTCTTTCTCGACTCACCTGATGAAGGACACTTAGTTTATTTCCAGCTTTTGGCAATTATGAATAAAATGGCTATAAAGATTCACACAAAGGTTTTTGTTTAAACATTAGTTTTTAATTTGTTTCAGTAAATACCTAGGAGGGGGATATCTGAGTCATATAATAAATGTATGTTTAACTTTATAAGAACCTGCTAAACTGTTTTCCAAATGCAACTATCATGTTGCATTCCTAGTTCTAGTTGCTCCTAGTCCGCACCAGCACTTGGTATTTGCAATTTGATTTTTTATTCTAGCTATCTAATATGTGTGCGGTCTCTTATTGTGGCTTCTGCTTCCTTTATGAAAGTGAGTTCTGCTAAATATAGAATCCTGTGTTGACTTTTGGGTTTTCATTTTGCACTTGAAGGATGTCATTTTGTTATTGATTTGTCTCTTTTGTGTTTGATAATGTATCATCCATCATTCACATTATTTCTCCCTGTATGTAATGTCTTCCCATGTATATATGTAGTTCCTTGACTGCTTTCAAGATTTTCCTTTATCTTTGGATTTTAGCAGCTTGACTATCACGTGCCTAGGTATGGTTTTAATTTGTGTTTTATTTTGTGGGTTTCCTGACTTTCTTGGATCTAAAATTTTAGATTTTCCACCAAATTTTGAAAGTTATGCTATTACTTATTGATTTACCTTTCTGCCTCATTTAATTTTTCTGTCTCTCCCCTCTGCTGGAGACTCAATCATCTCACAGGTTGTAAGGCTCTCTTCATTTTTCTTCAAAATTTTTACATTCTTTTCTTCAGGCTAGATAATTTCTATTGCTCTATCTTCATGTTTCTTCTACTGTTTCTCATCTACCGGTAAACTCAAAAGTATTTTTTTATTTCATCTTCTTATTTGGTACTTTTTTGTAATTTCCATTTCTCTGCTGAGTTTCAACATCTGTTCATTCATTATGAGAATATTTTTCTTTACCACCATGATCATCTTTATAATAGTTACTCTCTTATCCTTGTTTGCTAATTGCAACACCTTGAGGATAGCTTCTACTGCCTGCTTTTGCTCATATATGGATTACATTTTCCTATTTCTTCAAATCTCATGATTTTTCAAAATTGTGTACTGGAAACCATGAATGATAGTTATAGAGACTCTGGATTCTATTGTATTCCTTTGAAGAGTGTTGTTGTTTTTCTAGCAGAGAGTTAACTTGGCTGGACTGAAACTCCAATCCTGTCTCCTTTACAGTGAGCATAGCTGAAATCCTCATTCAGGTCTTTCATCTTCCAACTGTTGTTTACACAAGGCCCTCTGGGGCCTACCGTGCATGTGTGTTGTTCAAAGATCTGCCAATTTGGTGTGTGTTGGGGGGAGACATTCATACATATTTTGAGATTTTCCTCTTTGTGTGTCCCTCCCTTCCAGAATTTCTCCCCTAACTTTCCAGCTACTCTGCCAGCCCCAAAATATGTCCTGTAGCATTACAAGTAAGACTGTAGTTTTTCCCCTGTCTGGGCCATGTACAGATTTTGGAATGCTTTGAGGCAAAAGACTCAAGCTTGCAAATATCTCCTGGTGCAATTCCCATCACTTAAGGGAAGACGCTGTCTCAGTTCTGCTTGCTTTGGAAGAGATTTATACATACACACACATACACATTTATTATATGTATATTACATATAGATAAATGATTCTCTATAAATATATATAATATTTTATGCAGATTTTATCATTGTTATCTGTGAGAGTGTTAGTTCAACAAGCTACTCCACCATTACTGGAAGCCAGACCTTGTCTTTTTTGGATTTTATATAAATTGAATTATAAAATATATTGCCTTTTGAATATAATTTCTTTTATGCCGCATTATGATTGTGATAGTTATCTATGCTATTGCATGTAGCTAGTGTTTGTTTATTTGTTGGAAATAATTAATTTTTTTAAATGGTCATAAAATATGCATAACATAAAATTGACCATTTTAACCATTTTTAAGTGTACAGTTCAGTGACATTCAGTACATTCACATTATTGTGTAGCTATAACCTCCAACCATCCACAGAACTATTTTTACCTTGCAGTGAAACTCTGTGCACATTAAGCAACAACTCCCTGTTGTCTCTCCCTCTTGCCCCTGGGAACCACCATTTTCCTTTCTATTCCTATGAATTTGACTACTCTAAGTACCTTATATGAGTAGAATCATACACTATTTTACTTTTGTGGCTGGCTTTATTTCACTTAGCATAAAGTCTTTAAGGTTGATCCATGCCATAGCATGTGTCAGAATTCCTTCCTTTTTAAGGGTGAATGGTATTCCACTGTGTGTATCCAGCACATTTTTTTTGTCAATTCATCCGTTGATGGACACTTGGCTTGCTTCCAGCTTCTGGCTATTTTGAATAACACTGTTAATGACAGGGGTGTATGTATATGTCTTTTTACCTCTGCATTCAGTTCTTTAGGGTGTATACCCATAAATGGTGTTCTGAGATTCATTTTCTCCCATGTGGGAGGGTTCCCCAGACCTCCAACAAGCAATTCTTGGAATGTCAGCTGGTCGTCAGATAATTCAACTCAATTTGATGCTGTCAACACAGAGATACATCCGATTCCACAGGTTGAGGGCTCAGTCCTATAAGACTGCACACCCACCCAACCTCACTTCAACTTCATATGCTAGTTAGAAGCCCAGGTTGTTTCCTGTACTTCTGACTGACTGGCTGTAAACCAGAGCTTCCCACAACCTCCTCCTTGGGTTTGATTAATTTGCTAGAGTGGCTCACAAAACTCAGAGAAACATTTACTAGATCACCAGTTTATTATACAAGGATATAACTCAAGAACAGCCTGATGGAAGTGGCGCATAGGGAAAGGTATGTGAGAAAGAGCACAGAGCTTTTATGCCATCTCCAGGTGCACCACTCTCCAGTCACTCCTTGTCATTGGCAACCTGGAAGCTCTCTGAACCTCCTTCTATTGGGATTTTTACTGAGGCTCCCTCATGTAGGCATGATCAATTATTAACTCAGTTTCCAGCCCCTCTCCCCTGTCTGGAGGATAAGGAGTAGGGCTAAATATTCCAAGCTTCTAATCAGGGCTTGGTCTGTCTGGTGACCAGCCCCCATCCAGGAGCCATCCAGGAGCCCACCCAGAGTTGCCTCAATAGAACAAAAGATTCTCCTAGTGTTCTTATCACTTAGGAAATTACAAGGGTTTTAGGAGCTCTGTGTCAGGGATGGAGTCAAAGACAAATATTAGAACAAGAGATGCTCCTAGTGCTCTTATCATTTAGGAAATTACAAGGGTTTTAGGAGCTCTGTGCCAGGAACTAGAGGCAGAGACCAATAAATATATTTTCTATTATTTCAGAACCCATAAGTGGAAATGCTAGATGATATGGTAATTCTATTTTTAATTTTTGAAGGAACTACCATACTGTTTTCCACAGTTTTATATTCTCACCATCAGAGCACAAGGGTTCCAATTTCTCAACATTCTTGCCAACATGTTATTTTCTGATTTTGTGATAGTAACTATCCTAATGGGTATGAAGATGTATCTCATTGTGGTTTTATTTTGCATTTTCCTGATTCTTAGTGATGTTGAGCATCTTTTCATGTGTGTACTGGCCATTTTTTATCTTGTTTGGAGAAATGTCTATTCGAGTCCTTTGTGCATGTTTAAATTGGGTGTTTTTTTAATTGTTGAGTTGTGAGAGTTCTTTATATATTCTAGATATTAAGCCCTTATCCGATATGTGATTTGCAAATATTCTCAACCATTCTGTGGGTGGCCTTTTTACTTTGTTGATAGTATCTTGTGATACAGAAAACTTTTGCATTTTGATGAAGTCCAATTTGTTATTTTTTTGTTGCTTATGTCTTTAGTGTCATATTAAAGAAATCATTGTTGGCAATGGCATTTGGACTCAATGACACACAGCTTTTACCCTGTGTTTTCTTCTAAGGATTTTATAGCTTCAACTCTAACATTTACATCTTTGATCTATTTTGACTTAATTTTTGTATATGGTGTAAGGTAAGCATCCAACCTCATTCTTTTGCATGTGGGTATCCAGTTTTCCCAGCACCATTTGTTGAAAAACTTATCCTTTCTCCAATGAATGGTCTTTGCACCCTTGTCAAAAATCATTTGACTGTATAAGCAAAGGTTTATTTCTGGGCTCTCTATACTATTTCATTAGTATATTGTGTGTATTTATGCCAGTACCACACTGTTTTGATTACTTTGTAGTAAGTTTTGAAATCAGGAAGTATGAGTTCTCTAACTTTGTTCTTCTTCTTCTAGATTGTTTTGGCTATTCAGGGTCCCTTGAGGGTCCATATGCATTTTAGGACATATTTTTATATTTTTGCAAAAAACATCATTGGAACTTTTACCTCTTTGAATAAGTTGAGTCTTAAGTATTTTATTCTTTTTGATGATATTGTAAATAAAAATGTAATGTCTCTAGATTTCTTTTTCAGATTACTTATTATTAATGTATAGAAGAACAACTAATTTTTGCATGTTGATTTTGTGTCCCACTACTCTGCAGAATTTATTAGTTCTAAAAATTTTTTTCTGGAATTTTTAGGGGTTTCAACATATAAGATAATATTTGTAAACAAATATAATATTACTTCTTCCTTTCCAATTTGGATGCTATTTCTTTCTTTTTCTTGCCTAATTGCTTTGTCTAGAACTTCTAATACCATGTTGAATAGAAGTGGTGAATGTGGGCCTTCTTGCCGTGTTCCTGATCTTCGAGGAAAAGTTTTCAGTCTTTCAACCATGAATATGGTGTTCTGTGTGAATTTCTATATACGGCTTTTATTATGTTGAAGTAGCTTCCTTATATCTGAGGGTTTTTAACATGAAAGCATGTTCAGTTTTGTCAAATGCTTTTTCTGCATCCATTAAGATGATCTTTTTATTTTTTCCTTCATTTTGTTAATGTAGTTTATTACATTGATTTATTTTCATATATTGAAACATCCTTGCATTCCAGGAATAAATCCCACCTAAAAATGATGTATAATCCTTTTAATATGCTGCTGAATTTGGTTTGTTACTATTTTATTGAGGATTTTTGTATCAATATTCATCAAAGATATTGTACTTTTCTACAATAGAAATTGTACTTTTCTCTTCTATTGTATTCTATTATAGTTTTCTATTTCTGTAGTTTCAAACACCTGTCATTTTATTTTCTCTTAGTGTCTTTGGCTCTGATAACAGCATACTGCTAACCCCACAGGAGGACTTTAGAAATAGTCTCTCCTCTTCAACTTTTTGAAAGAGTTTGAAAAGAATTGGTGTTATTTAATTTAAAAAAAAGGCTTTGTGCCCAGGAATAAATTCAGCATAAAATAAATACAAATATTTTTTAAAAATGTGAAAAAGTTGTTTTCCTAAAAGAAATTAAAAATGAAGCAAGTACATTACTTACCACTTTACTACTTAAAATTTTTTTAACCTAATAATAGGCATGAAAAAATTGTTAGAATTAAAATGACTCAAGTGTTCATTTTCTTCATTACAAATTTTCTGACAGAAGTATATGATACCATCATGTATGACATCTTTTATCAAAAAATGGTCATTTTTTGTAGTATTTGAGAACATTACGAATTTTCCCAGTAGCCTCTGACAATACTCTGATATGCAAAGTTATCTTTTCAACATATATGTCTTATCATCATCCTTACCAAATTAACAAACTCTGTCAGGTGCTAATTAATTAACTACTTTTCCTATGATTCAGGTTCTCCGCCATTGATTTCCCTAACCATCAGGAAATTCTACAACTTCTGCAAGATTAACAATTTTACCTTACACTGTATTTCTCTCATGTGGTCTAAAACATCCAAAAATCATTGATAAACTGACCCTGCCCAAACTAAAGCATGGTGAATTATAAAAGATGGTCTCTGTTAAGTGGGGAAGGATTTCAGGTTGAACTTAATTTTACAAGTGGTCAGTTTATTACAGTGTATTGTTCTGTTATGTATTTCACTTCTTTTTTTAAAAAAGTGATAGTTGAGGGCACTTAGATAATAAAAAGTTGAGAAAATAAGGAACTGATATACTTTGTAAGCTTCAAATGTTTTCAAGCATAAAATACAATAAGAACTAAAGCCAAGAAATGGCAGAGGAAATAGAGATAAGAGGATGAAATTGCAAAACCGAATCTATACTAATATCTCAATGGCTAGCGTTGTGGTGCCAAGAAGGTGGTGAAGTCAAAGAATTCGTAAAGATGATAATAAATAGACTGCAAAGAAAAAAGACTGAAATTTTTATAGAGAGAATTTTTACAGCGATATTACAGATCGAGAAGAGGGAAGAGAAGTTGGAGTGAGAGACTATCTGCTTGTTAAATTACTCCCACTGTAGAGAACAAAAATCCAATTTGCTGAAATATTTGTTTCCCTCTATGACCCTATCTTTATCTGCAAAATGTCAGCTCTGAATCAATGTCACAATCCAGCTTTTCCATCCCTGGGGAACAGAGCTCATCTGAAACCTCATCTGCCCCTCCTGTGAAATAAGGCCGGCCATCCATTCTCACAGAGGAGCCAACTGGAGGTAGGATTTTTGGTTCTGAATTCAGCTAAACATCTTCAAAGAATTGTATCTGGCCTTCCTCATCCAAAGCTATCAGTGAAGGGCTGGCTGGCTTTCAGAGAAGACCAATTCACAGTCAGCTGTGACATTTTCTGTTGAGCTTTCTAGAGAAGGCTGTGGGGCTTGTCAGTAAGAGTTGATTTCTGTACGGGTTATATTTTTTTATTTTATTCAGAGATTTATAAAGAAATTTATATGGTAAGTATTACTTATTATCAAGAAAAAATGTTGTCTATTCTTTGGTCATTTAAGCAAAATCCTCCTCTCAGGGCCCACCCATGGACAAAGACCAGATTTAATCTCCAAGCGTCTGCCAGGCACACTGTGGTCAGTGGGAAGGACTCAAGTTGGGAGCCTGTTCTCTTGTGTCCTGTGCTGGTACTTAATCTTCCATCTCTTCAGTGTACTACTAGACAGAGGCTCAAAGGACTTGACATTGGAGAAATGTACTTTTCATTGTCTTTAGACTTTTACACTTTTCAAAAAGACTCTCAGCATTTCCAGTAATTGTGCAGCAGTTTACCCAATACTAAGCTTCTCACTATTAAAAATTAAAATAAATAAACTTTGAAAAGGAAAAAAGTGATCTTTGCAATTTTGTACAGAATCTATATAATGGGTGCATCCTTATAAATGGAGGAAAGGTAACAAATTTAACTCTTTTGGTTAGTTAACACAGTATTATATTTTATATATTACCAATTTTGAGATTATTTGTATTTAAAAATACTGCTTCAAACCCCTAAATCATTGTAAGTGGTAGAGTCTGCCATCTGCCTTGGCTGAACAATTATATACAGTGTCAGCCAAAATTCTTCCATTCCTGTATAATCTTATATATGGGTGGTAATGGTGGGTTATTATAGATTGTTTAAACACGTGCGTATCACAAAATACAAGTGGCCATTAAAAATTAAAATATTCACCAAATACAAGGTTATCTGATTCCTAGAAAAAGAAAACAATACTGTAACATTAAGGCTAAAACTGTCAAAAAGGAAGCCAAGATAGACTCAAGTCAAGCTTTTGCTGAAAAGTTATTTGGCTCATCTTTGAAACTTTATCTTGTTTATTATGTAAGCAAGATACTTTCAGAGACTGGAATATGGAAAGTGCTTATTGGTAAGTTAACATTGTGATCATTTATTTTGTAAATGTTAATACGAGAGAAGTAATTCACTTTTGGGCCGGCCCCGTGGCTTAGCAGTTAAGTGCACGCGCTCTGCTGCTGGTGGCCAGGGTTCGGATCCCGGGAGCGCACTGACGCACCGCTTCTCTGGCCATGCTGAGGCTGTGTCCCACATACAGCAACCAGAAGGATGTGCAGCTATGACATACAAATATCTACTGGGGCTTTGAGGGGAAAAAATAAATAAATAAAATCTTAAAAAAAAAAAAGAAGTAATTCACTTCCTACTATATTAGGATTTTCAAGTTCTGCTAAATCTAAGGCCACATTACTGGCAAGTTGGGATACCTCTAGACATCTGAAAAATATGAGTCCTACAGAGAAACATATAAATTCTCTCTTCATCTTGTTCTAAATTCTAAAACATTCTAAGGTTTTGGAACAAACCAATGACATTCCAAATTTACAGTAAGGCTGCATGTGCCGTACATGATCCTATAAGAAGAGAAATCCGAATTTTAAATAGAGGAGATTGTGTACAAAAATAAAGTACATTTTCACGTCTGAAAGGGTATTTCAAGAAAGAAGGGATTCTCAGAACATGTGGTAAATGGTAAATAACTTACCAGGGGCTCTCTAAAGGAAAACATATTGTGGAAAAAAGATCTTAAATGCAGAGAGCTAAAAGATCTTAAATGCTGGAATCCTTATGATGAAACAGACGTTGAACTACTTTTTCTTAAAGTTTAAAATGCATCTTATCTTCCAAACAAATACCACCTCTCTGCCTTGTCGCTTACCTGGGCATGGTGACGTGTTTGAATCATTTTTCTAATTCATTGGCTCTTAAACTTGATGGGCAGCAGAAGCACCTGGAGGCCTTGTTGAAACCCAGATTGCCAGGCCCCACCCCAGAGTTTCCAGTTCAGCAGGTGTGCAGCAGCACCTGAGAATTTGCATTTCTACCCGGTTCCCAGGTTATGCTGATGCTGCTGGTCCAGGGACCCCACTTTGAGAACCACAGCCTAACTTACACCCTATATATGGTTACCAAATCCATTATTTCATCATTTGTCTGCTACTTTTCTTTTATCACATCAGCACCTTAGCTCCGAATCTCCTCATCTAGCATTGGCAATACTTGGAGAGTTTAACAACTGGTCCTCCTTTCTGGCTCAATTCTCCCTCTTCCTCTTGATACTACATTCTCTTGCTAGGTAATTCTTCCTTAAACATCAGTTCATCATAGATCTTCCTTGCTCAAAATCTCATGGCTCTTATGCTGAGCACAAGACATTTTAAATTCTCTACTTGGCTCATAAGGTCTGGAATAGCCTGTAGAATGTGGACAACCTATTCCCTACCCTGCCTACTATAAAGGAGTATGTGAGGATTACATAAGATATGCACAATGATGCTTGTTATGCACAGTGTGACATTCTATAAAGTCACTGTGAACACTGAGTCAGTGAATATGACCCACTGCTCCTACGAGAAATGCAGGGTTAGGTTGCTGCAAGCCTTAGTCACATTTTCTTCAACTGATCAATACGTAGCCTTATTCTCTGTGTGTTTCTCTTTAAAGTCACCTTATTTAAAATATATTGTTGATATATTAACATTGAACTCACACCAACAGCACTGTACCTCATGTCTGAAAGAAGCTTGTCGAACACACATACTTTCTCTGTAAAGGCATGTCACAATCTCTTGCCCTGAGGAACACCAGGCAGCATTGCAGCGCTACACATGGGGGACATATTGAACAGCAAAGTCACCAACACAAGGCACAAAAAGATGAGAAATGAGGCACTAAATAGACTGCAAGAAGGACACTTGTTTACAGCATGGGCTGAAACAAGAGGGCAGAGCGTCACCTTGTTCCCCTCAGCTGGGAACGTGCATGTCGAGTGACTCAAGTTTTTCACCACTTTGTGCATATCTGCAAATGGACATGAAAGCCCTGTGAGTGTTTATTTGGAGGCTGTCAGTACATTTTAGCTAGTGTGCAAGTGTGCAAACACGGAATCCACAAATAATGAGGATCAACTATACTATGAAAGCATCTTTTCAAAACCAGAGTATTGCTTATATATAAGAGCAATAATGATAACATAACAGCTAACATTTTAGTGCCTACTATGCGCCAGGAGCTCTTCTAAGCACTTTACATAAGTTAATGCATTTCAGTCTCACTGAAACCCTATGAGACAGGAGTTCTCAGTAGCCTCATTTTATAGATGAGAAAACTAAATCTCAGAGAGTAAATACTTTGCACAGGTTCCCCAGTTAAAAGTGGAATAACTGGGATTGGTGCCCAGACAAACTGGTCCAAAGCACACAGCCTCAACCACTGTGGTAGGAATGTGAGCGAATTTTCTAGCACGCCCCGAAAAGCCTCTTCTTCTCCAGTCAGTGTGGTCTCTCACATACATATTCAATCATCAAACATTTTCTGAGTGCCCCAAAGGTGTCAGGTACTGTGTTTAGATACTGGAGGGACAAATAGAATGTTGACACAAATAATCCATGACCAATCTATAAATCAAAATTGGGTTGAGTTTATGATGAGCCAACATTTGAGGGCCATATAGCCGGGGAGAGTCCTTTCACTAAGAAATGGAGCACTCCAAAGAAGTGGGGTGTACAGAGTGGTTATATACCATCAAAGAGCATGTTTCACATGTGATTGCAATGTTCCTTTCATAATAGCCGTGACATTGACCTTTCAGCACGTTGATTGATGGACACAGTAGGTATCAGGTCTGCTGTCTCCATGGATGTGGCTGTTGTCTCGAGTTGGGTGGTCACAGGATGAGCACAGCAATCAAATCCTAGCCTAGGGAGAAATGCTTATCCTTAAGGAAATGCCAATGTGGGAGAAGTTGCATTTATCACATCAGCACCTTAGGTCATTGTTTTTGTCTTTGGGACATGTTAATTGCTTAAAGCTGATATACAATGGATGAACAGAGGCTACAGGCCCCTTTTGGGGGGGAAAAAAAAACAAGGTCAAGCCTAATTAGTTTTACACCAAATGGCTTCCTCATATGCTCCAATATATCCTATTGCTTGCCATTTATTTATGAAGAAGAAGGATAGTCTCAGCTTTAAGGAGCTCACTGTCAATGAGACATGAAAAAAACAACAGTTAAGAAAAAGTAGATAAGTACAAGGTCCCCGAGTGGCGACATCAAAAGGGGTCTCTAAATGGAGACCTCCCAGGAAAAGTGTCCAAGAGGAAGGAACATTTGACATGAGTTTAGATTGAGAAATAGGAATTAAGTTGATCAAAAAAGAGGGTAGGAAGACAGAAGAAACACATATAAAAAGACAGATATAAAGGATGCTAAGGATTTCAGAGTATGGGGGTATTTTTAAGGCTGGAAAAAAGCCAACATGTAGGAAACAGTGGGTGATGAGGCTAAAGATGAGGACAGCAAGAGAAAGCCTGCGTGTCCAGCTCAGGAGTCTGAATGTTCTCTCGGATGCTCTGAGCAGTCATTGTAGCAGTCTAAGCAGATATCAGATTTAAGCAAATTTAGATTCTAGAAGGTAACTCTGGAGGTATTGTGGAGGAAAGATTAGAAGAAATTAAGACTGGAAGTAGAGGGACCTGTTGGGAGACTGGGCAGCGATCCAGATAAATAGGCCTTGGTTCAGGCCGGGGGTCTGCAGGTGGAGGAGGCCAGGAGGTGGGAAGCAGTGCTGGGCTCCTGGAGGAGGAAACTGAGCTGCCTCTCAGTCACAGGAAGACTGTGCCTGTCATGGCCTCCCCACCCCCATGCCCAAACGCCATGTTCCTTTCTACGTCTGTACCTTTCCCCTCTTCTTCCATTTGAAATCCTCATTCTTTCTTCCCTCCACCTGCCCAAAAGTGATCCATTTGAGGACTTGATCTAGTCTACCTCTCCTAAGGAGCTGTCCTTAATTACATTTTCTGAATAACATTCCCAATTTTTTTAGGTTCTGTAATACAACATACACTAAATACCTTGGCAGAACCTAATTACATCTTGCAAACAGTTTCATGTATGTGGAGGAGCTTGGAACCTTATAATTCTTTGTATTTTCTTCAATACCTACCACAAATATCTTGCACATATAGGTCAATGGATGTCCAGTAAAGTTCAATAAAGAAGAAGCACCTTTTATAAGCTAAGAACTTTTATGAGCTCAGTTATTCCTTTAGATCAGCTGCTGGAACCATTTGTCTTTCTCCACAGGTCAACAGTGTTGCCCAGCACAAATGAATTTTACACCTTCTCAAACTCAATAGAGCAAAGATGGAACTTCATTCCCCCTGCAAGCCCTACTGCCCCAGAGAAAAGCAAAAACAACGTGTGACATCTAATTCTTTCTTCACATTCTCATGTCAAATTGCAACTGTTTTCCAGATGCTAACTGGTTTTCATTCTTAAAACTGACAGAAAAGATTCTCATTATTTCTTTCTTTCCTTTTTTTTGGGGGGAGGAAGGTCAGCCTTGAGCTAACTTCTGATGTCAATCCTCCTCTTTTTGCTGAGCAATATTGGCCCTGGGCTAACATCTGTGCCCATCTTCTTCTACTGTATACGGGATTCCGCCACACCATGGCTTGACAAGAGGTGCATTGGTGCGCGCCTGGGATCTGAACCTGTGAACCCGGGGCTACCACAGCAGAGTGTGCGCAATTAACTGCTGTGCCACCGAGCCGACCCCTCTGTTTATTTCTAAAGCTGAAATGTCTAAATCGTTCTCCAGGCTAGTTGGAGTTTCCATAAAATGAAAATGTACATTCCAGAAAAATCCTTAACTTTCCAGAATAATCCTTAATATATTATGGTAAACACCTTGGCAAAATGTCACTGATTTTCAATGTCAGTGCCTCCACAAGGGTATCCTTGCATTGTGGTCCCTCCCAACCACCTCTCACTTTGCCCCTCCCCAGGCTCATGGGCTCAAAGTGTTTACTGAGCACTAAGAATGATCAGAGTCTGAGGGAGACTTCAAGGATTGTCTGTTTTCTGACCCCAAACATCTCTCTCCATCTCTCCTTTAACCTCTATTTTTCTTACTCTGGTTTCTACTTTAGTTCTTTACTTGTCTTGTGAATTTTTGTTTTGTGGCTTATAATTACCATGTAAATTCATATTACTTTTTGCCTTAGAGTTTAGAAAGAACTTACATTAAACAAGGTTTTTTTCCCAGCTCTTTGATGTGTCTAATACCTTCCAACGCAATTCAAGTGGCTTCTTGTTCTTATATCTCCATCATTATTCCTTCAGAATTATGTTCACCCCACACTTTTGATCTGACCAATGATGCTTTACTCTTTAAACTTTTCTATGCCAAGACTCCCATGAGGAATCCCTCAAGCACCATCAGCTAGGCAACCCCACATTCCTCACATCTGTTTCTGATACCAGCCCTGATATCTGTTCCCCAGCATTGAACCCACCATATATGGGGTTAAATCAAAAAGCACTCATTCCCCCTTCTCTGCTTCTCTAAGTTATATTCACATGTAGATATGGGTTGTTTTACCCTTTGTGTTCCTGAATTCCACAAGACAAATGGAGGTAATAAATTGTTGAAAGCCCAGGTGTCTACAAACTGAAACTCTGACTAATTACCAGTTCTTGTGGTTTGTTACAGGGAGACTGAGATCTCAAAATTATCAAGAAGCTGAAGCTCCCGAACTCCCGCTTCCTGGCGCCGAATCCACCATTCATCACAGGGACAGACAAACAGAGGACACCTGCAGCTCCCCTAACTCAGCTAAACGCAGGCTGATGGGAGGACGCCGAACTGCAAAGCCGCAGCTCCCCTCCCCCACCTAAAACCTTGTAAACTGTAATCGTTAATTGGCAGCAGTTGCCGTCCACACCCCAAGGCCAAATTTCTGGTGATGAGAGAAGATTGGTTGATGGAGCCCTAGATCTCTCGCTGTAGATAGAGATGACAGCGGCTTGGCGCCAGAAGACTGGGATCACTCCTCCAACAAATAATCAGTCACCAAGGATATATTATTTCCCACAGACTTTCCTTTAAAAGCCTCAACTCCTAATGCCTCAGGAGGACTGTGGATTTTGGGGCATGTGCCCACTACAGCCTCATTTTGCTGGCAAAATTAAACCACTTTTCTTTTCCTCGGTCCCTGGTCATTGCGTTCATTGATTCGGCTACGGTGACAGGGTCCTGGGTTTTTCTGGCTACATTTCCTTGATTTGTTCCTAAATAAAGATGTTTCTGAAACTAATAATAAATTGTACCAACTGGTCATTGTATAAAAATCACTATCACAGATATTTTAAAGAGAACAAATGGAAAAGAATATTAAATTCTTCAGATAACTTTGCAATCAAATGAGGCATTGAGGGGAGCAGGGGGCACTGATTAGACCAGGATCCTAAGAGAAGAATTTTAAGTCAATTTCAAATGAGGTTAAAACTGGAATGAGCAAGTATATTACCAGTTATCTGAAATCATAAGCATTTCTCTGACCTTTGAGAATTTATTTGCATATAAACTGTACCACATGTGGGGTAAGAGTGCTGATATTGTTTAATTTCTTTTTATTATTCAGCACTTGGTAATAGATGTGGCTACTCACAATTAATAAATATAATGTGGAGAGACTCAACTTTCAACTGCCTGATATTATCAATTCTTACATAAAGCTAGAGTTTTAAAGATCAAATTTCATTCTAGTTACCTCTCAACTAGTCCACTTATGTCAGAAAGATGTTGAGTTTTAGGAAAATACTTCAAAACACAAATTTTATATGTAATTTCAAAAGCAAAAAATTAGTTAAAAACTGGGTGGTAACCAGTTTTGCTACCATATATTAATATTTAGCATGGGAGCAAACATTTTTAGAGAATATAATTGATATTTGCCTGTTTGTATATTGTAGAATGTTAAAGGAGTTACAGTTTTAATAGTATTTCAAATACCAGAGAATAAAAAACAGAATTGTGTCAGTTTTATGAAATAGTTTTTTAGACATAGCAGATTTTCAGAGCACATTATTTGAAAATAAAACAATCAGTTAGTGAGGTTTAAGCAATGTGGTTTTATTTTAAACTTGCTCATTCTATAGGAGCATCAATAAAAGCCCTCCAGGAGTAGGTGACCCTCTTTCTTCCTCATGAGCACCAGCTGTATTTTCTTTAAGCATCAAACTCTCTGGCAACACCACAACCCTCAACTCCGTTTAGTTGAGAAAATTCTTTATGAGTCATGTGTTTTTTCTAGGGGTATGGAGCTCCCAGACTTATTAACTACAGAGAGAGTAAGAGTCAGAACACATTCAACAAACTCCATTGTACTCAGGTGAGAGGGCAGGTGACTGAACGCACATCTGAAGAAGAACTTAGAGGATGCTTTCTGACTCTGCTTCGTGCCTCTGACTAAGCTGTCCTAGACATCCCCGTTACGGCCACGGAAAAACACAGGCAGCCTTGATGGACCAGAAATCCTCCTATGGCCATCATTTGTACAGAGTAAACTGGCTTAAGACCTCTCGTTTCCTGCTGCAGTGGTAATTTACAGACATACAGAACTGCCATCTAGTGACTAAGAAGAAAACAGCAAGGTGCTTTACAAGAAAAGTGAAATTGTGAGTTTTTTAAAGAAGAACAGTGAAGCACTAAAGTTGGTAAAGTTGACACAAGGTGGCACACGAAAGTTATAGTGAACCTGAAAAATGTGTAGGTGAACTAATCAGTTGCTCTCTCTGCCTCTAAAACATGTCTTGACATCTGACTCATAAATAATATAGTTTAAATATAGTAGAATAACTTTGGAAATAAACTTCTCATCTCATCTCATCCAATGCTGTTGGCAGGACCTGGTATTAAATAGCCAGACGGTGAGTACCCATGTTGAAGTACCATTTTTATCACGGTGGAGAGAATATGAGGCATAAAACCCAACAGACTGATGTTCAGATCTTCCCTCTTATCCTTGATCAATTTTGTAACCATGGTTTTCTTTATCAGTTAAATATGAATTATAATAGTTACTTTAAAAGATTAGTGTAAGAATTGCATGAGATAATACAATAAAGGAACCGGTGCACAGTAGATTGACAGTTAATTCTCCTTCTTTGTCTCTCTTCTATGACACATACACAAATCATCTAAGAAGAGAACCCGCCTATACAATAAACTCATAACAAAGAGTCAATAGCTCCAGAAGTAAGGAACATCATTGTCGAGTGCTTAACCTCAACTGCTTCCAAATACTGTTAACTCTCAATTAGTTTTATGTGTTTTCTGTCTCCAGACACTTCACTGGCTACAAAGAAAGGAGAAGCTGTGAAATTTAAATTCATCCATTTCACCCTCGAATGGCCAAGCTGTAATATCAGGTGTTTTAAATCACCTAGTTCATCAGGTTTTCTGCTTATTACTGTATATTTTACCACGGTTCATAGCCCGAGAAAAATAGAAAATCATCACAATTTTACACACGTGAATATATATCTTGACTATTACAGCTGGAATCTTAATATATAATAATAAATATAAAATTATATAATTATATATATAAATTATATAAAATATAATAAATAATATAATAATAATAAATTAACATGTTGTACATGTTTTGTCCTTGTTGATAATATAGAATACTTTTGTCCAGATTTTCTTTGGCATTTTCATATATAATGAAGAACTCAGTAATATATGCCCTGGAGATAAGGATTCAGAAAAATCTAACATACTATCCTAGTCATGCCTCAAAAAAAAAAAAAAAGCTATAAAAATAATGAGAGGATATTTTGAAGGCACTATTATTCTTATTTCCAGCTTTGTTTCCCTTTACCTCTTTTTAATCTTTCTCCATCTTATTCGCTATTTGCTAATCATCTCACAGTAATTAAGTAACCCTCAGCTGAGTCCACCATGCCTCTTCAAGTGCCCCAGCCTGATGTAGGTCTCAGCTTTGACAAAAAGAAGCTGGGAAAACCTGTTTTGTGGCACTATTCTTAAGAGTATCTTTACTCTTACAATAATAGCTATAGTTTTGAGAGGCACCAATGGATTACAAAATGAAGTACTCGACCAATGTTGTATCCTCATTTTCCCTCCAGGGGAGCACAACTTTCATGTGAAATGCAGGGCTGCTGGTTTATTGTTTTTTCCTTTCAAGATATTTTATTACTTGTAAAACATAATAGGGTTAATAGTGATATGTGAGTAACAATATAAACTTACAAATTGGAAAAACCTGCTATTTTAGTGTCATAATTTTATATACTGTAATAAGCAGTAATACTTTCATAATGTAGTATCTTGATTGATCATAAATTTTTTCCTGGATCATTTTTATGCTAATTCATTTATTAGATTCCTAAATTTATACTTTTATGATCTTTATTTTCAATAAATATAATTAAAGGGACATCAGTTGTTCTTGACAAGTGAAAGGTCACAAAACATTTTTGATAATTTTTAAGTTTAAGGAGGATATGTCTGCTTCTTTTTAAAAGAGAAGTCATTTACTATTTGGAAAAGTTTTCAAAAATCATCAAATTCTTTAATTTTACAGAAAGGAATACTACATTCCAGAGAGCCTAAGTACATTTTCACACACTACCCAGAAACAGACCTGGGCCTAGAACTCATGTCTCAGTCGCCTGACTTCTACTGGACCACACTCAAGAGAGCACACCCTCTTCTTACTGGTAATTTCTAATACTAAGTTATTTTCAAAAGCCGAGTTGGGAGAAAGTATAAATAAATTAAACAGTTTTATATAAAAAGTAGCAACTGCTATCCACAATTTCTATCCCATATGAGTGTTTCCTTTCTTGCAGGTTTCCTTTTTTTAATAGTGAGTCCATTTTGGTACAAGAAAAAAAGACATAAAATGTGGCTTCTTTAGTAACAGAAAAAAAAGCTGTGAAAATTAAAAAGACACTAACTAATGTTTCATCTACTAAAGCAACTTAAGAATATTATTTGATTTTAGAAAAGCTCTGAGAGATTTTGTTAAAAATCATATCCTTGTCATTATTAGTCCAACCAAGCACATTTCCACATGACATCTCCTAGAGTGGCCAGTTTTCTGCTGGATCCAGTTGTTGTCAGGTCCAATGTTCTGGCTGGGTAGAGAATGATGCAGCTTCTGAAAAGCATGTGCTCAGTTCCACTTCAAGGTTGATTTCCTCTGCAAAGTCTAAGTGGAAGAAAACATCCCCTTCCACCTGATTGGATTCCCCTGCAGGCTTAGAGAAACAAGGTGGCCTAGCCAGCTGGGCAGACAGGAAGATAAATCAGAGTTTGTCACAATTTTATGACAAATAAGAGAGAAAAGGATTCCACATCCTAACAAGATCTTCTTACTTGTTGAACAACATCTGAACATTTTTTTCGGAGTTTCCAAAATAGCAGATTGAGATTCTATGTTGGAAAGGAAGAAGATAGTCAGTATACTAAAAAATAAATTTTCTCATTTTCTCAATCAGAAAATAGAACTAAATAAAATATATCTTTAGCTATAAGTACCAAAAACATCCAGTTTATCTTCCAGTTATACTTCTGTGTTATGAGAACATGACTGCTTTTCAATATATTTAATATGTACAGTGACTAACACTCATGCAGTTAATTACTTTTGGAATTAGAATAGCCCTATGCCCTTATTGACAGACATCAATCATAATTACTTTTCTCAATTCCTAGTTTCTATTTTGTGCCAGAAAGTACCTGCTGAGACATTCACTTTTTATATTATTCACTTATCGTAAGTCTGTACAATGATAGATGACAACTCAGCCATCTTGAAGGATGGGGTCTCAAATGCCACATCTCACTATTGACAAATCACGTTCTGGTTTGAATGAGAGATGATGAGCACTGTCACCAGAGACATTCGGGAGAAAGGGATTGTGCTCCTTTAGTCTGTCCTTTAGGAGTCTGTGAGACTGCAAATTCTTCATACTGGAAAACCTGAGGGATAACCAAGTCTAGGAATCTTTTTAAAGCTAGGGGACACTTTCTTCTACGTGAAGCTTGCAGTGATGTTTACAAACATAAGAAGAAAAACAAAAAGCCTTCAGGAATCCCCAGTGCTCCATGGATCGGAGTCTGAAAACCACTCGTCTTTTCCATCCTCCACGTTTTACAGATGAGACATAACACAAGCAGTTGGTGGCAACCTGAAGACTAGACTTCATCTCCTGACTGTCACGTCACTCCCACCTCCGACTGCTGTGCAGACTAGACACCTGACAAGATACAGCAGTCACTCCTGGGGATAATTTAGACATTCCCAATTTAGCAACATTTTAGTTGATGTACGTGACAAGGCTATAGAAAAACAAAAGGTATTTACTACCTAAATTGTATAACGTATAGTTAAATGACATTGAAAGTTTTCATTTCACTTACAGCACAATTTTGATGGGCCCAGGGGCCTTCTTTCATCTGCTCACCCTCCCTGACATCTCAAACCTTCTCTGCATTTCTGCTCTTGCTCACTGTGCTCCAGCCACACTGGCATCTTGCTGCCCACTGACATCCGAGTCACAGTCCCTCCACAGCATCTCTGCAGCCCTGGGACATCTGCATGTCCTCCTGCCCTGTCTCTTCCCTCTGGGCCTTGCTCCAGCCTCCCTGGGCTCTCTAAAGTAGCAACCCACTCATTCCCTAGCTCTCCCCATTGCCTGTCACTTACCTTCTTCATGAAACAGATCATCACATGATAGACTATGTAATTCACTTGTCTGCCTACTTAGCCATTATCTCTCTTACCCAACAAAAACAAACTCTGTGAAGACAGAGATTTTGTAGAAAATTTTTTCCTTAGTGTATCCCAAGCCTGGCATAGAGTAGGTGTTTAAATATTTGTTGAGTAATTGTAGGAGGGAATGAAAGGAGTAATCAGAAGAATGAGCACAGCATGGAAGTAGGTGAAACCATGAAGAGTGGGCATCCTGGGAAGGGAAAGAGGGAGGAAAGATTTTATATCTGGCAACACAGATACCACTGTGCCTTTACTACTTCCTGCATGTCAGCTTGTCGATGTAAATAATCCATAATCAAACTATAAATCAAAATTGGGGTGAGTTTATTATGAGCCAACTTTTGAGGACCGTGGCCCGGGGCCTTCCTTCCCTAAGGAAGGAAGGGCAACAAAGAAGTGGGGTGTACAGAGCAGTTACATACTGTCAAAGAGAAAGTATCACATATGATTGCAATGTCTCTTTTACTATAACAAGATCCGCCCTGCCAGGTTGCCCTGCCAGAATAGATATAGATGGACACAGCGGGGAGCAGGTCTGCTGTCTCGATGGGCTTGGCTGGTGTCAGGTCTGTTGTCTGGAGCTGGGTGGTCACAGGATGACTGCAGCAATCAAATCCTAGATTAGGGAGAAATGCTTATCCTTAAGGCAATGCCAGTGGCGGGGAAGTTGCATCCTTATCTTAAAGGCATTTACTCTTCTCTTTGGGACATGGCAAAGCAGTTACACAATGCAGGCCACAGGCCTTTTTGGAAAAACAAATTCAGGCCGAATTAGCTTTACCCCAAATGGCTTCCTCATATACTCCAATATATCCTATTGCTTGCCATTTATTTATCAAGCTCAAGGTGTGTCTTTCAAACAGAAATGATTAAGAATAACATGAAGTAGTCACTTACCAACAGATGTCACTGTGGCAACAGAATATTAACAAGTGGCCTTCAAATATAACCATTTTCCCAAATACTATATTTCACTGAGTTAATCAAAAAGGGATTCTTCTCTCTTATACTGACAAATCTCCACTCTGAACTTAGCACTAGAGGTAGTCAATTTTGAATAAAGACCTTTAACATCAAAGCCAGCCAATAGATCCTATTAAAGCAAATCCAAACTCTGGAACACTTGTGTTTTCAGTCACATGCAAATCCTCTCAAACTCAAGATAGGGTCCCGGCTTTGTGCAGATTGAGAAAAGCTTCTCTTCCTCTGTTTCTATTCAGATAGTGCAGGGAAGAGCCCAAAGGGTCTCCTGGTGGAACACGAACAGCTCTTTACATTAGAAATGCAGGCAGTGTTTCCTAGAGTCTTTTCTATAGGCCAAGACATGCTGACTTGCCCAGAGGAGCAAACTTCTGGGCTCCAACAGTAAATAAGACTGTGTGCAGTTTACCACACCAATGAACTACAAAGATGTATCAGGAAATATTTTGAACACCCACACCTAAGCTCTCAGTTTCCCTCTGTCTTATTTCATGACTACCTGAACTGAATTCATTCTCCATCCCCATCCCTTTCGTGATAGTTTTTATTTCCCTGAATCAGCATGTTATAACATCTAAGAGAAATTTATCAAAATACTCTCTTCAAAATAGCTAGCTGAAGTATAGGAGTTGTAGAGGGTCAAGATTTTAAGATGAAAGTGATGTACAGAGTAACTGTACTACAAAATAAAAAGAAAATGAATGAGAACAATGAGAGAAGAAGAAAAAAATGATAAGGAGAAAGAATATAAGATAGAGTAAAAGTAAGAAAGAGAGAAAAAAGAAGAAAGAAGGTGTAGGAAAGAGAAAGAGTTAGGGGAAGCATGAGAAATGGCAAAAAGGGGCACGAGCAGAGAGAACACACTGTGGGAAATCAAAATTGACCACCCTGAAATATATCACGTTACTTTGATTATTTTCTCTGGCGGACATTTGACCTTCCCCACTAACTGCCTAAGGGAATTTAACTCTGGGTATGGACAGCCTGGCAGGGTCCTCAATAAGGCCATTCTTTTCAATGTTCTGTTTACCAAATATTTACATTTGTAAAGGTATCTCCCTCCATGTACTGGGAAGGGGGGGTATGGCCTTGTCTCTGGAAACTCTTATCAGTACAGAAGGAGAGGTCTTAAATGTACATACTTTTTGTGTGTGTGTGAGGAAGATCAGCCCTGAGCTAACATCCATGTTAATCCTCCTCTTTTTGCTGAGGAAGACCGGCTCTGAGCTAACATCTATTGTCAATCCTCCTCCTTTTTTCCCCCAAAGCCTCAGTAGATAGTTATATGTCATAGTTGCACATCCTTCTAGTTGCTGTATGTGGGACGCGGCCGCAGCATGGCTGGACAAGTGGTGCATCGGTGCGCACCTGGGTTCTGAACCTGGGCCGCCAGTAGCGAAGTGCATGCACTTAACCGCTAAGCCACGGGGCCGGCCTTATATACTCTTGATTACTGTGATTTCTGTCTCTCTAACCACATTCTCTATAGGCAGCCCTGTAAAGAATTTTCTGACAAATATTTACATTGCCCTTTCCTTGTGAATTGCATTCTTCCCCTCTGAAATCCGAAAACACTACCTACACCAACATCCTCCTTTGTCTTTAGCTGAAGATGGTATTTAAGATGAGAATCGCTGCCATTGTGTTGAGAAACTCAGTTTCCCTGGTTTCTCCCATGTATACATGTTATTATACTTGGTATTATTTTCTCCTGCTAACCTGTCTTTTAATTATTTGGCCAGCCAGAAGAACCTTAAGGAAAAGGGAAGAGGGGGCTCCTCCCTCTTCCCTGACAACACCATGCTCAGAGCAAATGACAACTCAACTGGCTTCTGAACAGGGCTCAGGTCTAGAGTCCCTGGGCTGCATTTGAGAACTCCACTCAGTTCTAACATCTTGAGAATGACCACGCTTCATCCAAGCTCTGATGGCACTGCTTATCAGTGCTCTCCTCTCCCAGTACCTGCTGGAGCTTTAGGAACTGCCTCTCTCATCTCTGGGACTGACAGAGTCCCCATTAAATATTCATCAACTGGGATGGTTGCTTTGAAAGAGTAACTCAGAGAGAGCTCTCTCAAGGGTACATTTAAACCTGCCAAATCCTTCACTCACCCTTCTGAAGAATTAAGAAACTAAACAGTTTTTTTTTTTTAATTACTGTGAAGCAAAGTAGGAGAAAACTTTCCTGGCAAAACTTTAAATGTTCCATTTTTTTTGAAGTTACATCACAAAATTCTGAGCATAATCTAAAATTCTGGGCTCCCCACAGTTCCAAATATGTTTCAGAAATGATCTCTGTATCATCACAAAGTAAGCCTATGCCTTAAAAAACAAAATAAACTTGGATGAGTTTTATCTTGTAGAGAGAGGGCAGCAAGAAAAAGACTAGGATGTGCCTCTCTGCTATGAAGGAAAATAAATAAAATCACACCAAAATATACAAAATACACCTCTAAAACTGAATGAAGCTGTCTCTAAAGAGTTTTACATTTTAAGTAAAAATGCACCTATATGAAATTATACATCAGGTTGACTAAAGTCTAGTCAACTTAATAGAAGAAGAATTCATTAAATTTCATTTAAATAACATGATTTATGATTAACTACATAATAAATGGTAGATATTTTAATTCTGGTATACCATGTCCTCCACCAATGAAGGTGGGGTTGAACCTGTAATTTTCCTGAAAGGGCCCAACCGTATGTTCTGCCTATTTGATCATTTAACAGCATGGATCTGCTCCTCATTGCCAACAAAGGATGTCTACACTCAGGCTTTAGCTTGCATATGTAAGGGGAAATGTGGGCTGAGTTTACAAAAAGAAAAATTGAAGATGGAGCATTATCTTTAGGAGACATGGTCATTCTGTTCAAGAACATTTTCTCCCTTCAAGTGAGAAGCTGAGAGAGGGAATGCTGTCAGCCTCTTCCTTGGCCCCTTATAGAATTCTGCATTGCCTCAACCGAACGTGTCCTAAAGTGTTTGAACTAAACTTGAAAATGAGCTGATGACACTGTATTTGCATTACGTCACACAGAATCTCTTTCATTAGGCACCATTCAAAACACTTTTTTGGGACATTAGAGGCCAGAAAAGTTTTGCTTCTCTGAGAGACTGTTGCTTTTAATCTCATGGACATGAGATGATAGAGAATTGTTCCCATTTCCCTTTCTACTTTAAACCTGAGGGATACATTTCCAACTACTTTTAAAAACTGCAGGTCCTCGGGCCAGCCCCATGGCTTAGTGGTTAAGTGCCCAAGCTCTGCTACTGTCAGCCTGGGTTCGGATCCCAGGCACGCACCGACGAACTGCTTCTCTGGCCAAGCTGAGGCTGCATCCCACATAAAGCAACTAGAAAGATGTGCAACTATGACATACAACTATCTGCTGGGGCTTTGGCGGAAAAAAAGGAAGAGGATTGGTGACGGATGTTAGCTCAGGGCCAGTCTTCCTCAGCAAAAAAAGGAGGAGAGGTATGGATTTTAGCTCAGTGTTGATCTTCCTCACACACACACACACAAAAAAAATTAAAACATTAAAAAAAAAACTGCAGGTCCTTCTGAAACACATTTCAGTGCACTGGCTTATTTCAGCTTCATTTCATTGTTCCATCCTAAATTCCTTTAGGTTTGATCTATTTTCCATTGTAATCCTTTTGTATACCTAGATATTTAAAAGCTGCTCAAATCTATATTGGAGAAAAGTTGGATTACAATTCTTTCAGCCAGCATGTAAACACAATTTTTAGGGTTTCTACACAAAAAGTTTCTGCCATGTTTCTACCAGCTCTCCTTCCATATATTTTCCTCCAGGATTTCCTGTGACAAAATAGCCTTTCTAAAAGCCAGTCCTCTGTTCACTCTCTTGGCCAGTCACATGTTCATAGAAAGATAAAGCACTGGATTTTTCAAAGATGCAACAAGAATGATCAAGTCCTGAGTCACACCTAGATATCCTGCTCCTGTTCTCCATGAATTTTAAAACTGAAGTTAATTATCTCTTTCATTTTATCTAAATCTATTGAGTAACCTTGGCACTGAGCCCCTAAACTTGTCCACAGCCTGCTTCAGCAGACACAAAACTCTCTCTCAAATGCTTGCATTCGTGTGCTGGGTAGGTATTTTATTTATTTAGATCTTATTCCACAAAAGATCTTCATTGATTCACTCAAATACTTAAGTATATACTATGTGCCCAAAGGTCTTGAAATGTTGGGGGTCTGCAAGGAAGACAGATATGTATAAACAGATAAATTACATTACAGAAATAATTTGAACTAAAGAGATATGTATAAAATGCAAGGGGACTCTAGGAAAAAGAACCACCAGGGGTTGAACCACAACCAAGATATACAGCTAAGTACTGGGGATTTGAGGGAAAAAAAAACCGCCATGGGGGGTGGACAGGGTTTGTACCATATAAGTAAAGGAAAACAAAGAGCGAGAAGATAAAGACAAAAGAAGATAAATGCAAAGGTTTTCTTCTTCTTAATGTTTCTGCCACCAACTTTAGGAACACACTGCTTGTTGGTGTCCTTTCTAGCCAGTCTCATCCTTCAGCCAGCTCCTATAGACTTCAAAAATTCCATTGTAACAAGCTGGGCTCCTCCATGGAGACAATGCCAACTATGTAGAGAGCCAGGAGGGGAGAAAAAGATTCACAGGAATCTGCAGCCCTTCTGCCACTCACTGGTGGGGAGGGGCACTGAGGCTTCACTTTGGCCTCTGTCTCCAAGTTCACATAAAGGAGGGTCAGTTCCTTCCTTGATATATGAAGGTGGAGAGAAACCTCTCTCACAGACGGGATTATGAAAAAATTAAAGTGAGAACCATGAAAAAGGCAGAGGAGGTAGCACCATGAATCTGAAGTAACTGGACATGTGAATTAATAAGCAATATAAAGAGCTGAAGAGAAAAACGAAGGCAAAAAACAAGTTCTCAATTTTCTGAGATGGAAATGCAATTCTTTCTTCTTCAAAAAGAGAAAGATTATTGAACCTTTTCCTTTAAAATAAAATTGAAATGGGCCACATGTTGCAAAGAATGGTTTTAACCATGATGTCACTACACAGTAATGTGTAGCAATCAGTTCTTAAGTGCACTGCAAATAGTTCCTTACTTAACAATTATGTTATCAAAGTTTGCAATTGATATATATATATTTTAGTAAATATTAGACTGTGTGCAAATTTGTCACTATATTATTGACAATGTCACTGTTACAACTGAAATCCTGACTAAGAGGGAGAAGATAGTGTGATCCCAGATTGCTCGATTCACAGCAAGAAAATTTATGTGCCATCAGGTCATTTGGACAAAAGAATGCTATATGGCTGTTGGGTTTATAACAGATCCATTAGAGAAAAACAAGTCACTACAGTAAATTATTTTCTACTTACTTCCATCACCCTCTCCAGGAACACATATTTTAAAATGAGACTCTTTATTATATTAAAAATGACCAGCTCTGGCACTTTGAAAACTACATCAAATAATGAAGAAAAACTAGGTTACAAACATCCTGGTATTAATTCCAACTACCATCTTTTACCAAACTAAATCTCGAATTATCACTAATTAACTTGCAATCTAGTGCTATTCCAATATACAAAATCAACAACATTAATTTAATACAAATTAAAATGTTTCAGAACTTTTTAAAAATTTCTCTAAAATTTTAGAGGATAATATAAATATATCTCTTGGAAAAGTTGAGAAAGATAGAGACACCAGGAAAGGAAAAGGTGAAAATATTACCCTAATCAAAGATGTAAAACACAAGATATGAACAATTGTTAAATAATTCTCTATGAAATTCTTCAATTCTACTATCTCTACACCTGGCTATTTCCTATCAATAATTTGATACATAAACAAATAGAATAGTGTATTTAATGGGATCAATTCTTTTAGTTGTGTGCTTTTCCTTTTAAAACTACTTATGCTTTTATGTGCTTGTTTTATTTTCAGGTGGTGTCACATTAGAACACACTCATCTCTGAAGATTTTTGCATTAAGGAACACTACTTTGGTCCTTGATCAACTGTAATCTGTGTTATGATAAACTCAGAGTCCTACATGTAACGATTCCTACATCCTATCTTCTGTACGTTGTTCATGTGAGGGAGTATAATCCACCAGGTAAACAGTAATAAGTGTTTCAAAAGCATCGGATATTAAAAGAACATGCAGGGTTGGGTGTGGGCCCCCAATTCAGCACCTTAGTGCAAAGAAGAAAGGAATAAATGTATCCCTACAAGGACTGGGATAAAAACAGGAGATTAAGAGCACGAGGCACCAACTGCAGGCCTTTAAGCAGGGACCAGGAAGAAAACTGTTGACACTGTGGATAATGGTTGGTTTTACAGGCAACTCACGAGGATGATAAGGACGTGAAATAATGATAATTATGATAATAGCATCAAACAGTTCTTCTGAGCCAGGGACTACACTCTGAATGTTAATTCTGCGCTTGAACATACATTAACGCACATAACACTCAAAATATCCAGATGTAGTAGATGTTTTTCTTCTCACAATTTATAGATGAAGAGACTGGGTACACAGGCTAGGAAACTCACCCAGGTTACAAATGGCAGAGCCCAAGCCCAATGTTCTTATGTTAGGCTCTTTTACTACAAGTCCAAGTTAAGTCTCTAATGACTACCTACACTCGCAACTGCCAAGACCGTCGTGCTCCCTCGATGAAGGTAGGCATGGGTGGGGCAGGGACCCAGGTGTGGGAGACTGCCAGATCTCATGTCTGGCACACAGGTTGCCAGACTGCTTCCACCTGTGAAGGGGCCCAGCACACGCCCCAGAAAACTTGGCGGCAGGCCCCAGGGCTCTTTGCTCCGGAACTTGTCCCCTTGAAAGGGGCCTGGCAAATGTGGCTGGTTCGGCTGGTTCGGCTGGTTGGCCAGCCTCCTTTGGACAAAGCAGGCGAGCCAAGCCAGCGTTGCAGTCTGCCCTGGGTGTGGCACCTGGGCCCTCAGACACAGGGTCTCACAGGTGCCCTCCATCGTGCATTTCTCCCTGGAGCTGTGGCCTGGGCACTAGGAAGGCCAGGCCTTGCCAACTCAAGAGAAGAGACTAGGACCTGTCGCTGGAAGGGATTCCCCAGCATGGACCTGGCTCCCTAGTCCTGTAGCCTGCTGGGGCCACACTCACTGCTTTGCTGTATGCCTGTCTCAGCCCTTCTGACTCCACAGAGCCTTTCCTCTATCTGGTTGGAGTCAAAAAGTGCGTGCGTGGGGTGAGGCCATGGTTCTGTCTTTCCAGGAAGAAATGAGGCCTGGGTCGAAGCAGCTGGCCAAGGCAGAACCTTGACCTCGCACCCCAGTCCACCTTTGGCCATCAGGGCCAGACCACCGCTTCCAAAGAAGGGAAGCAGCCTGCGAGCTGAGTGGAAGTGGGGGATGGGAGAGAGACAACACCTGAAGCCAAGTCAAGAATGGCTGTGCACCTTCTTCACCTGCACCTGGCAGGCATGAGGGAATGCCCAAGCTGGTCAGAGTCTCGCAGATGGGGGGAGCCTTCACTAAGGACCCCCAAGGCCCACCATAGGCCCCAGTGGCCACGCATGCACCCTTGGCCTGACAGGTTGAACCCAAGCACACAGGGCCCCAGGAGGGGCCAGAGAAAGAAAGGCCCATGGGAGAGGTAGGCAAGGTGCGCAGGGCATGCCCCCCTCCTCTTGTCAGGTCCCTGAGACAGACAGAGAGAGAGAGACACAGAGAGAGAGAAACACAGAGAGAGAGAGATAGAGAGAGAGAAATCCCAGACCATTAGTCTCTGCCGCCACCGCTGGTGACATCTCATATACCATACCACTTCCCCCACCACCCCCACGCCCTCACCCATTCCAACCCCACCACAGAGAGGCCGGTTCCTGATTCTCTCCATTCTGGCCCTTCTGGACCTGACCCCAGTGCTGGGCAAAGGGTTCAGAGAAACATTTACATGTCACTCTCCATGGGAATTGTCTTCTTCCCCTCTCAAATCCCAAAACCTAACCCTCAACATCCTCCTTTGTCTTTAGTGGAAAATAGGATTCAACAGGACAATCTCTGCTACTGTGCTGAGAGATTCAGTTTCCTGGGATTCTCCCATGTACACAAGTTCTTAAGCTTGGTACTATTTTCTCCAGCTAACCTGACTTGTTAATGATTTGGCCAGTCATAAGAACCTTAAGGGAAAGTGCGGAGGGGGATTCTCTCTCTGCTCCCGACAGCTCTGAGCTGGCTTGGTCCCTGAGACCTGGCCAGGGGTAGCCCATCCCCAGGCGCCCTCTCCTGGGGCATCCCAGGAAATGCTCAGCACCAGCCCCACCACATTCGCCACTGCCAAGTCCGTCTTCCTCCCTTGGGAGGCCTGGGCAGGAATGGAACTCGGGTGTGGTAGGGCGCCAGATCTCAGGTCTGGCACACCGGTTGCCAGGCTGCTTCTTCCTCTGACGGGGCCCAGAACAAGCCCCAGAAAACTTGGCGGCAGGCCCCAGGGCTCTTTGCTCCAGAACTTGTCCCCTTGAAAGGGGCCTGGCACACGTGGCTGGTTCAGCTTGTTGGCCAGACTCCTTTGGACAAAGCAGACGAGCCGAGACAGCCTTGCAGTCTGCCCTGGGTATGGCACCTGGGCCCTCAGGCACAGGGATTCATGTGTGCCCTCCATCATGGATTTCTCCCCAGAGCCGTGGCCTGGGCATTAAGAAGGCCAGGCCTTGCTGACTCCAGAGAAGAGGCTGGGACCTGTCATCAGAAGGGCTTGTCTAGTGTGGCCCCGGCTCCCTAGGCCTGTAGCCTGCTGGGGCCACACTCACTGCTTTGTCCTATGCCTGTCTCGGCCTTTCTGACTCCACAGAGCATTTCCTCCACCTGGTTGGAGTTGAAAAGTTCAGGCGTGGGGTGAGGCTGTGGTTCTGTCTTTCCAGGAAGAAATGAGGCCCGGGACGAAGCAGCTGGCTGAGGCAAAACCTTGGCCTGGCACCCCAGTCTGCCTTTGGCCACCAGAGCCAGACCACTGCTTCCAAAGAAGGGAAGCACCCTGCGAGCTGAGTGGAAGCGGAGGATGGGAAGGAGACAACACCTGAAGCCAAGTCAAGAACGTTGGTGCACCTTATTCACCTGTACCTGGTGGGCGCAAGAGAGCACCCCAGTCTGTCAGAGCCTGGAGGGCAGGTGGCGCCTTGACTGAGGACCCCCGATGCCTGCCCTAGGCCCCGGCAGCCATATTTGCGCCCTTGGCCTGACAGTTTGAACCCAAGCCTGCAGGGCTCCCGGAGCAGCCAGAGAAAGAAAGGCTCATGGGAGAGGTAGGCGAGGTGGGCAGGACATGCCAACCTCCTCTCCTTAGGTGCCCGAGAGAGAGACAGAGAGACAGACAGACAGAGAGACAGAGAGATCCCTCATCTCTGAGTCGCTGTCACCATGGCTGGTACCAACTCAGATGCCATCCCACTTCCACCCACCACCACTGCTGTCTTGGGCCAGCCCCACCACAGAGAGGCCAGTTCCTGGTCACCTCCATGCTGTCCCTTCTGGACCTGAACCCAGTGCAGGGGAAATGGTTCAGACAATTGTTTACATGTCCCACTCCATGATAATTATCTTCTGCCTCTCTCTAATCCCAAAACCCCATCCCCAAAATCCTCCTTTGTTTTTGGGTGAAGATAGGATATAAGAGGAGAATCTCTGCCATTGTGTTTAGAGACTCAGTTTCCCTGGTTTCCCCCATGTACACACGTGCTTAAGCTTGGTATTATTTTCTCCAGATAATCTGATTTGTTAAGCATTTGGCCTGCCATAAGAACCTAAAGGGAAGGGGCAGAGGGTGATTCTCTCTCTGCCCCTGACAGCCCTGAGCTGGGTCAGTCCCGCAGTCCTGGCCAGGGGCAGGCCATCCCCTGGCCCCCTCTCCCGGAGCATCCCAGGAAAGTCTTACTGCCAGTCCTACCTCACTCACCACTGCCAAGACCATCGTCCTCCCTCGAGAGGTCTGGGTTGGACAGGGATGCAGGTGTGGGAGACCAGATCTCAGGTCTGGCACACTGGTTGCCAGGCTGCTTCCTGCTCTGATGGGGCCCAGCACACATCCAAGGAATCTTGGTGCCAGGCCCCAGAGCATTTTCCTCCAGAACTTGTCCACTCAAAAGGGGCATGGACCAGGTGGCTGCTTTGGCTGGTTGGCCAGCCTCCTTTGGAGAAAGCAGGCAAGCCGAGCCAGCCTTGCTGTCGCCATGGGCACTGCACCTGCACCCTCAGGCAGAGGACCTTACACATGCCCTCCATCATGGATTTCTCCTCAGAGCCATAACCTGGGCACTAGGAAGGCCAGGCCTTCCCAACTCCAGAGAAGAGGCTGGGACCTGATGCTGGAAGGGTGTGCCCAGTGTGGGCTCGGGTCCCTAGGCCTGAGGCCTGCTTGGGCCACACTCATTACATTGCCATATGCCTGTCTCAGCCCTTCGGACTCCACAGAGCCTTTCCTCCACCTGGTTGGAGTCAAAAAGTGCAGGCCTGGGGTGACGCTATGGTTCTGTCTTTCCAGGATGAAATGAGGCCTGGCACAAAACAGCTGGCTGAAACAGAGCCTTGACCTCCCACCCCAGTCTGCCTTTGGCCACCAGGGGCAGACCACCGCTTCCAAAGAAGGGAAGCAGCCAGCCAGTTGAGTGGAAGTGGGGGAATGGAGGGAGACAACAGCTGAAGCCAAGTAAAGAAGGGCGGCATTCCTTCTTCACCTGAATCTGGCAGGCAAGAAAGAGAGCCCCACCCGGTCAGAGCCTGGCAGTCGGCGGGGCCTCAACTGAGGACTCTTGAGGCCCGCCACAGGTCCCGGTGGCTGCGCATGTACCCTTGGTCTGATGGGTGGAATCCAAGCCCGCAGGGCTCCTGGAGTGGCCTGAGAAAGAAGGGCCCAGGGGAGAGGTAAGTGAGGTGGGCAGGGCATGCCAACCTCCTCTCCTCAGGTCCCTGAGAGAGAAAAAGAGAGAGAGACAGAAAGACAGAGAGAGAGAGAGAGAGAGATCCCTGATCTCTGAGTCTCTGTCGCCACTGCTGGTGCCAACACACACGCCATCCCAATTCCACCCACCACCCTCACGACCGCCTCGGGGTGAGCCTCACCTGGGCACGGCACCTGCACAGCCACTTCTTCCTTCCAATTAGTAAGGATCAAGTAGTAACTGAACAACATTTGGAACGGGTTCCCAGTTAGGGACTTCAGAGGGAATCACACGTTCCTTTGAGAAGGCACATTCTCATTCCAAGTTCCAAGTCGCTGTCTAGCAACAAGTTTGTATAGGATGGGCAATCATACCAGTGGTGATCTAAACTTGGTATGACACCCATTCCTGGAAATAACTTTGTGCCTGATCTCTCCCCGTTACATCTCGTAAGGATCACACAGTGAAACCAGGTTTACAACATGATGCCATATATGGCACATGAGAAGGATTCTCACATGCCTTTCAGAAGGCAGTGTTCTGATCCTGGCTTGTCAGTGCTGATCAGGGAAGAGGTTTGTATAGGACTGGAAATCCAAAGTGGACCTGAGGCAAACCAGGTCTAGCACACAATCCTGGAAATAACTTCATTCCCCATCTACCTTCCTTCCAGCTAGTATCTCATAATACCTAAACAAATTTTGGTACAGATTCACGTTTTGGGCCTTCACAAAGAATCTCACGTTCCTTTGAGAAGGCAGTATCTGATTCCAAGTTCCAAGTCGCTGTCTAGCAACAAGTTTGCATAGGACTGGCAATCATACCTAGAGCTTAGCTAAACTGGGTATGATGCCCACTCCAGAAAATAACTTTGTACCAGATCCCTCTCCCTTCCATCTCGCAAAGATCATACACTGAAACCAGGTTTAGAACATGATGGCATTTACAGCCCTTGAGAAGGATTTTCACATGACTTTCAGAAGGCAGAGTTCTGAATCAGGCTTGTCAGGTCACGTCTGGGAACAGGTTTGTATAGGACAGGAAATCTAGAGTAGACATAAGCCAAAACATGTCTAGCACTCATTTCTGGAAATAACTTGATGCCCCATCTCACTTCCTTCAATCTAGTAAGGATCACATAGTACCTAAACAAGATTTGGCTCAGAATGCTCTTTGGGGCCTTGAGAAGGATTTGCACGTTCCTTTGAGGAGGCACATTCTGATTCCAAGTTGCAAGTCGCTGTCTAGCAACAAGTTTGTATAGGACTGCAAAACATAGCTAGAGCTGAGTTAAACTGGGTATGACACCCTTTCCTGAAAATGATTTTGTGCCTGATCCCTCTCCCTTCCATCTCATAAGGATCACATACCTAAACGAAGTTTAGAACATGAAGCCATTTACGGCCCTTGAGAAGGATTCTCACATGTCTTTCAGAAGACAATGTTCTGATACCGGCTTCTCAGGGCAGCTCTGGCAACAGGTTTGTAGAGGACTGACAATCCAGAGTGGAGCTGAGCCAAACCATGTATAGCACCCATTCCTGGAAATAAATTCATGCCGCATCTCCCTTAGTGCAAGTTAATAAGGCTCACATAATACTTAAACAAGTTTGGCACAGACTACCATTTTGGGACTTCAGAAATAATTACACATTTCTTTGAGTTGGCACTTTCTTTCTTCAAGTTCCAAGTCGCTGTCTGGCAAAATGTTTGTATAGGACTGGCAGTAATACCTTGAGCTGAGCGAAACTGGGTGTGACATCCATTCCTAAAAATTGCTTTGTGCCTGAACTCTCTCCCTTCCATCTTGTAATGATCAGACACGTAAACCAGGTTAAGAAAAAGATGCCATTTTTGGTCCTTGAGAAAGAATCTCAAATGCCTTTCAGAAGACAGTGTCTTGATCATGGCTTCTCAGGGCAGGTATGGCAACAGGTTACTATAGGACTGGCAATCCAGAGTTGAGGTAAGCCAAGCCATATATAGCACCCATTCCTGGAAAGAATTTCAAGCCGCATCTCACTTACTTCCAGCTAGTAAGGATCACATAATTCCTAAGAAAGTTTTGACACAGATTCCCAATTCGGGCATTCAGAACATATAGCACGTTGCTGTAAGCAAGCACATTCTCATTCAAAGATGTAAGTTACTATGTAGGAACAAGTTTGTATAGGTATTTCAAAGATGCCCAGAACTGAGCTAAACTTGGTATGTGTCCAACTCCTAGAAATACCTTCATGCCCCAACTCCCTTACTTCCAGCTAGTAAGGATCACATAATTCCTAACAAATTTTGACACAGATTCCGAATTCGGGCATTCAGAACATATAGCACGTTGCTGTAAGCAAGCAGATTCTCATTCAAAGTTGCAAGTTACTATGTAGGAACAAGTTTGCATAGGTATTTCAAAGATGCCCAGAACTGAGCTAAACTTGGTATGTGTCCAACTCCTAGAAATAACTTCATGCCCCATCTCCCTTACTTGCAGCTAGTAAGGATCACATAATTCCTAACAAAGTTTTGACACATATTCCTAATTCGGGCATTCAGAACATATAGCACGTTGCTCTAAGCAAGCAGATGCTCATTCAAAGATGCAAGTTACTATGTAGGAACAAGTTTGTATAGGTATTTCAAAGATGCCCAGAACTGAGCTGAACGTGGTATGTGTCCAACTCCTAGAAATAACTTGATGCCCCATCTCCATTACTACCAGCTAGTAAGGATCACATAATTCCTAACAAAGTTTTGACACAGATTCCCAATTCGCGCATTCAGAACATATAGCACGTTGCTGTAAGCAAGCACATTCTCATTCAAAGTTGCAAGTTACTATGTAGGAACAAGTTTGTATAGGTATTTCAAAGATGCCCAGAACTGAGCTAAACTTGGTATGTGTCCAACTCCTAGAAATAACTTCATGCCCCATCTCCCTTACTTCCAGCTAGTAAGGATCACATAAATCCTAACAAATTTTTGACACAGATTCCCAATTCGGGCATTCAGAACATACAGCACGTTGCTGAAAGCAAGCACATTCTCATTCAAAGTTGCAAGTTACTATGTAGGAACAAGTTTGTATAGGTATTTCAAAGATGCCCAGAACTGAGCTAAAGTTGGTATGTGTCCAGTCCTAGAAATAACTTCATGCCCCATCTCACTTACTTCCAGCTAGTAAGGATCACATAATTCCTAACAAAGTTTTGACACAGATTCCCAATTCGGGCATTCAGAACATATAGCACGTTGCTGTAAGCAAGCACATTCCATTCAAAGTTGCAAGTTACTATGTAGGAACAAGTTTGTATAGGTATTTCAAAGATGCCCAGAACTGTGCTAAACTTGGTTTGTGTCCAACTCCTAGAAATACCTTCATGCCCCAACTCCCTTACTTCCAGCTCGTAAGGATCACATAATTCCTAACAAATTTTGACACAGATTCCCAATTCGGGCATTCAGAACATATAGCACGTTGCTGTAAGCAAGCACATTCTCATTCAAAGTTGCAAGTTACTATGTAGGAACAAGTTTGTATAGGTATTTCAAAGATGCCCAGAACTGAGCTAAACTTGGTATGTGTCCAACTCCTAGAAATACCTTCATGCCCCATCTCCCTTACTTCCAGCTAGTAAGGATCACATAATTCCTAACAAAGTTTTGACACAGATTCCCAATTCGGGCATTCAGAACATATAGCACGTTGCTGCAAGCAAGCTCATTCTCATTCAAAGTTGCAAGTTACTATGTAGGAACAAGTTTGTATAGGTATTTCAAAGATGCCCAGAACTGAGCTAAACTTGGTATGTCTCCAACTCCTAGAAATACCTTCATGCCCCAACTCCCTTACTTCCAGCTAGTAAGGATCACATAATTCCTAACAAAGTTCTGACACAGATTCCCAATTCGGGCATTCAGAACATATAGCACGTTGCTGTAAGCAAGCACATTCTCATTCAAAGTTGCAAGTTACTATGTAGGAACAAGTTTGTACAAGTATTTCAAAGATGCCCAGAACTGTGCTAAACTTGGTTTGTGTCCAACTCCTAGAAATACCTTCATGCCCCAACTCCCTTACTTCCAGCTCGTAAGGATCACATAATTCCTAACAAATTTTGACACAGATTCCCAATTCGGGCATTCAGAACATATAGCACGTTGCTGTAAGCAAGCACACTCTCAAAGTTGCAAGTTAATATGTAGGAACAAGTTTGTATAGGTATTTCAAAGATGCCCAGAACTGAGCTAAACTTGTTATGTGTCCAACTCCTAGAAATAACTTCATGCCCCATCTCCCTTACTTCCAGCTAGTAAGGATCACATAATTCCTAACAAAGTTTTGACACAGATTCCCAATTCGGGCATTCAGAACATATAGCACGTTGCTGTAAGCAAGCACATTCTCATTCAAAGATGCAAGTTACTATGTAGGAACAAGTTTGTATAGGTATTTCAAAGATGGCCAGAACTGAGCTAAAATTGGTATGTGTCCAACTCCTAGAAATACCTTCATGCCCCAACTCCCTTACTTCCAGCTAGTAAGGATCACATAATTCCTAACAAATTTTGACACAGATTCCCAATTCGGGCATTCAGAACATATAGCACGTTGCTGCTAGCAAGCACATTCTCATTCAAAGTTGCAAGTTACTATGTAGGAACAAGTTTGTATAGGTATTTCAAAGATGCCCAGAACTGAGCTAAACTTGGTATGTGTCCAACTCCTAGAAATAACTTCATGCCCCATCTCCCTTACTTCCAGCTAGTAACGATCACATAATTCCTAACAAAGTTTTGACACATATTCCCAATTCGGGCATTCAGAACATATAGCACGTTGCTCTAAGCAAGCAGATGCTCATTCAAAGATGCAAGTTACTATGTAGGAACAAGTTTGTATAGGTATTTCAAAGATGCCCAGAACTGAGCTGAACGTGGTATGTGTCCAACTCCTAGAAATAACTTCATGCCCCATCTCCCTTACTTCCAGCTAGTAAGGATCACATAAATCCTGACAAAGTTTTGACACAGATTCCCAATTCGCGCATTCAGAACATACAGCACGTTGCTGAAAGCAAGCACATTCTCATTCAAAGTTGCAAGTTACTATGTAGGAACAAGTTTGTATAGGTATTTCAAAGATGCCCAGAACTGAGCTAAACTTGGTATGTGTCCAACTCCTAGAAATAACTTCATGCCCCATCTCACTTACTTCCAGCTAGTAAGGATCACATAATTCCTAACAAAGTTTTGACACAGATTCCCTTTTCGGGCATTCAGAGCATATAGCACGTTGCTGTAAGCAAGCACATTCTCATTCAAAGTTGCAAGTTACTATGTAGGAACAAGTTTGTATAGGTATTTCAAAGATGTCCAGAACTGACCTAAACGTTGTATGTCTCCAACTCCTAGAAATAACTTCATGCCCCATCTCACTTACTTCCAGCTAGTAAGGATCACATAATTCCTAACAAAGTTTTGACACAGATTCCCAATTCGGGCATTCAGAACATATAGCACGTTGCTGTAAGCAAGCACATTCTCATTCAAAGTTGCAAGTTACTATGTAGGAACAAGTTTGCATAGGTATTTCAAAGATGCCCAGAACTGAGCTAAACTTGGTATGTGTTCAGCTCCTAGAAATACCTTCATGCCCCAACTCCCTTACTTCCAGCTAGTAAGGATCACATAATTTCTAACAAATTTTCACACAGATTCCCACTTTGGGCATTCAGAACATATAGCACGTTGCTGTAAGCAAGCACATTCTCATTCAAAGTTGCAAGTTACTATGTAGGAACAAGTTTGTATAGGTATTTCAAAGATGCCCAGAACTGAGCTAAACTTGCTATGTGTCCAACTCCTAGAAATACCTTCATGCCCCAACTCCCTTACTTCCAGCTAGTAAGGATCACATAATTCCTAACAAAGTTTTGACACAGATTCCCAATTCGGGAATTCAGAACATATAGCACGTTGCTGCAAGCAAGCACATTCTCATTCAAAGTTGCAAGTTACTATGTAGGAACAAGTTTGTATAGGTATTTCAAAGATGCCCAGAACTGAGCTAAACTTGCTATGTGTCCAACTCCTAGAAATACCTTCATGCCCCAACTCCCTTACTTCCAGCTAGTAAGGATCACATAATTCCTAACAGAGTTTTGACACAGATTCCCAATTCGGGCATTCAGAACATATAGCACGTTGCTGTAAGCAAGCACATTCTCATTCAAAGTTGCAAGTTACTATGTAGGAACAAGTTTGTATAGGTATTTCAAAGATGCCCAGAATTGAGCTAAACTTGGTATGTGTCCAACTCCTAGAAATAACTTCATGCCCCATCTCCCTTACTTCCAGCTAGTAACGATCACATAATTCCTAACAAAGTTTTGACACAGATTCCGAATTCGGGCATTCAGAACATATAGCACGTTGCTGTAAGCAAGCAGATGCTCATTCAAAGATGCAAGTTACTATGTAGGAACAAGTTCGTATAGGTATTTCAAAGATGCCCAGAACTGAGCTAAACTTGGTATGTGTCCAACTCCTAGAAATAACTTCATGCCCCATCTCCCTTACTTCCAGCTAGTAAGGATCACATAATTCCTAACAAAGATTTGACACATATTCCCAATTCGCGCATTCAGAGCATATAGCACGTTGCTGTAAGCAAGCACATTCTCATTCAAAGTTGCAAGTTACTATGTAGGAACAAGTTTGTATAGGTATTTCAAAGATGCCCAGAACTGAGCTAAACTTGGTATGTGTCCAACTCCTAGAAATAACTTCATGCCCCATCTCCCTTACTTCCAGCTAGTAAGGATCACATAATTCCTAACAAAGTTTTGACACAGATTCCCAATTCGGGCATTCAGAACATATAGCACGTTGCTGTAAGCAAGCACATTCTCATTCAAAGTTGCAAGTTACTATGTAGGAACAAGTTTGTATAGGTATTTCAAAGATGCCCAGAACTGAGCTAAACGTTGTATGTCTCCCACTACTAGAAATAACTTCATGCCCCATCTCACTTACTTCCAGCTAGTAAGGATCACATAATTCCTAACAAAGTTTTGACACAGATTCCCTTTTCGGGCATTCAGAGCATATAGCACGTTGCTGTAAGCAAGCACATTCTCATTCAAAGTTGCAAGTTACTATGTAGGAACAAGTTTGTATAGGTATTTCAAAGATGCCCAGAACTGAGCTAAACTTGGTATGTGTCCAACTCCTAGAAATACCTTCATGCCCCAACTCCCTTACTTCCAGCTAGTAAGGATCACATAATTCCTAACAAATTTTGACACAGATTCCGAATTCGGGAATTCAGAACATATAGCACGTTGCTGTAAGCAAGCAGATTCTCATTCAAAGTGGCAAGTTACTATGTAGGAACAAGTTTGTATAGGTATTTCAAAGATTCCCAGAACTGAGCTAAACTTGCTATGTGTCCAACTCCTAGAAATAACTTCATGCCCCATCTCCCTTACTTCCAGCTAGTAAGGATCACATAATTCCTAACAAAGTTTTGACACAGATTCCCAATTCGGGCATTCAGAACATATAGCACGTTGCTGCAAGCAAGCACATTCTCATTCCAAGTTGCAAGTTACTATGTAGGAACAAGTTTGTATAGGTATTTCAAAGATGCCCAGAACTGAGCTAAACGTTGTATGTCTCCAACTCCTAGAAATAACTTCATGCCCCATCTCACTTTCTTCCAGCTAGTAAGGATCACATAATTCCTAACAAATTTTGACACAGATTCCCAATTCGGGCATTCAGAACATATAGCACGTTGCTGTAAGCAAGCACATTCTCATTCAAAGTTGCAAGTTACTATGTAGGAACAAGTTTGTATAGGTATTTCAAAGATGCCCAGAACTGAGCTAAACTTGGTATGTGTCCAACTCCTAGAAATAACTTCATGCCCCATCTCCCTAACTTCCAGCTAGTAAGGATCACATAATTCCTAACCAAGTGTTGACACAGATTCCCAATTCGGGCATTCAGAACATATAGCACGTTGCTGTAAGCAAGCACATTCTCATTCAAAGTTGCAAGTTACTATGTAGGAACAAGTTTGTATAGGTATTTCAAAGATGCCCAGAACTGTGCTAAACTTGGTATGTGTCCAACTCCTAGAAATACCTTCATGCCCCAACTCCCTTACTTCCAGCTAGTAAGGATCACATAATTCCTAACAAATTTTGACACAGATTCCCAATTCGGGCATTCAGAACATACAGCACGTTGCTGCAAGCAAGCACATTCTCATTCAAAGTTGCAAGTTACTATGTAGGAACAAGTTTGTATAGGTATTTCAAAGATGCCCAGAACTGAGCTAAACTTGGTAGGTGTCCAACTCCTAGAAATACCTTCATGCCCCAACTCCCTTACTTCCAGCTAGTAAGGATCACATAATTCCTAACAGAGTTTTGACACAGATTCCCAATTCGGGCATTCAGAACATATAGCACGTTGCTGTAAGCAAGCACATTCTCATTCAAAGTTGCAAGTTACTATGTAGGAACAAGTTTGTATAGGTATTTCAAAGATGCCCAGAATTGAGCTAAACTTGGTATGTGTCCAACTCCTAGAAATAACTTCATGCCCCATCTCCCTTACTTCCAGCTAGTAACGATCACATAATTCCTAACAAAGTTTTGACACAGATTCCGAATTCGGGCATTCAGAACATATAGCACGTTGCTGTAAGCAAGCAGATGCTCATTCAAAGATGCAAGTTACTATGTAGGAACAAGTTTGTATAGGTATTTCAAAGATGCCCAGAACTGAGCTAAACGTGGTATGTGTCCAACTCCTAGAAATAACTTCATGCCCCATCTCCCTTACTTCCAGCTAGTAAGGATCACATAATTCCTAACAAAGTTTTGACACAGATTCCCAATTCGCGCATTCAGAACATATAGCACGTTGCTGCAAGCAAGCACATTCTCATTCAAAGTTGCAAGTTACTATGTAGGAACAAGTTTGTATAGGTATTTCAAAGATGCCCAGAACTGAGCTAAACTTGGTATGTCTCCAACTCCTAAAAATAACTTCATGCCCCATCTCCCTTACTTCCAGCTAGTAAGGATCACATAATTCCTAACAAAGTTTTGACACAGATTCCAAATTCGGGAATTCAGAACATATAGCACGTTGCTGTAAGCAAGCACATTCTCATTCAAAGTTGCAAGTTACTATGTAGGAACAAGTTTGTATAGGTATTTCAAAGATGCCCAGAACTGAGCTAAACTTGGTATGTGTCCAACTCCTAGAAATAACTTCATGCCCCATCTCCCTTACTTCCAGCTAGTAAGGATCACATAATTCCTAACAAAGATTTCACACATATTCCCAATTCGGGCATTCAGAACATATAGCACGTTGCTGTAAGCAAGCACATTCTCATTCAAAGATGCAAGTTACTATGTAGGAACAAGTTTGTATAGGTATTTCAAAGATGCCCAGAACTGAGCTAAACTTGGTATGTGTCCAACTCCTAGAAATACCTTCATGCCCCATCTCCCTTACTTCCAGCTAGTAAGGATCACATAATTCCTAAGAAAGTTTTGACACAGATTCCCAATTCGGTCATTCAGAACATATAGCACGTTGCTGCAAGCAAGCACATTCTCATTCAAAGTTGCAAGTTACTATGTAGGAACAAGTTTGTATAGGTATTTCAAAGATGCTCAGAAGTGAGCTAAACTTGGTATGTCTCCAACTCCTAGAAATAACTTCATGCCCCATCTCCCTTACTTCCAGCTAGTAAGGATCACATAATTCCTACCAAATTTTGACACAGATTCCCAATTCGGGCATTCAGAACATATAGCACGTTGCTGTAAGCAAGCACATTCTCATTCAAAGTTGAATTTTACTATGTAGGAACAAGTTTGTATAGGTATTTCAAAGATGCCCAGAACTGAGCTAAACTTGGTATGTGTCCAACTCCTAGAAATACCTTCATGCCCCAACTCCCTTACTTCCAGCTAGTAAGGATCACATAATTCCTAACAAATTTTGACACAGATTCCGAATTCGGGAATTCAGAACATATAGCACGTTGCTGTAAGCAAGCAGATTCTCATTCAAAGTGGCAAGTTACTATGTAGGAACAAGTTTGTATAGGTATTTCAAAGATTCCCAGAACTGAGCTAAACTTGCTATGTGTCCAACTCCTAGAAATAACTTCATGCCCCATCTCCCTTACTTCCAGCTAGTAAGGATCACATAATTCCTAACAAAGTTTTGACACAGATTCCCAATTCGGGCATTCAGAACATATAGCACGTTGCTGCAAGCAAGCACATTCTCATTCCAAGTTGCAAGTTACTATGTAGGAACAAGTTTGTATAGGTATTTCAAAGATGCCCAGAACTGAGCTAAACGTTGTATGTCTCCAACTCCTAGAAATAACTTCATGCCCCATCTCACTTTCTTCCAGCTAGTAAGGATCACATAATTCCTAACAAATTTTGACACAGATTCCCAATTCGGGCATTCAGAACATATAGCACGTTGCTGTAAGCAAGCACATTCTCATTCAAAGTTGCAAGTTACTATGTAGGAACAAGTTTGTATAGGTATTTCAAAGATGCCCAGAACTGAGCTAAACTTGGTATGTGTCCAACTCCTAGAAATAACTTCATGCCCCAACTCCCTTACTTCCAGCTAGTAAGGATCACATAATTCCTAACCAAGTGTTGACACAGATTCCCAATTCGGGCATTCAGAACATATAGCACGTTGCTGTAAGCAAGCACATTCTCATTCAAAGTTGCAAGTTACTATGTAGGAACAAGTTTGTATAGGTATTTCAAAGATGCCCAGAACTGTGCTAAACTTGGTATGTGTCCAACTCCTAGAAATACCTTCATGCCCCAACTCCCTTACTTCCAGCTAGTAAGGATCACATAATTCCTAACAAATTTTGACACAGATTCCCAATTCGGGCATTCAGAACATACAGCACGTTGCTGCAAGCAAGCACATTCTCATTCAAAGTTGCAAGTTACTATGTAGGAACAAGTTTGTATAGGTATTTCAAAGATGCCCAGAACTGAGCTAAACTTGGTATGTCTCCAACTCCTAGAAATACCTTCATGCCCCAACTCCCTTACTTCCAGCTAGTAAGGATCACATAATTCCTAACAGAGTTTTGACACAGATTCCCAATTCGGGCATTCAGAACATATAGCACGTTGCTGTAAGCAAGCACATTCTCATTCAAAGTTGCAAGTTACTATGTAGGAACAAGTTTGTATAGGTATTTCAAAGATGCCCAGAATTGAGCTAAACTTGGTATGTGTCCAACTCCTAGAAATAACTTCATGCCCCATCTCCCTTACTTCCAGCTAGTAACGATCACATAATTCCTAACAAAGTTTTGACACAGATTCCGAATTCGGGCATTCAGAACATATAGCACGTTGCTGTAAGCAAGCAGATGCTCATTCAAAGATGCAAGTTACTATGTAGGAACAAGTTTGTATAGGTATTTCAAAGATGCCCAGAACTGAGCTAAACGTGGTATGTGTCCAACTCCTAGAAATAACTTCATGCCCCATCTCCCTTACTTCCAGCTAGTAAGGATCACATAATTCCTAACAAAGTTTTGACACAGATTCCCAATTCGCGCATTCAGAACATATAGCACGTTGCTGCAAGCAAGCACATTCTCATTCAAAGTTGCAAGTTACTATGTAGGAACAAGTTTGTATAGGTATTTCAAAGATGCCCAGAACTGAGCTAAACTTGGTATGTCTCCAACTCCTAAAAATAACTTCATGCCCCATCTCCCTTACTTCCAGCTAGTAAGGATCACATAATTCCTAACAAAGTTTTGACACAGATTCCAAATTCGGGAATTCAGAACATATAGCACGTTGCTGTAAGCAAGCACATTCTCATTCAAAGTTGCAAGTTACTATGTAGGAACAAGTTTGTATAGGTATTTCAAAGATGCCCAGAACTGAGCTAAACTTGGTATGTGTCCAACTCCTAGAAATAACTTCATGCCCCATCTCCCTTACTTCCAGCTAGTAAGGATCACATAATTCCTAACAAAGATTTCACACATATTCCCAATTCGGGCATTCAGAACATATAGCACGTTGCTGTAAGCAAGCACATTCTCATTCAAAGATGCAAGTTACTATGTAGGAACAAGTTTGTATAGGTATTTCAAAGATGCCCAGAACTGAGCTAAACTTGGTATGTGTCCAACTCCTAGAAATACCTTCATGCCCCATCTCCCTTACTTCCAGCTAGTAAGGATCACATAATTCCTAAGAAAGTTTTGACACAGATTCCCAATTCGGTCATTCAGAACATATAGCACGTTGCTGCAAGCAAGCACATTCTCATTCAAAGTTGCAAGTTACTATGTAGGAACAAGTTTGTATAGGTATTTCAAAGATGCTCAGAAGTGAGCTAAACTTGGTATGTCTCCAACTCCTAGAAATAACTTCATGCCCCATCTCCCTTACTTCCAGCTAGTAAGGATCACATAATTCCTACCAAATTTTGACACAGATTCCCAATTCGGGCATTCAGAACATATAGCACGTTGCTGTAAGCAAGCACATTCTCATTCAAAGTTGAATTTTACTATGTAGGAACAAGTTTGTATAGGTATTTCAAAGATGCCCAGAACTGAGCTAAACTTGGTATGTGTCCAACTCCTAGAAATAACTTCATGCCCCATCTCCCTTACTTCCAGATAGTAAGGATCACATAATTCCTAACAAAGTTTTGACACAGATTCCCAATTCGGGCATTCAGAACATATAGCACGTTGCTGTAAGCAAGCACATTCTCATTCAAAGTTGCAAGTTACTATGTAGGAACAAGTTTGTATAGGTATTTCAAAGATGCCCAGAACTGTGCTAAACTTGGTATGTGTCCAACTCCTAGAAATACCTTCATGCCCCAACTCCCTTACTTCCAGCTAGTAAGGATCACATAATTCCTAACAAATTTTGACACAGATTCCCAATTCGGGCATTCAGAACATATAGCACGTTGCTGTAAGCAAGCACATTCTCATTCAAAGTTGCAAGTTACTATGTAGGAACAAGTTTGTATAGGTATTTCAAAGATGTCCAGAACTGACCTAAACGTTGTATGTCTCCAACTCCTAGAAATAACTTCATGCCCCATCTCACTTACTTCCAGCTAGTAAGGATCACATAATTCCTAACAAAGTTTTGACACAGATTCCCAATTCGGTCATTCAGAACATATAGCACGTTGCTGTAAGCAAGCACATTCTCATTCAAAGTTGCAAGTTACTATGTAGGAACAAGTTTGCATAGGTATTTCAAAGATGCCCAGAACTGAGCTAAACGTTGTATGTCTCCCACTACTAGAAATAACTTCATGCCCCATCTCCCTTACTTCCAGCTAGTAAGGATCACATAATTCCTAACAAAGTTTTGACACAGATTCCCTTTTCGGGCATTCAGAGCATATAGCACGTTGCTGTAAGCAAGCACATTCTCATTCAAAGTTGCAAGTTACTATGTAGGAACAAGTTTGTATAGGTATTTCAAAGATGCCCAGAACTGAGCTAAACTTGGTATGTGTCCAACTCCTAGAAATACCTTCATGCCCCAACTCCCTTACTTCCAGCTCGTAAGGATCACATAATTCCTAACAAATTTTGACACAGATTCCCAATTCGGGCATTCAGAACATACAGCACGTTGCTGTAAGCAAGCACATTCTCATTCAAAGTTGCAAGTTACTATGTAGGAACAAGTTTGTATAGGTATTTCAAAGATGCCCAGAACTGAGCTAAACTTGCCATGTGTCCAACTCCTAGAAATAACTTCATGCCCCATCTTCCTTACTTCCAGCTAGTAAGGATCACATAATTCCTAACAAAGTTTTGACTCAGATTACCAATTCGGGCATTCAGAACATATAGCACGTTGCTGCAAGCAAGCACATTCTCATTCCAAGTTGCAAGTTACTATGTAGGAACAAGTTTGTATAGGTATTTCAAAGATGCCCAGAACTGAGCTAAACGTTGTATGTCTCCAACTCCTAGAAATAACTTCATGCCCCATCTCACTTACTTCCAGCTTGTAAGGATCACACAATTCCTAAAAAATTTTGACACAGATTCCCAATTCAGGCATTCAGAACATATAGCACGTTGCTGTAAGCAAGCACATTCTCATTCAAAGTTGCAAGTTACTATGTAGGGATAAGTTTGTATAGGTATTTCAAAGATGCCCAGAACTGAGCTAAACTTGGTGTGTGTCCAACTCCTAGAAATAACTTCATGCCCCATCTCCCTTACTTCCAGCTAGTAAGGATCACATAATTCCTAACAAAGTTTTGACACAGATTCCCAATTCGGGCATTCAGAACATATAGCACGTTGCTGCTAGCAAGCACATTCTCATTCCAAGTTGCAAGTTACTATGTAGGAACAAGTTTGTATAGGTATTTCAAAGATGCCCAGAACTGAGCTAAACGTTGTATGTCTCCAACTCCTAGATATAACTTCATGCCCCATCTCACTTACTTCCAGCTAGTAAGGATCAAATAATTCCTAACAAAGTTTTGACACAGATTTCCTTTTCGGGCATTCAGAGCATATAGCACGTTGCTGTAAGCAATCACATCTCATTCAAAGTTGCAAGTTACTATGTAGGAACAAGTTTGTATATGTATTTCAAAGATGCCCAGAACTGTGCTAAACTTGGTATGTGTCCAACTCCTAGAAATACCTTCATGCCCCAATTCCCTTACTTCAAGCTAGTAAGGATCACATAATTCCAAACAAATTTTGACACAGATTCCCAATTCGGGCATTCAGAACATATAGCACGTTGCTGTAAGCAAGCACATTCTCATTCAAAGTTGCAAGTTACTATGTAGGAACAAGTTTGTATAGGTATTTCAAAGATGCCCAGAACTGTGCTAAACTTGGTATGTGTCCAACTCCTAGAAATACCTTCATGCCCCAACTCCCTTACTTCCAGCTAGTAACGATCACATAATTCCTAACAAAGTTTTGACACATATTCCCAATTCGGGCATTCAGAACATATAGCACGTTGCTGCAAGCAAGCACATTCTCATTCAAAGTTGCAAGTTACTCTGTAGGAACAAGTTTGTATAGGTATTTCAAAGATGCCCAGAACTGAGCTAAACTTGCTATGTGTCCAACTCCTAGAAATACCTTCATGCCCCAACTCCCTTACTTCCAGCTAGTAAGGATCACATAATTTCTAACAAAGTTTTGACACAGATTCCCTATTCGGGCATTCAGAACATATAGCACGTTGCTGTAATCAAGCACATTCTCATTCAAAGTTGCAAGTTACTATGTAGGAACAAGTTTGTATAGGTATTTCAAAGATGCCCAGAACTGAGCTAAACTTGGTATGTCTCCAACTCCTAAAAATAACTTCATGCCCCATCTCCCTTACTTCCAGCTAGTAAGGATCACATAATTCCTAACAAAGTTTTGACACAGATTCCAAATTCGGGAATTCAGAACATATAGCACGTTGCTGTAAGCAAGCACATTCTCATTCAAAGTTGCAAGTTACTATGTAGGAACAAGTTTGTATAGGTATTTCAAAGATGCCCAGAACTGAGCTAAACTTGGTATGTGTCCAACTCCTAGAAATAACTTCATGCCCCATCTCCCTTACTTCCAGCTAGTAAGGATCACATAATTCCTAACAAAGATTTCACACATATTCCCAATTCGGGCATTCAGAACATATAGCACGTTGCTGTAAGCAAGCACATTCTCATTCAAAGATGCAAGTTACTATGTAGGAACAAGTTTGTATAGGTATTTCAAAGATGCCCAGAACTGAGCTAAACTTGGTATGTGTCCAACTCCTAGAAATACCTTCATGCCCCATCTCCCTTACTTCCAGCTAGTAAGGATCACATAATTCCTAAGAAAGTTTTGACACAGATTCCCAATTCGGTCATTCAGAACATATAGCACGTTGCTGCAAGCAAGCACATTCTCATTCAAAGTTGCAAGTTACTATGTAGGAACAAGTTTGTATAGGTATTTCAAAGATGCTCAGAAGTGAGCTAAACTTGGTATGTCTCCAACTCCTAGAAATAACTTCATGCCCCATCTCCCTTACTTCCAGCTAGTAAGGATCACATAATTCCTACCAAATTTTGACACAGATTCCCAATTCGGGCATTCAGAACATATAGCACGTTGCTGTAAGCAAGCACATTCTCATTCAAAGTTGAATTTTACTATGTAGGAACAAGTTTGTATAGGTATTTCAAAGATGCCCAGAACTGAGCTAAACTTGGTATGTGTCCAACTCCTAGCAATACCTTCATGCCCCAACTCCCTTACTTCCAGCTAGTAAGGATCACATAATTCCTAACAAATTTTGACACAGATTCCGAATTCGGGAATTCAGAACATATAGCACGTTGCTGTAAGCAAGCAGATTCTCATTCAAAGTGGCAAGTTACTATGTAGGAACAAGTTTGTATAGGTATTTCAAAGATTCCCAGAACTGAGCTAAACTTGCTATGTGTCCAACTCCTAGAAATAACTTCATGCCCCATCTCCCTTACTTCCAGCTAGTAAGGATCACATAATTCCTAACAAAGTTTTGACACAGATTCCCAATTCGGGCATTCAGAACATATAGCACGTTGCTGCAAGCAAGCACATTCTCATTCCAAGTTGCAAGTTACTATGTAGGAACAAGTTTGTATAGGTATTTCAAAGATGCCCAGAACTGAGCTAAACGTTGTATGTCTCCAACTCCTAGAAATAACTTCATGCCCCATCTCACTTTCTTCCAGCTAGTAAGGATCACATAATTCCTAACAAATTTTGACACAGATTCCCAATTCGGGCATTCAGAACATATAGCACGTTGCTGTAAGCAAGCACATTCTCATTCAAAGTTGCAAGTTACTATGTAGGAACAAGTTTGTATAGGTATTTCAAAGATGCCCAGAACTGAGCTAAACTTGGTATGTGTCCAACTCCTAGAAATAACTTCATGCCCCAACTCCCTTACTTCCAGCTAGTAAGGATCACATAATTCCTAACCAAGTGTTGACACAGATTCCCAATTCGGGCATTCAGAACATATAGCACGTTGCTGTAAGCAAGCACATTCTCATTCAAAGTTGCAAGTTACTATGTAGGAACAAGTTTGTATAGGTATTTCAAAGATGCCCAGAACTGTGCTAAACTTGGTATGTGTCCAACTCCTAGAAATACCTTCATGCCCCAACTCCCTTACTTCCAGCTAGTAAGGATCACATAATTCCTAACAAATTTTGACACAGATTCCCAATTCGGGCATTCAGAACATACAGCACGTTGCTGCAAGCAAGCACATTCTCATTCAAAGTTGCAAGTTACTATGTAGGAACAAGTTTGTATAGGTATTTCAAAGATGCCCAGAACTGAGCTAAACTTGGTATGTGTCCAACTCCTAGAAATACCTTCATGCCCCAACTCCCTTACTTCCAGCTAGTAAGGATCACATAATTCCTAACAGAGTTTTGACACAGATTCCCAATTCGGGCATTCAGAACATATAGCACGTTGCTGTAAGCAAGCACATTCTCATTCAAAGTTGCAAGTTACTATGTAGGAACAAGTTTGTATAGGTATTTCAAAGATGCCCAGAATTGAGCTAAACTTGGTATGTGTCCAACTCCTAGAAATAACTTCATGCCCCATCTCCCTTACTTCCAGCTAGTAACGATCACATAATTCCTAACAAAGTTTTGACACAGATTCCGAATTCGGGCATTCAGAACATATAGCACGTTGCTGTAAGCAAGCAGATGCTCATTCAAAGATGCAAGTTACTATGTAGGAACAAGTTTGTATAGGTATTTCAAAGATGCCCAGAACTGAGCTAAACGTGGTATGTGTCCAACTCCTAGAAATAACTTCATGCCCCATCTCCCTTACTTCCAGCTAGTAAGGATCACATAATTCCTAACAAAGTTTTGACACAGATTCCCAATTCGCGCATTCAGAACATATAGCACGTTGCTGCAAGCAAGCACATTCTCATTCAAAGTTGCAAGTTACTATGTAGGAACAAGTTTGTATAGGTATTTCAAAGATGCCCAGAACTGAGCTAAACTTGGTATGTCTCCAACTCCTAAAAATAACTTCATGCCCCATCTCCCTTACTTCCAGCTAGTAAGGATCACATAATTCCTAACAAAGTTTTGACACAGATTCCAAATTCGGGAATTCAGAACATATAGCACGTTGCTGTAAGCAAGCACATTCTCATTCAAAGTTGCAAGTTACTATGTAGGAACAAGTTTGTATAGGTATTTCAAAGATGCCCAGAACTGAGCTAAACTTGGTATGTGTCCAACTCCTAGAAATAACTTCATGCCCCATCTCCCTTACTTCCAGCTAGTAAGGATCACATAATTCCTAACAAAGATTTCACACATATTCCCAATTCGGGCATTCAGAACATATAGCACGTTGCTGTAAGCAAGCACATTCTCATTCAAAGATGCAAGTTACTATGTAGGAACAAGTTTGTATAGGTATTTCAAAGATGCCCAGAACTGAGCTAAACTTGGTATGTGTCCAACTCCTAGAAATACCTTCATGCCCCATCTCCCTTACTTCCAGCTAGTAAGGATCACATAATTCCTAAGAAAGTTTTGACACAGATTCCCAATTCGGTCATTCAGAACATATAGCACGTTGCTGCAAGCAAGCACATTCTCATTCAAAGTTGCAAGTTACTATGTAGGAACAAGTTTGTATAGGTATTTCAAAGATGCTCAGAAGTGAGCTAAACTTGGTATGTCTCCAACTCCTAGAAATAACTTCATGCCCCATCTCCCTTACTTCCAGCTAGTAAGGATCACATAATTCCTACCAAATTTTGACACAGATTCCCAATTCGGGCATTCAGAACATATAGCACGTTGCTGTAAGCAAGCACATTCTCATTCAAAGTTGAATTTTACTATGTAGGAACAAGTTTGTATAGGTATTTCAAAGATGCCCAGAACTGAGCTAAACTTGGTATGTGTCCAACTCCTAGAAATAACTTCATGCCCCATCTCCCTTACTTCCAGATAGTAAGGATCACATAATTCCTAACAAAGTTTTGACACAGATTCCCAATTCGGGCATTCAGAACATATAGCACGTTGCTGTAAGCAAGCACATTCTCATTCAAAGTTGCAAGTTACTATGTAGGAACAAGTTTGTATAGGTATTTCAAAGATGCCCAGAACTGTGCTAAACTTGGTATGTGTCCAACTCCTAGAAATACCTTCATGCCCCAACTCCCTTACTTCCAGCTAGTAAGGATCACATAATTCCTAACAAATTTTGACACAGATTCCCAATTCGGGCATTCAGAACATATAGCACGTTGCTGTAAGCAAGCACATTCTCATTCAAAGTTGCAAGTTACTATGTAGGAACAAGTTTGTATAGGTATTTCAAAGATGTCCAGAACTGACCTAAACGTTGTATGTCTCCAACTCCTAGAAATAACTTCATGCCCCATCTCACTTACTTCCAGCTAGTAAGGATCACATAATTCCTAACAAAGTTTTGACACAGATTCCCAATTCGGTCATTCAGAACATATAGCACGTTGCTGTAAGCAAGCACATTCTCATTCAAAGTTGCAAGTTACTATGTAGGAACAAGTTTGCATAGGTATTTCAAAGATGCCCAGAACTGAGCTAAACGTTGTATGTCTCCCACTACTAGAAATAACTTCATGCCCCATCTCCCTTACTTCCAGCTAGTAAGGATCACATAATTCCTAACAAAGTTTTGACACAGATTCCCTTTTCGGGCATTCAGAGCATATAGCACGTTGCTGTAAGCAAGCACATTCTCATTCAAAGTTGCAAGTTACTATGTAGGAACAAGTTTGTATAGGTATTTCAAAGATGCCCAGAACTGAGCTAAACTTGGTATGTGTCCAACTCCTAGAAATACCTTCATGCCCCAACTCCCTTACTTCCAGCTCGTAAGGATCACATAATTCCTAACAAATTTTGACACAGATTCCCAATTCGGGCATTCAGAACATACAGCACGTTGCTGTAAGCAAGCACATTCTCATTCAAAGTTGCAAGTTACTATGTAGGAACAAGTTTGTATAGGTATTTCAAAGATGCCCAGAACTGAGCTAAACTTGCCATGTGTCCAACTCCTAGAAATAACTTCATGCCCCATCTTCCTTACTTCCAGCTAGTAAGGATCACATAATTCCTAACAAAGTTTTGACTCAGATTACCAATTCGGGCATTCAGAACATATAGCACGTTGCTGCAAGCAAGCACATTCTCATTCCAAGTTGCAAGTTACTATGTAGGAACAAGTTTGTATAGGTATTTCAAAGATGCCCAGAACTGAGCTAAACGTTGTATGTCTCCAACTCCTAGAAATAACTTCATGCCCCATCTCACTTACTTCCAGCTTGTAAGGATCACACAATTCCTAAAAAATTTTGACACAGATTCCCAATTCAGGCATTCAGAACATATAGCACGTTGCTGTAAGCAAGCACATTCTCATTCAAAGTTGCAAGTTACTATGTAGGGATAAGTTTGTATAGGTATTTCAAAGATGCCCAGAACTGAGCTAAACTTGGTGTGTGTCCAACTCCTAGAAATAACTTCATGCCCCATCTCCCTTACTTCCAGCTAGTAAGGATCACATAATTCCTAACAAAGTTTTGACACAGATTCCCAATTCGGGCATTCAGAACATATAGCACGTTGCTGCTAGCAAGCACATTCTCATTCCAAGTTGCAAGTTACTATGTAGGAACAAGTTTGTATAGGTATTTCAAAGATGCCCAGAACTGAGCTAAACGTTGTATGTCTCCAACTCCTAGATATAACTTCATGCCCCATCTCACTTACTTCCAGCTAGTAAGGATCAAATAATTCCTAACAAAGTTTTGACACAGATTTCCTTTTCGGGCATTCAGAGCATATAGCACGTTGCTGTAAGCAATCACATCTCATTCAAAGTTGCAAGTTACTATGTAGGAACAAGTTTGTATATGTATTTCAAAGATGCCCAGAACTGTGCTAAACTTGGTATGTGTCCAACTCCTAGAAATACCTTCATGCCCCAATTCCCTTACTTCAAGCTAGTAAGGATCACATAATTCCAAACAAATTTTGACACAGATTCCCAATTCGGGCATTCAGAACATATAGCACGTTGCTGTAAGCAAGCACATTCTCATTCAAAGTTGCAAGTTACTATGTAGGAACAAGTTTGTATAGGTATTTCAAAGATGCCCAGAACTGTGCTAAACTTGGTATGTGTCCAACTCCTAGAAATACCTTCATGCCCCAACTCCCTTACTTCCAGCTAGTAACGATCACATAATTCCTAACAAAGTTTTGACACATATTCCCAATTCGGGCATTCAGAACATATAGCACGTTGCTGCAAGCAAGCACATTCTCATTCAAAGTTGCAAGTTACTCTGTAGGAACAAGTTTGTATAGGTATTTCAAAGATGCCCAGAACTGAGCTAAACTTGCTATGTGTCCAACTCCTAGAAATACCTTCATGCCCCAACTCCCTTACTTCCAGCTAGTAAGGATCACATAATTTCTAACAAAGTTTTGACACAGATTCCCTATTCGGGCATTCAGAACATATAGCACGTTGCTGTAATCAAGCACATTCTCATTCAAAGTTGCAAGTTACTATGTAGGAAGAAGTTTGTATAGGTATTTCAAAGATGCCCAGAACTGAGCTAAACTTGGTATGTGTCCAACTCCTAGAAATACCTTCATGCCCCATCTCCCTTACTTCCAGCTAGTAAGGATCACATAATTCCTAAGAAAGTTTTGACACAGATTCCCAATTCGGTCATTCAGAACATATAGCACGTTGCTGCAAGCAAGCACATTCTCATTCAAAGTTGCAAGTTACTATGTAGGAACAAGTTTGTATAGGTATTTCAAAGATGCTCAGAAGTGAGCTAAACTTGGTATGTCTCCAACTCCTAGAAATAACTTCATGCCCCATCTCCCTTACTTCCAGCTAGTAAGGATCACATAATTCCTACCAAATTTTGACACAGATTCCCAATTCGGGCATTCAGAACATATAGCACGTTGCTGTAAGCAAGCACATTCTCATTCAAAGTTGAATTTTACTATGTAGGAACAAGTTTGTATAGGTATTTCAAAGATGCCCAGAACTGAGCTAAACTTGGTATGTGTCCAACTCCTAGAAATAACTTCATGCCCCATCTCCCTTACTTCCAGATAGTAAGGATCACATAATTCCTAACAAAGTTTTGACACAGATTCCCAATTCGGTCATTCAGAACATATAGCACGTTGCTGTAAGCAAGCACATTCTCATTCAAAGTTGCAAGTTACTATGTAGGAACAAGTTTGTATAGGTATTTCAAAGATGCCCAGAACTGTGCTAAACTTGGTATGTGTCCAACTCCTAGAAATACCTTCATGCCCCAACTCCCTTACTTCCTGCTAGTAAGGATCACATAATTCCTAACAAATTTTGACACAGATTCCCAATTCGGGCATTCAGAACATATAGCACGTTGCTGTAAGCAAGCACATTCTCATTCAAAGTTGCAAGTTACTATGTAGGAACAAGTTTGTATAGGTATTTCAAAGATGTCCAGAACTGACCTAAACGTTGTATGTCTCCAACTCCTAGAAATAACTTCATGCCCCATCTCACTTACTTCCAGCTAGTAAGGATCACATAATTCCTAACAAAGTTTTGACACAGATTCCCAATTCGGTCATTCAGAACATATAGCACGTTGCTGTAAGCAAGCACATTCTCATTCAAAGTTGCAAGTTACTATGTAGGAACAAGTTTGCATAGGTATTTCAAAGATGCCCAGAACTGAGCTAAACGTTGTATGTCTCCCACTACTAGAAATAACTTCATGCCCCATCTCACTTACTTCCAGCTAGTAAGGATCACATAATTCCTAACAAAGTTTTGACACAGATTCCCTTTTCGGGCATTCAGAGCATATAGCACGTTGCTGTAAGCAAGCACATTCTCATTCAAAGTTGCAAGTTACTATGTAGGAACAAGTTTGTATAGGTATTTCAAAGATGCCCAGAACTGAGCTAAACTTGGTATGTGTCCAACTCCTAGAAATACCTTCATGCCCCAACTCCCTTACTTCCAGCTCGTAAGGATCACATAATTCCTAACAAATTTTGACACAGATTCCCAATTCGGGCATTCAGAACATACAGCACGTTGCTGTAAGCAAGCACATTCTCATTCAAAGTTGCAAGTTACTATGTAGGAACAAGTTTGTATAGGTATTTCAAAGATGCCCAGAACTGAGCTAAACTTGCCATGTGTCCAACTCCTAGAAATAACTTCATGCCCCATCTTCCTTACTTCCAGCTAGTAAGGATCACATAATTCCTAACAAAGTTTTGACTCAGATTACCAATTCGGGCATTCAGAACATATAGCACGTTGCTGCAAGCAAGCACATTCTCATTCCAAGTTGCAAGTTACTATGTAGGAACAAGTTTGTATAGGTATTTCAAAGATGCCCAGAACTGAGCTAAACGTTGTATGTCTCCAACTCCTAGAAATAACTTCATGCCCCATCTCACTTACTTCCAGCTTGTAAGGATCACATAATTCCTAACAAATTTTGACACAGATTCCCAATTCAGGCATTCAGAACATATAGCACGTTGCTGTAAGCAAGCACATTCTCATTCAAAGTTGCAAGTTACTATGTAGGGATAAGTTTGTATAGGTATTTCAAAGATGCCCAGAACTGAGCTAAACTTGGTGTGTGTCCAACTCCTAGAAATAACTTCATGCCCCATCTCCCTTACTTCCAGCTAGTAAGGATCACATAATTCCTAACAAAGTTTTGACACAGATTCCCAATTCGGGCATTCAGAACATATAGCACGTTGCTGCTAGCAAGCACATTCTCATTCCAAGTTGCAAGTTACTATGTAGGAACAAGTTTGTATAGGTATTTCAAAGATGCCCAGAACTGAGCTAAACGTTGTATGTCTCCAACTCCTAGATATAACTTCATGCCCCATCTCACTTACTTCCAGCTAGTAAGGATCAAATAATTCCTAACAAAGTTTTGACACAGATTCCCTTTTCGGGCATTCAGAGCATATAGCACGTTGCTGTAAGCAATCACATCTCATTCAAAGTTGCAAGTTACTATGTAGGAACAAGTTTGTATAGGTATTTCAAAGATGCCCAGAACTGTGCTAAACTTGGTATGTGTCCAACTCCTAGAAATACCTTCATGGCCCAATTCCCTTACTTCAAGCTAGTAAGGATCACATAATTCCCAACAAATTTTGACACAGATTCCCAATTCGGGCATTCAGAACATATAGCACGTTGCTGTAAGCAAGCACATTCTCATTCAAAGTTGCAAGTTACTATGTAGGAACAAGTTTGTATAGGTATTTCAAAGATGCCCAGAACTGTGCTAAACTTGGTATGTGTCCAACTCCTAGAAATACCTTCATGCCCCAACTCCCTTACTTCCATCTAGTAAGGATCACATAATTCCTAACAAAGTTTTGACACATATTCCCAATTCGGGCATTCAGAACATATAGCACGTTGCTGCAAGCAAGCACATTCTCATTCAAAGTTGCAAGTTACTCTGTAGGAACAAGTTTGTATAGGTATTTCAAAGATGCCCAGAACTGAGCTAAACTTGCTATGTGTCCAACTCCTAGAAATACCTTCATGCCCCAACTCCCTTACTTCCAGCTAGTAAGGATCACATAATTTCTAACAAAGTTTTGACACAGATTCCCTATTCGGGCATTCAGAACATATAGCACGTTGCTGTAATCAAGCACATTCTCATTCAAAGTTGCAAGTTACTATGTAGGAACAAGTTTGTATAGGTATTTCAAAGATGCCCAGAACTGAGCTATACGTTGTATGTCTCCAACTCCTAGAAATATCTTCATGCCTCATCTCACTTACTTCCAGCTAGTAAGGATCACATAATTCCTAACAATGTTTTGACACAGATTCCCAATTCGGGCATTCAGAACATATAGCACGTTGCTGTAAGCAAGCACATTCTCATTCAAAGTTGCAAGTTACTATGTAGGAACAAGTTTGTATAGGTATTTCAAAGATGCCCAGAACTGAGCTAAACGTTGTATGTCTCCAACTCCTAGATATAACTTCATGCCCCATCTCCCTTACTTCCAGCTAGTAAGGATCACATAATTCCTAACAAAGTTTTGACACAGATTCCCAATTCGGGCATTCAGAACATATAGCACGTTGCTGCAAGCAAGCACATTCTCATTCAAAGTTGCAAGTTACTATGTAGGAACAAGTTTGTATAGGTATTTCAAAGATTCCCAGAACTGAGCTAAACTTGCTATGTGTCCAACTCCTAGAAATACCTTCATGCCCCAACTCCCTTACTTCCAGCTAGTAAGGATCACATAATTCCTAACAAAGATTTGACACAGATTCCCAATTTGGGCATTCAGAACATATAGCACGTTGCTGTAAGCAAGCACATTCTCATTCAAAGTTGCAAGTTACTATGTAGGAACAAGTTTGTATAGGTATTTCAAAGATGCCCAGAACTGTGCTAAACTTGGTTTGTGTCCAACTCCTAGAAATACCTTCATGCCTCAACTCCCTTACTTCCAGCTCGTAAGGATCACATAATTCCTAACAAATTTTGACACAGATTCCCAATTCGGGCATTCAGAACATATAGCACGTTGCTGTAAGCAAGCACATTCTCAAAGTTGCAAGTTCACATGTAGGAACAAGTTTGTATAGGTATTTCAAAGATGCCCAGAACTGAGCTAAACTTGGTATGTGTCCAACTCCTAGAAATACCTTCATGCCCCAACTCCCTTACTTCCAGCTAGTAAGGATCACATAATTCCTAACAAATTTTGACACAGATTCCCAATTCGGGCATTCAGAACATACAGCACTTTGCTGTAAGCAAGCACATTCTCATTCAAAGTTGCAAGTTACTATGTAGGAACAAGTCTGTATAGGTATTTCAAAGATGCTCAGAACTGAGCTAAACTTGGTATGTGTCCAACTCCTAGAAATAACTTCATGCCCCATCTCACTTACTTCCAGCTAGTAAGGATCACATAATTCCTAACAAAGTTTTGACACAGATTCCCAATTCGGGCATTCAGAACATATAGCACGTTGCTGCCAGCAAGCACATTCTCATTCCAAGTTGCAAGTTACTATGTAGGAACAAGTTTGTATAGGTATTTCAAAGATGCCCAGAACTGAGCTAAAAGTTGTATGTCTCCAACTCCTAGAAATAACTTCATGCCCCATCTCACTTACTTCCAGCTAGTAGAGATCAAATAATTCCTAACAAAGTTTTGACACATATTCCCAATTCGGGCATTAGAACATATAGCACGTTGCTGTAAGCAAGCACATTCTCATTCAAAGATGCAAGTTACTATGTGGAAACAAGTTTGTATAGGTATTTCAAAGATGCCCAGAACTGAGCTAAACTTGGTATGTGTCCAACTCCTAGAAATACCTTCATGCCCCAACTCCCTTACTTCCAGCTAGTAAGGATCACATAATTCCTAACAAATTTTGAAACAAATTCCCAATTCGGGCATTCAGAACATATAGCACGTTGCTGTAAGCAAGCACATTCTCATTCAAAGTGGCAAGTTACTATGTAGGAACAAGTTTGTATAGGTATTTCAAAGATGCCCAGAACTGAGCTAAACTTGGTATGTGTCCAACTCCTAGAAATAACTTCAGGCCCCATCTCCATTACTTCCAGCTAGTAAGGATCACATAATTCCTAACAAAGTTTTGACACAGATTCCCAATTCGGGCATTCAGAACATATAGCACGTTGCTGCAAGCAAGCACATTCTCATTCAAAGTTGCAAGTTACTATGTAGGAACAAGTTTGTATAGGTATTTCAAAGATGCCCAGAACTGAGCTAAACTTGCTATGTGTCCAACTCCTAGAAATACCTTCATGCCCCAACTCCCTTACTTCCATCTAGTAAGGATCACATAATTCCTAACAAAGTTTTGACACAGATTCCCTATTCGGGCATTCAGAACATATAGCACGTTGCTGTAAGCAAGCACATTCTCATTCAAAGTTGCAAGTTACTATGTAGGAACAAGTTTCTATAGGTATTTCAAAGATGCCCAGAACTGAGCTAAACGTTGTATGTCTCCAACTCCTAGAAATACCTTCATGCCCCATCTCACTTACTTCCAGCTAGTAAGGATCACATAATTCCTAACAAAGTTTTGACAGAGATTCCCAATTCGGGCATTCAGAACTTATAGCACGTTGCTGTAAGCAAGCACATTCTCGAAGTTGCAAGTTAATATGTAGGAACAAGTTTGTATAGGTATTTCAAAGATGCCCAGAACTGAGCTAAACTTGGTATGTGTCCAACTCCTAGAAATAACTTCATGCCCCATCTCCCTTACTTCCAGCTAGTAAGGATCACATAATTCCTAACAAAGTTTTGACACAGATTCCCAATTCGGGCATTCAGAACATATAGCACGTTGCTGTAAGCAAGCACATTCTCATTCAAAGTTGCAAGTTACTATGTAGGAACAAGTTTGTATAGGTATTTCAAAGATGCCCAGAACTGAGCTAAACTTGGTATGTGTCCAACTCCTAGAAATACCTTCATGCCCCAACTCCCTTACTTCCAGCTAGTAAGGATCACATAATTCCTAACAAATTTTGACACAGATTCCCAATTCGGGCATTCAGAACATACAGCACGTTGCTGTAAGCAAGCACATTCTCATTCAAATTGCAAGTTACTATGTAGGAATAAGTTTGTATAGGCATTTCAAAGATGCCCAGAACTGAGCTAAACTTGGTGTGTGTCCAACTCCTAGAAATAACTTCATGCCCCATCTCCCTTACTTCCAGCTAGTAAGGATCACATAATTCCTAACAAAGTTTTGACACAGATTCCCAATTCGGGCATTCAGAACATATAGCACGTTGCTGCTAGCAAGCACATTCTCATTCCAAGTTGCAAGTTACTATGTAGGAACAAGTTTGTATAGGTATTTCAAAGATGCCCAGAACTGTGCTAAACTTGGTATGTGTCCAACTCCTAGAAATACCTTCATGCCCCAACTCCCTTACTTCCAGCTAGTAAGGATCACATAATTCCAAACAAATTTTGACACAGATTCCCAATTCGGGCATTCAGAACATATAGCACGTTGCTGTAAGCAAGCACATTCTCATTCAAAGTTGCAAGTTACTATGTAGGAACAAGTTTGTATAGGTATTTCAAAGATGCCCAGAACTGTGCTAAACTTGGTATGTGTCCAACTCCTAGAAATACCTTCATGCCCCAACTCTCTTACTTCCATCTAGTAAGGATCACATAATTCCTAACAAAATTTTGACACATATTCCCAATTCGGGCATTCAGAACATATAGCACGTTGCTGTAAGCAAGCACATTCTCATTCAAAGATGCAAGTTACTATGTGGAAACAAGTTTGTATAGGTATTTCAAAGATGCCCAGAACTGAGCTAAACTTGGTATGTGTCCAACTCCTAGAAATACCTTCATGCCCCAACTCCCTTACTTCCAGCTAGTAAGGATCACATAATTCCTGACAAATTTTGACACAGATTCCCAATTCGGGCATTCAGAACATATAGCACGTTGCTGCAAGCAAGCACATTCTCATTCAAAGATGCAAGTTACTATGTAGGAAAAAGTTTGTATAGGTATTTCAAAGATGCCCAGAACTGAGCTAAACTTGCTATGTGTCCAACTCCTAGAAATACCTTCATGCCCCAACTCCCTTACTTCCAGCTAGTAAGGATCACATAATTCCTAACAAAGTTTTGACACAGATTCCCAATTCGGGCATTCAGAACATATAGCACGTTGCTGTAAGCAAGCACATTCTCATTCAAAGTTGCAAGTTACTATGTAGGAACAAGTTTGTATAGGTATTTCAAAGATGCCCAGAACTGTGCTAAACTTGGTTTGTGTCCAACTCCTAGAAATACCTTCATGCCCCAACTCCCGTACTTCCAGCTCGTAAGGATCACATAATTCCTAACAAATTTTGACACAGATTCCCAATTCGGGCATTCAGAACATATAGCACGTTGCTGTAAGCAAGCACATTCTCAAAGTTGCAAGTTAATATGTAGGAACAAGTTTGTATAGGTATTTCAAAGATGCCCAGAACTGAGCTAAACTTGGTATGTGTCCAACTCCTAGAAATAACTTCATGCCCCATCTCCCTTACTTCCAGCTAGTAAGGATCACATAATTCCTAACAAAGTTTTGACACAGATTCCCAATTCGGGCATTCAGAACATATAGCACGTTGACTGTAAGCAAGCACATTCTCATTCAAAGTTGCAAGTTACTATGTAGGAACAAGTTTGTATAGGTATTTCAAAGATGCCCAGAACTGAGCTAAACGTTGTATGTCTCCAACTCCTAGAAATAACTTCATGCCCCATCTCCCTTACTTCCAGCTAGTAAGGATCACATAATTCCTAACAAAATTTTGACCCAGATTCCCAATTCGGGCATTCAGAACATATAGCACGTTGCTGCAAGCAAGCACATTCTCATTCAAAGTTGCAAGTTACTACGTAGGAACAAGTTTGTATAGGTATTTCAAAGATGCCCAGAACTGAGCTAAACTTGCTATGTGTCCAACTCCTAGAAATACCTTCATGCCCCAACTCCCTTACTTCCAGCTAGCAAGGATCACATAATTCCTAACAAATTTTGACACAGATTCCCAATTCTGGCATTCAGAACATACAGCACGTTGCTGTAAGCAAGCACATTCTCATTCAAAGTTGCAAGTTACTATGTAGGAACAAGTTTGTATAGGTATTTCAAAGATGCCCAGACCTGAGCTAAACTTGGTATGTGTCCAACTCCTAGAAATAACTTCATGCCCCATCTCCCTTACTTCCAGCTAGTAAGGATCACATAATTCCTAACAAAGTTTTGACACAGATTCCCAATTCGGGCATTCAGAACATGTTGCACGTTGCTGCTAGCAAGCACATTCTCATTTCAAGTTGCAAGTTACTATGTAGGAACATGTTTGTATAGGTATTTCAAAGATGCCCAGAACTGAGCTAAACGTTGTATGTCTCCAACTCCTAGAAATAACTTCATGCCCCATCTCACTTACTTCCAGCTAGTAAGGATCAAATAATTCCTAACAAAGTTTTGACACAGATTCCCTTTTCGGGCATTCAGAGCATATAGCACGTTGCTGTAAGCAAGCACATCTCATTCAAAGTTGCAAGTTACTATGTAGGAACAAGTTTGTATAGGTATTTCAAAGATGCCCAGAACTGTGCTAAACTTGTTATGTGTCCAACTCCTAGAAATACCTTCATGCCCCAACTCCCTTACTTCCAGCTAGTAAGGATCACATAATTCCTAACAAATTTTGACACAGATTCCAAATTCGGGCATTCAGAACATACAGCACGTTGCTGTAAGCAAGCAAATTCTCATTCAAAGTTGCAAGTTACTATGTAGAAACAAGTTTGTATAGGTATTTCAAAGATGCCCAGAACTGTGCTAAACTTGGTATGTGTCCAACTCCTAGAAATACCTTCATGCCCCAACTCCCTTACTTCCATCTAGTAAGGATCACATAATTCCTAACAAAGTTTTGACACATATTCCCAATTCGGGCATTCAGAACATATAGCACGTTGCTGTAAGCAAGCACATTCTCATTCAAAGATGCAAGTTACTATGTGGAAACAAGTTTGTATAGGTATTTCAAAGATGCCCAGAACTGAGCTAAACTTGGTATGTGTCCAACTCCTAGAAATACCTTCATGCCCCAACTCCCTTATTTTCAGCTAGTAAGGATCACATAATTCCTAACAAATTTTGACACAGATTCCCAATTCGGGCATTCAGAACATATAGCACGTTGCTGTAAGCAAGCACATTCTCATTCAAAGTTGCAAGTTACTATGTAGGAACAAGTTTGTATAGGTATTTCAAAGATGCCCAGAACTGAGCTAAAATTGGTATGTGTCCAACTCCTAGAAATAACTTCATGCCCCATCTCCATTACTTCCAGCTAGTAAGGATCACATAATTCCTAACAAAGTTTTGACACAGATTCCCAATTCGGGCATTCAGAACATATAGCACGTTGCTGCAAGCAAGCACATTCTCATTCAAAGATGCAAGTTACTATGTAGGAACAAGTTTGTATAGGTATTTCAAAGATGCCCAGAACTGAGCTAAACTTGCTATGTGTCCAACTCCTAGAAATACCTTCATGCCACAACTCCCTTACTTCCAGCTAGTAAGGATCACATAATTCCTAACAAAGTTTTGACACAGATTCCAAATTCGGGCATTCAGAACATATAGCACGTTGCTGTAAGCAAGCACATTCTCATTCAAAGTTGCAAGTTACTATGTAGGAACAAGTTTGTATAGGTATTTCAAAGATGCCCAGAACTGTGCTAAACTTTGTTTGTGTCCAAATCCTAGAAATACCTTCATGCCCCAACTCCCTTACTTCCAGCTCGTAAGGATCACATAATTCCTAACAAATTTTGACACAGATTCCCAATTCGGGCATTCAGAACATATAGCACGTTGCTGTAAGCAAGCACATTCTCAAAGTTGCAAGTTACTATGTAGGAACAAGTTTGTATAGGTATTTCAAAGATGCCCAGAACTGAGCTAAACTTGGTATGTCTCCAACTCCTAGCAATAACTTCATGCCCCATCTCCCTTACTTCCAGCTAGTAAGGATCACATAATTCCTAACAAAGTTTTGACACAGATTCCCAATTCGGGCATTCAGAACATATAGCACGTTGCTGTCAGCAAGCACATTCTCATTCAAAGATGCAAGTTACTATGTAGGAACAAGTTTGTATAGGTATTTCAAAGATGCCCAGAACTGAGCTAAACGTTGTATGTCTCCAACTCCGAGAAATAACTTCATGCCCCATCTCCCTTACTTCCAGCTAGTAAGGATCACATAATTCCTAACAAAGTTTTGACACAGATTCCCAATTCGGGCATTCAGAACATATAGCACGTTGCTGCAAGCAAACACATTCTCATTCAAACTTGCAAGTTACTATGTAGGAACAAGTTTGTATAGGTATTTCAAAGATGCCCAGAACTGAGCTAAACTTGCTATGTGTCCAACTCCTAGAAATACCTTCATGCCCCAACTCCCTTATTTCCAGCTAGTAATGATCACATAATTCCTAACAAAGTTTTGACACAGATTCCCAATTCGGGCATTCACAACATATAGCACGTTGCTGTAAGCAAGCACATTCTCATTCAAAGTTGCAAGTTACTATGTGGGAACAAGTTTGTATAGGTATTTCAAAGATGCCCAGAACTGAGCTAAACTTGCTATGTGTCCAACACCTAGAAATACCTTCATGCCCCAACTCCCTTACTTCCAGCTTGTAAGGATCACATAATTCCTTACAAATTTTGACAGAGATTCCCAATTCGGGCATTCAGAACATATAGCACGTTGCTGTAAGCAAGCACATTCTCATTGAAAGTTGCAAGTTACTATGTAGGAACAAGTTTGTATAGGTATTTCAAAGATGCCCAGAACTGAGCTAAACTTGGTATGTGTCCAACTCCTAGAAATAACTTCATGCCCCATCTCCCTTACTTCCAGCTAGTAAGGATCACATAATTCCTAACAAAGTTTTGACACAGATTCCCAATTCGGGCATTCAGAACATATAGCACGTTGCTGCAAGCAAGCACATTCTCATTCAAAGATGCAAGTTACTATGTAGGAAAAAGTTTGTATAGGTATTTCAAAGATGCCCAGAACTGAGCTAAACTTGCTATGTGTCCAACTCCTAGAAATACCTTCATGCCCCAACTCCCTTACTTCCAGCTAGTAAGGATCACATAATTCCTAACAAAGTTTTGACACAGATTCCCAATTCGGGCATTCAGAACATATAGCACGTTGCTGTAAGCAAGCACATTCTCATTCAAAGTTGCAAGTTACTATGTAGGAACAAGTTTGTATAGGTATTTCAAAGATGCCCAGAACTGTGCTAAACTTGGTTTGTGTCCAACTCCTAGAAATACCTTCATGCCCCAACTCCCTTACTTCCAGCTCGTAAGGATCACATAATTCCTAACAAATTTTGACACAGATTCCCAATTCGGGCATTCAGAACATATAGCACGTTGCTGTAAGCAAGCACATTCTCAAAGTTGCAAGTTAATATGTAGGAACAAGTTTGTATAGGTATTTCAAAGATGCCCAGAACTGAGCTAAACTTGGTATGTGTCCAACTCCTAGAAATAACTTCATGCCCCATCTCCCTTACTTCCAGCTAGTAAGGATCACATAATTCCTAACAAAGTTTTGACACAGATTCCCAATTCGGGCATTCAGAACATATAGCACGTTGACTGTAAGCAAGCACATTCTCATTCAAAGTTGCAAGTTACTATGTAGGAACAAGTTTGTATAGGTATTTCAAAGATGCCCAGAACTGAGCTAAACGTTGTATGTCTCCAACTCCTAGAAATAACTTCATGCCCCATCTCCCTTACTTCCAGCTAGTAAGGATCACATAATTCCTAACAAAATTTTGACCCAGATTCCCAATTCGGGCATTCAGAACATATAGCACGTTGCTGCAAGCAAGCACATTCTCATTCAAAGTTGCAAGTTACTATGTAGGAACAAGTTTGTATAGGTATTTCAAAGATGCCCAGAACTGAGCTAAACTTGCTATGTGTCCAACTCCTAGAAATACCTTCATGCCCCAACTCCCTTACTTCCAGCTAGTAAGGATCACATAATTCCTAACAAATTTTGACACAGATTCCCAATTCAGGCATTCAGAACATACAGCACGTTGCTGTAAGCAAGCACATTCTCATTCAAAGTTGCAAGTTACTATGTAGGAACAAGTTTGTATAGGTATTTCAAAGATGCCCAGAACTGAGCTAAACTTGGTATGTGTCCAACTCCTAGAAATAACTTCATGCCCCATCTCCCTTACTTCCAGCTAGTAAGGATCACATAATTCCTAACAAAGTTTTGACACAGATTCCCAATTCGGGCATTCAGAACATATAGCAGTTTGCTGCTAGCAAGCACATTCTCATTTCAAGTTGCAAGTTACTATGTAGAAACATGTTTGTATAGGTATTTCAAAGATGCCCAGAACTGAGCTAAACGTTGTATGTCTCCAACTCCTAGAAATAACTTCATGCCCCATCTCACTTACTTCCAGCTAGTAAGGATCACATAATTCCTAACAAAGTTTTGACACAGATTCCCTTTTCGGGCATTCAGAGCATATAGCACGTTGCTGTAAGCAAGCACATCTCATTCAAAGTTGCAAGTTACTATGTAGGAACAAGTTTGTATAGGTATTTCAAAGATGCCCAGAACTGTGCTAATCTTGGTATGTATCCAACTCCTAGAAATACCTTCATGCCCCAACTCCCTTACTTCCAGCTAGTAAGGATCACATAATTCCTAACAAATTTTGACACAGATTCCCAATTCGGGCATTCAGAACATACAGCACGTTGCTGTAAGCAAGCAAATTCTCATTCAAAGTAGCAAGTTACTATGTAGAAACAAGTTTGTATAGGTATTTCAAAGATGCCCAGAACTGTGCTAAACTTGGTATGTGTCCAACTCCTAGAAATACCTTCATGCCCCAACTCCCTTACTTCCAGCTAGTAAGGATCACATAATTCCTAACAAAGTTTTGACACAGATTCCCAATTCGGGCATTCAGAACATATAGCACGTTGCTGTAAGCAAGCACATTCTCATTCAAAGATGCAAGTTACTATGTGGAAACAAGTTTGTATAGGTATTTCAAAGATGCCCAGAACTGAGCTAAACTTGCTATGTGTCCAACTCCTAGAAATACCTTCATGCCCCAACTCCCTTACTTTCAGCTAGTAAGGATCACATAATTCCTAACAAATTTTGACACAGATTCCCAATTCGGGCATTCAGAACATATAGCACGTTGCTGTAAGCAAGCACATTCTCATTCAAAGTTGCAAGTTACTATGTAGGAACAAGTTTGTATAGGTATTTCAAAGATGCCCAGAACTGAGCTAAACTTGGTATGTGTCCAACTCCTAGAAATAACTTCATGCCCCATCTCCATTACTTCCAGCTAGTAAGGATCACATAATTCCTAACAAAGTTTTGACACAGTATCCCAATTCGGGCATTCAGAACATATAGCACGTTGCTGCAAGCAAGCACATTCTCATTCAAAGATGCAAGTTACTATGTAGGAACAAGTTTGTATAGGTATTTCAAAGATGCCCAGAACTGAGCTAAACTTGCTATGTGTCCAACTCCTAGAAATACCTTCATGCCACAACTCCCTTACTTCCAGCTAGTAAGGATCACATAATTCCTAACAAAGTTTTGACACAGATTCCAAATTCGGGCATTCAGAACATATAGCACGTTGCTGTAAGCAAGCACATTCTCATTCAAAGTTGCAAGTTACTATGTAGGAACAAGTTTGTATAGGTATTTCAAAGATGCCCAGAACTGTGCTAAACTTTGTTTGTGTCCAACTCCTAGAAATACCTTCATGCCCCAACTCCCTTACTTCCAGCTCGTAAGGATCACATAATTCCTAACAAATTTTGACACAGATTCCCAATTCGGGCATTCAGAACATATAGCACGTTGCTGTAAGCAAGCACATTCTCAAAGTTGCAAGTTAATATGTAGGAACAAGTTTGTATAGGTATTTCAAAGATGCCCAGAACTGAGCTAAACTTGGTATGTCTCCAACTCCTAGCAATAACTTCATGTCCCATCTCTCTGACTTCCAGCTAGTAAGGATCACATAATTCCTAACAAAGTTTTGACACAGATTCCCAATTCGGGCATTCAGAACATATAGCACGTTGCTGTCAGCAAGCACATTCTCATTCAAAGATGCAAGTTACTATGTAGGAACAAGTTTGTATAGGTATTTCAAAGATGCCCAGAACTGAGCTAAACGTTGTATGTCTCCAACTCCTAGAAATAACTTCATGCCCCATCTCCCTTACTTCCAGCTAGTAAGGATCACATAATTCCTAACAAAGTTTTGACACAGATTCCCAATTCGGGCATTCAGAACATATAGCACGTTGCTGCAAGCAAGCACATTCTCATTCAAACTTGCAAGTTACTATGTAGGAACATGTTTGTATAGGTATTTCAAAGATGCCCAGAACTGAGCTAAACTTGCTATGTGTCCAACTCCTAGAAATACCTTCATGCCCCAACTCCCTTATTTCCAGCTAGTAATGATCACATAATTCCTAACAAAGTTTTGACACAGATTCCCAATTCGGGCATTCAGAACATATAGCACGTTGCTGTAAGCAAGCACATTCTCATTCAAAGTTGCAAGTTACTATGTAGGAACAAGTTTGTATAGGTATTTCAAAGATGCCCAGAACTGAGCTAAACTTGCTATGTGTCCAACACCTAGAAATACCTTCATGCCCCAACTCCCTTACTTCCAACTAGTAAGGATCACATAATTCCTAACAAATTTTGACACAGATTCCCAATTCAGGCATTCAGAACATACAGCACGTTGCTGTAAGCAAGCACATTCTCATTCAAAGTTGCAAGTTACTATGTAGGAACAAGTTTGTATAGGTATTTCAAAGATGCCCAGAACTGAGCTAAACTTGGTATGTGTCCAACTCCTAGAAATAACTTCATGCCCCATCTCCCTTACTTCCAGCTAGTAAGGATCACATAATTCCTAACAAAGTTTTGACACAGATTCCCAATTCGGGCATTCATAACATATAGCACGTTGCGGTAAGCAAGCACATTCTCATTCAAAGTTGCAAGTTACTATGTAGGAACAAGTTTGTATAGGTATTTCAAAGATGCCCAGAACTGAGCTAAACTTGCTATGTGTCCAACTCCTAGAAATACCTTCATGCCCCAACTCCCTTACTTCCAGCTAGTAAGGATCACATAATTCCTAACAAATTTTGACACAGATTCCCAATTCGGGCATTCAGAACATACAGCACGTTGCTGTAAGCAAGCACATTCTCATTCAAAGTTGCAAGTTACTATATAGGAACATGTTTGTATAATATTTCAAAGATGCCCAGAACTGATCTAAACTTGGTATGTGTCCAACTCCTAGAAATAACTTCATGCCCCATCTCCCTTACTTCCAGCTAGTAAGGATCACCTAATTCCTAACAAAGTTTTGACACAGATTCCCAATTCGGGCATTCAGAACATATAGCACGTTGCTGTAAGCAAGCACATTCTCATTCCAAGTTGCAAGTTACTATGTAGGAACAAGTTTGTATAGGTATTTCAAAGATGCCCAGAACTGAGCTAAACGTTGTATGTCTCCAACTCCTAGAAATAACTTCATGCCCCATCTCCCTTACTTCCAGCTAGTAAGGATCACATAATTCCTAACAAAGTTTTGACACAGATTCCCAATTCGGGCATTCAGAACATATAGCACGTTGCTGCTAGCAAGCACATTCTCATTCCAAGTTGCAAGTTACTATGTAGGAACAAGTTTGTATAGGTATTTCAAAGATGCCCAGAACTGAGCTAAACGTTGTATGTCTCCAACTCCTAGAAATAACTTCATGCCCCATCTCACTTACTTCCAGCTAGTAAGGATCACATAATTCCTAACAAAGTTTTGACACAGATTCCCTATTCGGGCATTCAGAGCATATAGCACGTTGCTGTAAGCAAGCACATCTCATTCAAAGTTGCAAGTTACTATGTAGGAACAAGTTTGTATAGGTATTTCAAAGATGCCCAGAACTGTGCTAAACTTGGTATGTGTCCAACTCCTATAAATACCTTCATGCCCCAACTCCCTTACTTCCAGCTAGTAAGGATCAGATAATTCCTAACAAATTTTGACACAGATTCCCGATTCGGGCATTCAGAACATATAGCACGTTGCTGTAAGCAAGCACATTCTCAAAGTTGCAAGTTAATATGTAGGAACAAGTTTGTATAGGTATTTCAAAGATGCCCAGAACTGAGCTAAACTTGGTATGTGTCCAACTCCTAGAAATAACTTCATGCCCCATCTCCCTTACTTCCAGCTAGTAAGGATCACATAATTCCTAACAAAGTTTTGACACAGATTCCCAATTCGGGCATTCAGAACATATAGCACGTTGCTGTAAGCAAGCACATTCTCATTCAAAGTTGCAAGTTACTATGTAGGAACAAGTTTGTATAGGTATTTCAAAGATGCCCAGAACTGAGCTAAACGATGTATGTCTCCAACTCCTAGAAATAACTTCATGCCCCAACTCCCTTACTTCCAGCTAGTAAGGATCACATAATTCCTAACAAATTTTGACACAGATTCCCAATTCGGGCATTCAGAACATACAGCACGTTGCTGCAAGCAAGCACATTCTCATTCAAAGATGCAAGTTACTATGTAGGAACAAGTTTGTATAGGTATTTCAAAGATGCCCAGAACTGAGCTAAACTTGCTATGTGTCCAACTCCTAGAAATACCTTCATGCCCCAACTCCCTTACTTCCAGCTAGTAAGGATCACATAATTCCTAACAAAGTTTTGACACAGATTCCCAATTCGGGCATTCAGAACATATAGCACGTTGCTGTAAGCAAGCACATTCTCATTCAAAGTTGCAAGTTACTATGTAGGAACAAGTTTGTATAGGTATTTCAAAGATGCCCAGAACTGTGCTAAACTTTGTTTGTGTCCAACTCCTAGAAATACCTTCATGCCCCAACTCCCTTACTTCCCGCTCGTAAGGATCACATAATTCCTAACAAATTTTGACACAGATTCCCAATTCGGGCATTCAGAACATATAGCACGTTGCTGTAAGCAAGCACATTCTCATTCAAAGTTGCAAGTTACTATGTAGGAACAAGTTTGTATAGGTATTTCAAAGATGCCCAGAACTGAGCTAAACTTGGTATGTGTCCAACTCCTAGAAATAACTTCATGCCCCATCTCCCTTACTTCCAGCTAGTAAGGATCACATAATTCCTAACAAAGTTTTGACACAGATTCCCAATTCGGGCATTCAGAACATATAGCACGTTGCTCTAAGCAAGCACATTCTCAAAGTTGCAAGTTAATATGTAGGAACAAGTTTGTATAGGTATTTCAAAGATGCCAAGAACTGTGCTAAACTTGGTGTGTGTCCAACTCCTAGAAATACCTTCATGCCCCAACTCCCTTACTTCCAGGTCGTAAGGATCACATAATTCCTAACAAAGTTTTGACACAGATTCCCAATTCGGGCATTCAGAACATATAGCACGTTGCTGCTAGCAAGCACATTCTCATTCCAAGTTGCAAGTTACTATGTAGGAACAAGTTTGTATAGGTATTTCAAAGATGCCCAGAACTGAGCTAAACGTTGTATGTCTCCAACTCCTAGAAATAACTTCATGCCCCATCTCACTTACTTCCAGCTAGTAAGGATCACATAATTCCTAACAAAGTTTTGACACAGATTCCCTTTTCGGGCATTCAGAGCATATAGCACGTTGCTGTAAGCAAGCACATCTCATTCAAAGTTGCAAGTTACTATGTAGGAACAAGTTTGTATAGGTATTTCAAAGATGCCCAGAACTGTGCTAAACTTGGTATGTGTCCAACTCCTAGAAATACCTTCATGCCCCAACTCCCTTACTTCCAGCTAGTAATGATCACATAATTCCTAACAAATTTTGACACAGATTCCCAATTCGGGCATTCAGAACATATAGCACGTTGCTGTAAGCAAGCACATTCTCATTCAAAGTTGCAAGTTACTATGTAGGAACAAGTTTGTGTAGGTATTTCAAAGATGCCCAGAACTGTGCTAATCTTGGTTTGTGTCCAACTCCTAGAAATACCTTCATGCCCCAACTCCCTTACTTCCAGCTCATAAGGATCACATAATTCCTAACAAATTTTGACACAGATTCCCAATTCGGGCATTCAGAACATATAGCACGTTGCTGTAAGCAAGCACATTCTCATTCAAAGTTGCAAGTTACTATGTAGGAACAAGTTTGTATAGGTATTTCAAAGATGCCCAGAACTGAGCTAAACTTGGTATGTGTCCAACTCCTAGAAATAACTTCATGCCCCATCTCACTTACTTCCAGCTAGTAAGGATCACATAATTCCTAACAAAGATTTGACACAGATTCCCAATTCGGGCATTCAGAACATATAGCACGTTGCTGTAAGCTAGCACATTCTCATTCAAAGATGCAAGTTACTATGTAGGAACAAGTTTGTATAGGTATTTCAAAGATGCCCAGAACTGAGCTAAACTTGGTATGTGTCCAACTCCTAGAAATACCTTCATGCCCCAACTCCCTTACTTCCAGCTAGTAAGGATCACATAATTCCTAACAAATTTTGACACAGATTCCGAATTCGTGCATTCAGAACATATAGCACGTTGCTGTAAGCAAGAACATTCTCATTCAAAGTTGCAAGTTACTATGTAGGAACAAGTTTGTATAGGTATTTCAAAGATGCCCAGAACTGAGCTAAACGTTGTATGTCTCCAACTCCTAGAAATAACTTCATGCCCCATCTCACTTACTTCCAGCTAGTAAGGATCACATAATTCCTAACAAAGTTTTGACACATATTCCCAATTCGAGCATTCAAAACATATAGCACGTTGCTGTAAGCAAGCACATTCTCATTCAAAGTTGCAAGTTAATATGTAGGAACAAGTTTGTATAGGTATTTCAAAGATGCCCAGAACTGAGCTAAACTTGGTATGTGTCCAACTCCTAGAAATAACTTCATGCCCCATCTCACTTACTTCCAGCTAGTAAGGATCACATAATTCCTAACAAAGTTTTGACACAGATTCCCAATTCGGGCATTCAGAACATATAGCACGTTGCTGTAAGCAAGCACATTCTCATTCAAAGTTGCAAGTTACTATGTAGGAACAAGTTTGTATAGGTATTTCAAAGATGCCCAGAACTGTGCTAAACTTTGTATGTGTCCAACTCCTAGAAATCCCTTCATGCCCCAAATCCCTTACTTCCATCTAGTAAGCATCACATAATTTCTAACAAATTTTTGACACAGATTCCCTATTCGGGCATTCAGAACATATAGCACGTTGCTGTAAGCAAGCACATTCTCATTCAAAGTTGCAAGTTACTATGTAGGAACAAGTTTGTATAGGTATTTCAAAGATGCCCAGAACTGAGCTAAACGTTGTATGTCTCCAACTCCTAGAAATACCTTCATGCCCCAACTCCCTTACTTCCATCTAGTAGGGATCACATAATCTCTAACAAAGTTTTGACACAGATTCCCTATTCGGGCATTCAGAACATATAGCACGTTGCTGTAAGCAAGCACATTCTCATTCAAAGTTGCAAGTTACTATGTAGGAACAAGTTTGTATAGGTATTTCAAAGATGCCCAGAACTGAGCTAAACGTTGTATGTCTCCAACTCCTAAAAATAACTTCATGCCCCATCTCACTTACTTCCAGCTAGTAAGGATCACATAATTCCTAACAAAGTTTTGACACAGATTCCCAATTCGGGCATTCAGAACATATAGCACGTTGCTGTAAGCAAGCACATTCTCATTCAAAGTTGCAAGTTACTATGTAGGAACAGGTTTGTATAGGTATTTCAAAGATGCCCAGAACTTTGCTAAACTTGGTATGTGTCCAACTCCTAGAAATACCTTCATGCCCCAGTCCCTTACTTCCAGCTAGTAAGGATCACATAATTCCTAACAAATTTTGACACAGATTCCCAATTCGGGCATTCAGAACATATAGCACGTTGCTGTAAGCAAGCACATTCTCATTCAAAGTTGCAAGTTACTATGTAGGAACAGGTTTGTATAGGTATTTCAAAGATGCCCAGATCTGAGCTAAACTTGGTATGTGTCCAACTCCTAGAAATAACTTCATGCCCCATCTCCCTTACTTCCAGCTAGTAAGGATCACATAATTCCTAACAAAGTTTTCACACAGATTCCCAATTCGGGCATTCAGAACATATAGCACGTTGCTGTAAGCAAGCACATTCTCATTCAAAGTTGCAAGTCACTATGTAGAAACAAGTTTGTATAGGTATTTCTAAGATGTTCAGAACTGTGCTAAACTTGGTATGTGTCCAACTCCTAGAAATACCTTCATGCCCCAACTCCCTTACTTCCAGCTAGTAAGGATCACATAATTCCTAACAAATTTTGACACAGATTCCCAATTCGGGCATTCAGAACATATAGCACGTTGCTGTAAGCAAGCACATTCTCATTCAAAGTTGCAAGTTACTATGTAGGAACAAGTTTTTAAAGGTATTTCAAAGATGCCCAGAACTGAGCTAAACGTTGTATGTCTCCAACTCCTAGAAATAACTTCATGCCCCATCTCCCTTACTTCCAGCTAGTAAGGATCACATAATTCCTAACAAAGTTTTGACACAGATTCCCAATTCGGGCATTCAGAACATATAGCACGTTTCTGTAAGCAAGTACATTCTCATTCAAAGTTGCAAGTCACTATGTAGGAACAAGTTTGTATAGGTATTTCAAAGATGCCCAGAACTGTGCTAAACTTGGTATGTGTCCAACTCCTAGAAATACCTTCATGCCCCAACTCCCTTACTTCCAGCTAGTAAGGATCACATAATTCCTAACAAAGTTTTGACACAGATTCCCAATTCGGGCATTCAGAGCATATAGCACGTTGCTGTAAGCAAGCACATTCTCATTCAAAGTTGCAAGTTACTATGTAGGAACAAGTTTGTGTAGGTATTTCAAAGATGCCCAGAACTGAGCTAAACTTGGTATGTGTCCAACTCCTAGAAATAACTTCATGCCCCATCTCCCTTACTTCCAGCTAGTAAGGATCACATAATTCCTAACAAAGTTTTCACACAGATTCCCAATTCGGGCATTCAGAACATATAGCACGTTGCTGTAAGCAAGCACATTCTCATTCAAAGTTGCAAGTCACTATGTAGAAACAAGTTTGTATAGGTATTTCTAAGATGTCCAGAACTGTGCTAAACTTGGTATGTGTCCAACTCCTAGAAATACCTTCATGCCCCAACTCCCTTACTTCCAGCTAGTAAGGATCACATAATTCCTAACAAATTTTGACACAGATTCCCAATTCGGGCATTCAGAACATATAGCACGTTGCTGTAAGCAAGCACATTCTCATTCAAAGTTGCAAGTTACTATGTAGGAACAAGTTTTTAAAGGTATTTCAAAGATGCCCAGAACTGAGCTAAACGTTGTATGTCTCCAACTCCTAGAAATAACTTCATGCCCCATCTCCCTTACTTCCAGCTAGTAAGGATCACATAATTCCTAACAAAGTTTTGACACAGATTCCCAATTCGGGCATTCAGAACATATAGCACGTTTCTGTAAGCAAGTACATTCTCATTCAAAGTTGCAAGTCACTATGTAGGAACAAGTTTGTATAGGTATTTCAAAGATGCCCAGAACTGTGCTAAACTTGGTATGTGTCCAACTCCTAGAAATACCTTCATGCCCCAACTCCCTTACTTCCAGCTAGTAAGGATCACATAATTCCTAACAAAGTTTTGACACAGATTCCCAATTCGGGCATTCAGAGCATATAGCACGTTGCTGTAAGCAAGCACATTCTCATTCAAAGTTGCAAGTTACTATGTAGGAACAAGTTTGTGTAGGTATTTCAAAGATGCCCAGAACTGTGCTAATCTTGGTTTGTGTCCAACTCCTAGAAATACCTTCATGCCCCAACTCCCTTACTTCCAGCTCATAAGGATCACATAATTCCTAACAAATTTTGACACAGATTCCCAATTCGGGCATTCAGAACATATAGCACGTTGCTGTAAGCAAGCACATTCTCATTCAAAGTTGCAAGTTACTATGTAGGAACAAGTTTGTATAGGTATTTCAAAGATGCCCAGAACTGAGCTAAACTTGGTATGTGTCCAACTCCTAGAAATAGCTTCATGCCCCATCTCACTTACTTCCAGCTAGTAAGGATCACATAATTCCTAACAAAGATTTGACACAGATTCCCAATTCGGGCATTCAGAACATATAGCACGTTGCTGTAAGCTAGCACATTCTCATTCAAAGATGCAAGTTACTATGTAGGAACAAGTTTGTATAGGTATTTCAAAGATGCCCAGAACTGAGCTAAACTTGGTATGTGTCCAACTCCTAGAAATACCTTCATGCCCCAACTCCCTTACTTCCAGCTAGTAAGGATCACATAATTCCTAACAAATTTTGACACAGATTCCGAATTCGTGCATTCAGAACATATAGCCCGTTGCTGTAAGCAAGCACATTCTCATTCAAAGTTGCAAGTTACTATGTAGGAACAAGTTTGTATAGGTATTTCAAAGATGCCCAGAACTGAGCTAAACGTTGTATGTCTCCAACTCCTAGAAATAACTTCATGCCCCATCTCACTTACTTCCAGCTAGTAAGGATCACATAATTCCTAACAAAGTTTTGACACATATTCCCAATTCGAGCATTCAGAACATATACCACGTTGCTGTAAGCCAGCAGATTCTCATTCAAAGTTGCAAGTTACTATGTAGGAACAAGTTTGTATAGGTATTTCTAAGATGCCCAGAACTGTGCTAAACTTGGTATAGGACCAACTCCTAGAAATACCTTCATGCCCCAACTCCCTTACTTCCAGCTAGTAAGGATCACATAATTCCTAACAAATTTTGACACAGATTCCCAATTCGGGCATTCAGAACATATAACACGTTGCTGTAAGCAAGCACATTCTCATTCAAAGTTGCAAGTTAATATGTAGGAACAAGTTTGTATAGGTATTTCAAAGATGCCCAGAACTGAGCTAAACTTGGTATGTGTCCAACTCCTAGAAATTACTTCATGCCCCATCTCCCTTACTTCCAGCTAGTAAGGATCACATAATTCCTAGCAAAGATTTCACACATATTCCCAATTGGGGCATTCAGAACATATAGCACGTTGCTGCAAGCAAGCACATTCTCATTCAAAGTTGCAAGTTACTATGTAGGAACAATTTTGTATAGGTATTTCAAAGATGCCCAGAACTGAGCTAAACTTGGTATGTCTCCAACTCCTAGAAATAACTTCATGCCCCACTCCCTTACTTCCAGCTAGTAAGGATCACATAGTTCCTAACAAAGTTTTGACACAGATTTCCAATTCGGGCATTAAGAACATATAGCACGTTGCTGTAAGCAAGCACATTCTCATTCAAAGTAGCAAGTTACTATGTAGGAACAAGTTTGTATAGGTATTTCAAAGATGCCCAGAACTGAGCTAAATTTGGTATGTGTCCAACTCCTAGAAATAACTTCATGCCCCATCTCACTTACTTCCAGCTAGTAAGGATCACATAATTCCTAACAAAGTTTTGAGACAGATTCCCAATTCGGGCATTCAGAACATATAGCACGTTGATGTAAGAAAGCACATTCTCATTCAAAGTTGCAAGTTACTATGTAGGAACAAGTTTGTATAGGTATTTCAAAGATGCCCAGAACTGTGCTAAACTTTGTATGTGTCCAACTCCTAGAAATCCCTTCATGCCCCAACTCCCTTACTTCCATCTAGTAAGCATCGCATAATTTCTAACAAAGTTTTGACACAGATTCCCTATTCGGGCATTCAGAACATATAGCACGTTGCTGTAAGCAAGCACATTCTCATTCAAAGTTGCAAGTTACTATGTAGGAACAAGTTTGTATAGGTATTTCAAAGATGCCCAGAACTGAGCTAAACGTTGTATGTCTCCAACTCCTAGAAATACCTTCATGCCCCAACTCCCTTACTTCCATCTAGTAGGGGTCACATAATCTCTAACAAAGTTTTGACACAGATTCCCTATTCGGGCATTCAGAACATATAGCACGTTGCTGTAAGCAAGCACATTCTCATTCAAAGTTGCAAGTTACTATGTAGGAACAAGTTTGTATAGGTATTTCAAAGATGCCCAGAACTGAGCTAAACGTTGTATGTCTCCAACTCCTAGAAATAACTTCATGCCCCATCTCACTTACTTCCAGCTAGTAAGGATCACATATTTCCTAACAAAGTTTTGACACAGATTCCCAATTCGGGCATTCAGAACATATAGCACGTTGCTGTAAGCAAGCACATTCTCATTCAAAGTTGCAAGTTACTATGTAGGAACAGGTTTGTATAGGTATTTCAAAGATGCCCAGAACTGTGCTAAACTTGGTATGTGTCCAACTCCTAGAAATACCTTCATGCCCCAACTCCCTTACTTCCAGCTAGTAAGGATCACATAATTCCTAACAAATTTTGACACAGATTCCCAATTCGGGCATTCAGAACATATAGCACGTTGCTGTAAGCAAGCACATTCTCATTCAAAGTTGCAAGTTACTATGTAGGAACAAGTTTGTATAGGTATTTCAAAGATGCCCAGAACTGAGCTAAACTTGGTATGTGTCCAACTCCTAGAAATAACTTCATGCCCCATCTCCCTTACTTCCAGCTAGTAAGGATCACATAATTCCTAACAAAGTTTTCACACAGATTCCCAATTCGGGCATTCAGACATATAGCACGTTGCTGTAAGCAAGCACATTCTCATTCAAAGTTGCAAGTCACTATGTAGGAACAAGTTTGTATAGGTATTTCTAAGATGTCCAGAACTGTGCTAAACTTGGTATGTGTCCAACTCCTAGAAATACCTTCATGCCCCAACTCCCTTACTTCCAGCTAGTAAGGATCACATAATTCCTAACAAATTTTGACACAGATTCCCAATTCGGGCATTCAGAACATATAGCACGTTGCTGTAAGCAAGCACATTCTCATTCAAAGTTGCAAGTTACTATGTAGGAACAAGTTTTTAAAGGTATTTCAAAGATGCCCAGAACTGAGCTAAACGTTGTATGTCTCCAACTCCTAGAAATACCTTCATGCCCCAACTCCCTTACTTCCATCTAGTAGGGATCACATAATCTCTAACAAAGTTTTGACACAGATTCCCAATTCGGGCATTCAGAACATATAGCACGTTGCTGTAAGCAAGCACATTCTCATTCAAAGTTGCAAGTTACTATGTAGGAACAAGTTTGTATAGGTATTTCTAAGATGCCCAGAACTGTGCTAAACTTGGTATAGGTCCAACTCCTAGAAATACCTTCATGCCCCAACTCCCTTACTTCCAGCTAGTAAGGATCACATAATTCCTAACAAATTTTGACACAGATTCCCAATTCGGGCATTCAGAACATATAGCACGTTGCTGTAAGCAAGCACATTCTCATTCAAAGTTGCAAGTTAATATGTAGGAACAAGTTTGTATAGGTATTTCAAAGTGCCCAGAACTGAGCTAAACTTGGTATGTGTCCAACTCCTAGAAATAACTTCATGCCCCATCTCACTTAGCTCCAGCTAGTAAGGATCACATAATTCCTAACAAAGTTTTGACACAGATTCCCAATTCGGGCAGTCAGAACATATAGCACGTTGCTGTAAGCAAGCACATTCTCATTCAAAGTTGCAAGTTACTATGTAGGAACAAGTTTGTATAGGTATTTCAAAGATGCCCAGAACTGTGCTAAACTTTGTATGTCTCCAACTCCTAGAAATCCCTTCATGCCCCAACTCCCTTACTTCCATCTAGTAAGCATCACATAATTTCAAACTAAGTTTTGACACAGATTCCCTATTCGGGCATTCAGAACATATAGCACGTTGCTGTAAGCAAGCACATTCTCATTCAAAGTTGCAAGTTACTATGTAGGAACAAGTTTGTATAGGTATTTCAAAGATGCCCAGAACTGAGCTAAACGTTGTATGTCTCCAACTCCTAGAAATACCTTCATGCCCCAACTCCCTTACTTACATCTAGTAGGGATCACATAATCTCTAACAAAGTTTTGACACAGATTCCCTATTCGGGCATTCAGAACATATAGCACGTTGCTGTAAGCAAGCACATTCTCATTCAAAGTTGCAAGTTACTATGTAGGAACAGGTTTGTATAGGTATTTCAAAGATGCCCAGAACTGTGCTAAACTTGGTATGTGTCCAACTCCTAGAAATACCTTCATGCCCCAACTCCCTTACTTCCAGCTAGTAAGGATCACATAATTCCTAACAAATTTTGACACAGATTCCCAATTCGGGCATTCAGAACATATAGCACGTTGCTGTAAGCAAGCACATTCTCATTCAAAGTTGCAAGTTACTATGTAGGAACAAGTTTTTATAGGTATTTCAAAGATGCCCAGAACTGAGCTAAACGTTGTATGTCTCCAACTCCTAGAAATAACTTCATGCCCCATCTCACTTACTTCCAGCTAGTAAGGATCACATAATTCCTAACAAAGATTTGACACAGATTCCCAATTCGGGCATTCAGAACATATAGCACGTTGCTGTAAGCAAGCACATTCTCATTCAAAGTTGCAAGTCACTATGTAGGAACAAGTTTGTATAGGTATTTCAAAGATGCCCAGAACTGTGCTAAACTTGGTATGTGTCCAACTCCTAGAAATACCTTCATGCCCCAACTCCCTTACTTCCAGCTAGTAAGGATCACATAATTCCTAACAAATTTTGACACAGATCCCAATTCGGGCATTCAGAACATATAGCACGTTGCTGTAAGCAAGCACATTCTCATTCAAAGATGCAAGTTACTATGTAGGAACAAGTTTGTATAGGTATTTCAAAGATGCCCAGAACTGAGCTAAACGTTGTATGTCTCCAACTCCTAGAAATAACTTCATGCCCCATCTCCCTTACTTCCAGCTAGTAAGGATCACATAATTCCTAACAAAGTTTTGACACAGATTCCCTTTTCGGGCATTCAGAGCATATACCACGTTGCTGTAAGCAAGCACATTCTCATTCATAGTTGCAAGTTACTATGTAGGAACAAGTTTGTATAGGTATTTCTAAGATGCCCAGAACTGTGCTAAACTTGGTATAGGTCCAACTCCTAGAAATACCTTCATGCCCCAACTCACTTACTTCCAGCTAGTAAGGATCACATAATTCCTAACAAATTTTGACACAGATTTCCATTTCGGGCATTCAGAACATATAGCACGTTGCTGTAAGCAAGCACATTCTCATTCAAAGTTGCAAGTTACTATGTAGGAACAAGTTGGTATAGGTATTTCAAAGATGCACAGAACTGAGCTAAACTTGGTATGTGTCCAACTCCTAGAAATAACTTCATGCCCCATCTCCCTTACTTCCAGCTAGTAAGGATCACATAATTCCTAGCAAAGATTTCACACATATTCCCAATTCGGGCATTCAGAACATATAGCACGTTGCTGCAAGCAAGCACATTCTCATTCAAAGTTGCAAGTTACTATGTAGGAACAATTTTGTATAGATATTTCAAAGATGCCCAGAACTGAGCTAAACTTGGTATGTCTCCAACTCCTAGAAATAACTTCATGCCCCATCTCCCTTACTTCCAGCTAGTAAGGATCACATAGTTCCTAACAAAGTTTTGACACAGATTTCCAATTCGGGCATTAAGAACATATAGCACGTTGCTGTAAGCAAGTACATTCTCATTCAAAGTTGCAAGTTACTATGTAGGAACAAGATTGTATAGGTATTTCAAAGATGCCCAGAACTGAGCTAAACTTGGTATGTGTCCAACTCCTAGAAATAACTTCATGCCCCATCTCCCTTACTTCCAGCTAGTAAGGATCACATAATTCCTAACAAAGTTTTGACACAGATTCCCAATTCGGGCATTCAGAACATACAGCACGTTGCTGTAAGAAAGCAGATTCTCATTCAAAGTCGCAAGTTACTATGTAGTAACAAGTTTGTATAGGTATTTCAAAGATGCCCAGGACTGAGCTAAACTTGGTATGTGTCCAACTCCTAGAAATAACTTCATGCCCCATCTCCCTTACTTCCAGCTAGTAAGGATCACATAATTCCTAACAAAGTTTTGACACAGATTCCCAATTCGGGCATTCAGAACTTATAGCACGTTGCTGTAAGCAAGCACATTCTCATTCAAAGTTGCAAGTTACTATGTAGGAACAAGTTTGTATAGGTAATTCAAAGATGCCCAGAACTGAGCTAAACGTTGTATGTCTCCAACTCCTAGAAATAACTTCATGCCCCATCTCACTTACTTCCAGCTAGTAAGGATCACATAATTCCTAACAAAGTTTTGACACATATTCCCAATTCGGGCATTCAGAACATATACCACGTTGCTGTAAGCAAGCACATTCTCATTCAAAGTTGCAAGTTACTATGTAGGAACAAGTTTGTATAGGTATCTCTAAGATGCCCAGAACTGTGCTAAACTTGGTATAGGTCCAACTCCTAGAAATACCTTCATGCCCCAACTCCCTTACTTCCAGCTAGTAAGGATCACATAATTCCTAACAAATTTTGACACAGATTCCGAATTCGTGCATTCAGAACATATAGCCCGTTGCTGTAAGCAAGCACATTCTCATTCAAAGTTGCAAGTTACTATGTAGGAACAAGTTTGTATAGGTATTTCAAAGATGCCCAGAACTGAGCTAAACTTGGTATGTGTCCAACTCCTAGAAATAACTTCATGCCCCATCTCCCTTACTTCCAGCTAGTAAGGATCACATAATTCCTAGCAAAGATTTCACACATATTCCCAATTCGGGCATTCAGAACATATAGCACGTTGCTGCAAGCAAGCACATTCTCATTCAAAGTTGCAAGTTACTATGTAGGAACAATTTTGTATAGGTATTTCAAAGATGCCCAGAACTGAGCTAAACTTGGTATGTCTCGAACTCCTAGAAATAACTTCATGCCCCATCTCCCTTACTTCCAGCTAGTAAGGATCACATAGTTCCTAACAAAGTTTTGACACAGATTTCCAATTCGGGCATTAAGAACATATAGCACGTTGCTGTAAGCAACCACATTCTCATTCAAAGTAGCAAGTTACTATGTAGGAACAAGTTTGTATAGGTATTTCAAAGATGCCCAGAACTGAGCTAAACTTGGTATGTGTCCAACTCCTAGAAATAACTTCATGCCCCATCTCACTTACCTCCAGCTAGTAAGGATCACATAATTCCTAACAAAGTTTTGACACAGATTCCCAATTCGGGCAGTCAGAACATATAGCACGTTGCTGTAAGCAAGCACATTCTCATTCAAAGTTGCAAGTTACTATGTAGGAACAAGTTTGTATAGGTATTTCAAAGATGCCCAGAACTGTGCTAAACTTTGTATGTCTCCAACTCCTAGAAATCCCTTCATGCCCCAACTCCCTTACTTCCATCTAGTAAGCATCACATAATTTCAAACTAAGTTTTGACACAGATTCCCTATTCGGGCATTCAGATCATATAGCACGTTGCTGTAAGCAAGCACATTCTCATTCAAAGTTGCAAGTTACTATGTAGGAACAAGTTTGTATAGGTATTTCAAAGATGCCCAGAACTGAGCTAAACGTTGTATGTCTCCAACTCCTAGAAATACCTTCATGCCCCAACTCCCTTACTTACATCTAGTAGGGATCACATAATCTCTAACAAAGTTTTGACACAGATTCCCTATTCGGGCATTCAGAACATATAGCACGTTGCTGTAAGCAAGCACATTCTCATTCAAAGTTGCAAGTTACTATGTAGGAACAAGTTTGTATAGGTATTTCAAAGATGCCCAGAACTGAGCTAAACGTTGTATGTCTCCAACTCCTAGAAATAACTTCATGCCCCATCTCACTTACTTCCAGCTAGTACGGATCACATAATTCCTAACAAAGTTTTGACACAGATTCCCAATTCGGGCATTCAGAACATATAGCACGTTGCTGTAAGCAAGCACATTCTCATTCAAAGTTGCAAGTTACTATGTAGGAACAGGTTTGTATAGGTATTTCAAAGATGCCCAGAACTGAGCTAAACTTGGTATGTGTCCAACTCCTAGAAATACCTTCATGCCCCAACTCCCTTACTTCCAGCTAGTAAGGATCACATAATTCCTAACAAATTTTGACACAGATTCCCAATTCGGGCATTCAGAACATATAGCACGTTTCTGTAAGCAAGCACATTCTCATTCAAAGTTGCAAGTTACTATGTAGGAACAAGTTTTTATAGGTATTTCAAAGATGCCCAGAACTGAGCTAAACGTTGTATGTCTCCAACTCCTAGAAATAACTTCATGCCCCTTCTCACTTACTTCCAGCTAGTAAGGATCACATAATTCCTAACAAAGTTTTGACACAGATTCCCAATTCGGGCATTCAGAACATATAGCACGTTGCTGTAAGCAAGCACATTCTCATTCAAAGTTGCAAGTCACTATGTAGGAACAAGTTTGTATAGGTATTTCAAAGATGCCCAGAACTGTGCTAAACTTGGTATGTGTCCAACTCCTAGAAATACCTTCATGCCCCAACTCCCTTACTTCCAGCTAGTAAGGATCACATAATTCCTAACAAATTTTGACACAGATCCCAATTCGGGCATTCAGAACATATAGCACGTTGCTGTAAGCAAGCACATTCTCATTCAAAGATGCAAGTTACTATGTAGGAACAAGTTTGTATAGGTATTTCAAAGATGCCCAGAACTGACCTAAACGTTGTATGTCTCCAACTCCTAGAAATAACTTCATGCCCCATCTCCCTTACTTCCAGCTAGTAAGGATCACATAATTCCTAACAAAGTTTTGACACAGATTCCCTTTTCGGGCATTCAGAGCATATACCACGTTGCTGTAAGCAAGCACATTCTCATTCAAAGTTGCAAGTTACTATGTAGGAACAAGTTTGTATAGGTATTTCTAAGATGCCCAGAACTGTGCTAAACTTGGTATAGGTCCAACTCCTAGAAAAACCTTCATGCCCCAACACACTTACTTCCAGCTAGTAAGGATCACATAATTCCTAACAAATTTTGACACAGATTTCCATTTCGGGCATTCAGAACATATAGCACGTTGCTGTAAGCAAGCACATTCTCATTCAAAGTTGCAAGTTACTATGTAGGAACAAGTTGGTATAGGTATTTCAAAGATGCCCAGAACTGAGCTAAACTTGGTATGTGTCCAACTCCTAGAAATAACTTCATGCCCCATCTCCCTTACTTCCAGCTAGTAAGGATCACATAATTCCTAGCAAAGATTTCACACATATTCCCAATTCGGGCATTCAGAACATATAGCACGTTGCTGCAAGCAAGCACATTCTCATTCAAAGTTGCAAGTTACTATGTAGGACAATTTTGTATAGATATTTCAAAGATGCCCAGAACTGAGCTAAACTTGGTATGTGTCCAACTCCTAGAAATAATTTCATGCCCCATTTCACTTACTTCCAGCTAGTAAGGATCACATAATTCCTAACAAAGTTTTGACACAGATTCCCAATTTGGTCATTCAGAACATATAGCACGTTGCTGTAAGCAAGCACATTCTCATTCAAAGTTGCAAGTTACTATGTACGAACAAGTTTGTATAGGTATTTCAAAGATGCCCAGAACTGAGCTAAACGTTGCATGTCTCCAACTCCTAGAAATAACTTCATGCCCCATCTCACTTACTTCCAGCTAGTAAGGATCACATAATTCCTAACAAAGTTTTGACACAGATTCCCTTTTCGGGCATTCAGAGCATATAGCACGTTGCTGTAAGCAAGCACATTCTCATTCAAAATTGCAAGTTACTATGTAGGAACAAGTTTGTATAGGTATTTCAAAGATGCCCAGAACTGTGCTAAACTTGGTATGTGTCCAACTCCTAGAAATACCTTCATGCCCCAACTCCCTTACTTCCAGCTAGTAAGGATCACATAATTTCTAACAAAGTTTTGACACAGATTCCCTATTCGGGCATTCAGAACATATAGCACGTTGCTGTAAGCAAGCACATTCTCATTCAAAGTTGCAAGTTACTATGTAGGAACATGTTTGTATAGGTATTTCAAAGATGCCCACAACTGAGCTAAACGTTGTATGTCTCCAACTCCTAGAAATAACTTCATGCCCCATCTCCCTTACTTCCAGCTAGTAAGGATCACATAATTCCTAACAAAGTTTTGACACAGATTCCCAATTCGGGCATTCAGAACATATAGCACGTTGCTGTAAGCAAGCACATTCTCATTCAAAGTTGCAAGTTACTATGTAGGAACAAGTTTGTATAGGTATTTCAAAGATGCCCAGAACTGTGCTAAACTTGGTATGTCTCCAACTCCTAGAAATACCTTCATGCCCCAACTCCCTTACTTCCATCTAGTAAGGATCACATAATTTCTAACAAAGATTTGACACAGATTC